>NC_087292.1:8664839-9019839 GCF_015220805.1 Pogoniulus pusillus | reverse complement strand
GACAGGTGACTAAAAGATTTCAGGATGTCTTACACTGAAATTGTACAAGATGATTTATGAAATTTCAATGCTATTGAATTTGAACTCTGATTCAACCTCAGACAAGAAGCAAAAGCTGATGTGTATCTGAACATCTGCAGCTCTCTCCTATGATATCTCTGTGCTCTGCACCATCCCAGATGTTCCCTAACCCATTTTAGCCAGCAGTGATCAACAGCAGACTCAGGCAGTTGTGAATTATTTTCTTCTGAATCTGACAAATTCTACTCTTACTCAGATCTCCATTCCAAAATAGGGAAGAGGAAAGCAGCCTGGTGTAGGAGGAGTAGGAAAGGGAGGAGCAAGCATTTGCTTCGCTTTTGGAAAGAGCAAAAGGAAGCTCGGATGTCACAAAGTCCCAGGCAGAAATAGTATCTCTTTTTTGATCTTTTCTTCTCCATTCTATTCTACAGTCACACAGGCCTTGGGACAAGAGTGGAGCAGAAAGAACAGGCACAGTATTCATTTGGCATGAGTAAGTAATGAATAATTACACTAAAGATCTTTTTTTGGCATGCACAGCTGCCACCCGTGAAGATGATCAGAAATCCTGGAGAAGGCCACAGAACAAGATCTAAAGGAAAAAATCTACCCCAAGAATTTCTCAGTCTCTACCAGGAGCAAATGGAAGAGACACTGCAGTCCTTATTTCATTATTTGCTCTTTTCTCTCTCACTCCGAGCACATTATAGGAGTAAATCCTCCCTCTCAGAGTCATTTGTATAAGAAAATAACCATGCCCAGCTCTGCAAGTCACTCAGCACCAAAGACCTAGAACTGCTGTGAGCTGGCTCTTTGGCTAGATGTAATCCAGTAACTATCAGTAAGAGAAATGAACCAGAAATCATCCACAATCAGCACATGACCAAAAATAAAGAAGGAGAATCCATCCCAATGGGAGGAGAGCTGTGAAACACTGTGTGCGCTCCTTAAAAACTCTGCAGCAGGCACAGTGCTTGCCTCCTGGAGTTCTCCTGTGTTAAGCATAATATTAGGAAAATAGTGCAAAGATTTGTAGTTGGCCTCTTTTTGTTTCCTCCCTGCCACTAATTCTCCTCTTCTTGCCTACAAGGATGCCAGCCAGGCCTTTTACAAAACAATTTAAGGACCTGCAACTCACTTGTCTTGTTTAAATGCCAAAGCTACTGCCTGTGTTCAGCACTTGCTTCCTTCAGAGGAAACTTCTTCCAGTGACCAAGTGCTCTCACTCTTTACAAGACTTGTTCACTGTGTAATCCACTTGCTGGACAAGGAATTGGCTGGATGGTCACATATAGAGAACGGTGATCAAGGGCACAATGTCTACCTGGAGACCAGTGCCAAGTGGCATCCCTCAGGGGTCAGTGCTGGCACCAGTGCTGTTTAACATCTTTGTCAGAGATATGGACAGAGGAATCGAGTGCACCCTCAGCAAGTTTGCAGATGACACCAAGCTGTGTGGCACAGTCAACTCGCTAGAGGGCAGGGATCCATCCAGAGGGACCTGGACAGGCTGCAGAGGTCTACCCAGCCCAACCTCATGACATTCAACAAGGCCAAGTGTAAGGTCCTGCAGCTGGGTCGGTGCAAACTCAAGCACAAATCCAGGCTGGGTGGCACATGGCTGGAGAGCAGCCCTGAGGAAAAGAACCTGGGGATTTGGGTTGATGAAAAGCTCAACATGGTCCTGAGCAACCACAGGAAAGGTTTATGAGACAGCTAAGACCTTCCTTTCAAGGGCCATGTTGCTCTCACCAAAGCTATGGAAATTCATGCTTGTAGGTCTGTTGGTCCCAGGGTCAGCACCCAAGGGGGTGTGATTGTGTTTTGGGCCAATGCCTTCCAGAAGAGTGGGTGGTAGGAAGCAGCTATACAAAGGAAAAGGAAATTTTTAAAGTGCTGTCAGAAGGGAAATATCTGAGTGCAATGAAGCATCAAGAGGGCTGGTATTAAGTTGAAGTAGCACAGAGGAATGTGGTCACAGATCTTTGAAATGGTGATGGAAGGAAAAGCTATGGCGAAAAGCTGGAAATGGATCTCAGGAGAGCACATTAAATTAATTTTTCTGTTTCTCAAGTGTGAATATAAACAAATCCCACTTCAATACTGCTCATGTCAGATATGCAGAACGAGCCCTGCTTGAAGGCCCAAAACTGTGTTGAACACCAGGTTCACATATTTGACCCTAACAGTTCCCATGGCCACAAAGGATGCAGGGAAGCAGGAGGTACAGCACAGGGAGGACAGTGCCTTCCCCACACTGTCCCACAAAATGGACCACTCACTGCAGTCTTGTTGCTATGACAACCATAAGAAAAGTCCATAAATAGAATATCTTCTGCCAGCAGGGTATCATATTGGCAGAGAGGATTCAGCTCCAGCTTTTTACAATGCACCTGCTCCTTAAATATATATTCACATATACATACACTCAGAAAATACACACAGATCCTGCTATACATATATTTCAGAATATGTATACATGCAGATATGCATAGATCTCCATCAAAACAGTCAGAGACATTTACAACTGTGTGACTAACCAAGTATTGAGGATGACCACTCTGAGTTGTGTGGCAACCACAGAAAGAGCTCAGATACAATGCTTCATCCTCTGTGCTAAGGAAGGCATTTTTATAATCACAGAAGGTTGGAAGTGGCCTCAGAGATCATCTACTCCAACTCCCCTGCCATGAGCTGGGACATCTCTCAACTAGACTTGGTTGCCCAAGGCTTTATCCAGTCCAGCCTTAAACACCTGCAGGGAGGGGGCATCCACAACCACTCTGGCAACCCATTCTAGAGTCCTATCACCCTTGTTCTGAAGAGCTTCTTCCTAAGATCCAATTTAAACCATTAAAACAATACCCCCCTAGTCCTGTCACTAAACAGCCTTATGAAAATTCCCTCTCCAGCTTTCCTGCAGGTTCCCTTCAGATATTGAAAGGTCCCCAGGGAGTCATCTCCTCTCTAGGAGAAGGGCTCCCGATCCCTCAGTCTATCCTCATAGCAGAGGTGCTCCAGCCCTTGGATCATTCTTGTGGCCCTCTTCTGGATTTGCCCCAGCAGTTCTATATCCTTCTTATGATGGGATGCCAGAACTGAATGCAGTATCAGGAGCCATAAGTCCTGCCAACCCTGTCTAGAGACATTATGACAAAACCTCTTGCTTGCATTCTTGTTCAAGTATCAAAACAAGATAGAGAAAAGGACTGTACCACAAAAAATAAAGAAAAAACCCAACCAGACTACTCAGATAAAGCAATTTCTCTAGCAGGCAAGCAGCAGGGGATTCTTCATGGTACATGCAGCCCCCAGACAAGCAGAATTGTTCTTTCTCAAACTGTTGTATAACGTAAGAGACCTTCACCACATCCTTTCAGTGAGTATCAGCATCTTAAACATTCTCTGACAACTCAGGGGTTTAGGTAAGAAGCTATTTGTTACAGGAATTGCATTGCTATTATTGTGCTGGTTCTTTTTTTCCTTTTTACTTTCACACTTCAGTTGTCACAGCCGCAGGGGACTTTTAAAGTACACCCCCCTGACAATCATAATAGCTACATCCAGTCATTGCCATCAGGGTTTCCTGAAAGGAAGTGAGTATCATAATTCAGACCCCTTCCAACACAAATGTCAGTCATTGTTTTCAAATATTACATACTGTCAGCTATAATATCTCTGCCTTCAGCCACCCAGAATAGCCCACACCACCCAAGCTCCCTGCAGCCCCTTCACGTATGTGTCTGACATTCCCACTCCAGAGGCAGCCAAACAACCCACACACTCACCACATCACGTAGCATGTAACAAACCACATCCATCTGTCCTCTCATGCTCACAGTCCCAGCACAAAGCATCACTTCAGAGTTCTCTGTGTAACATTCAGGTACCACACTATCTAGCCAACCCATGAAGGGTGAGGGAAGTGCCAGATTTTAGAGGCAAGGATGGCAGGCAGAGCACAACTCATTCCAGACGCATAGGAAGCCTGTGAGAGAACAAGGGTCTGTGAAGATCAAGCCCCAGCACTCAAGCCCTGATAAGGAAGTGAAATGTGCAGTAGTTTACAAAGTTGGGACCATTAAGACTTGTTAAAGCCTGCTGTCAGCTTTCATAATCAAGGAACAATACAAGCAGATTTCTATGAATAATTTAGGGTAAAATGGATGAGCAAACCCAACATTTGTGCTATAGTCTAAGCTATCCAGGCTTAGCTCAAAGTTCAGGGCTCTCCTATCAAGTTTTTCTCCTATCCTAAATCCAGGGTTTGTCTGATGGCTCAGTGAAAACTCTGAAGGATCAGTTTATCTTCTTGTCTGTTTAAAATTATATTAATTGAAGGATGACAGCATTATGAGTCCCTTCCCTCCCCAGCTTTCTCTCACAAATGCAAAAGCACCTTTTGGACAGCAAGGTCCCCTTTTACTGTGGTGACAAGTGTCTCAACCCATAGGAAACAGAGAAGGAAACTGAGGCATGGAGACATGGCATGTCTGAAGTAAGGTCACTCAGTGACAAGCTCAGGAATAATTCCCAGGCTTGCTGACCACAGAAATATGTTTTACACACTGGAGCTTATTACTTACCAGCAAAACTCATATCTGAATAGGGATTATAATGATCTCTGCTGTGATTAATAACTCTCTCCCTAGAGTACTGAAATCTCACCTGCACCAGATATTAAACTGAGATAAACAAAGATAAAGAAAAAGCTTCCTGACAACCAGATTAGATTCCTATTATTTAGTCCTGGACTCCTGTAGCTGCTTTAATCCTACCAATGTTGGGCTACACTTCAAAATAAACAATGTGGTCCATTTTCCTACACCATTAAATGTAATTAATGGATACAATTAATCATCCAAAGATAAATCCCTTGGCAGAAAGTCCATAGCACTGTGAATTTTTGCTCTAGTATTTTCCAAGTACTTTATTTACTTGGCATCTCTGGCTTTGTTTTCCATTAATCATAATCTCTTTATCCTCTGAAATCTATACTGATTTCTTTTCAAACTCTGCTCTTAATCTCATCTAATAAATGTAGATGTTAGAGTACTTCATATTCCAGTTGCTTGGAAATATGACAAAATCAGGGTTTTTTTTAATCTCATTTTTCATTTAAGCATTTTTTTTCAGATTATGTTCCCAGCACATTCAGTCATCCTGTTTACTTTATTCCGAGTCTAAATAAATGTGTATCACCACAAACATCTGTCACTATAGGGCAGATACTGCACTTCAGCCTGCAGAAAGCTGATTCCCAGACTTTGTGTATCTGATCTGCAACCTGTAAGGCATCCAAATGAGGGCACTCTATTGGCACACGATAAGGTACTTCATTTGTGTGTGCAGTTTCTCTGGATGCATACAAATGGCTTTTCCTATTTTTACCCACAGCAACACCATTTGTGCATGCAGTCCTATTAACTCTGCTTGATGGTTAAGCAAGCAATTATGCATATATTTTACTGCCAGATTGCATGAAAACCTCAGACTACAGGTATGTTAGGAATGAAGACTAATGCACCTGAAAAATCTCAACCCTCATTTTTCAAGCAGTTGCTAGTTGAATAGATGTTTAAAGCCAGCTGAAGTGAAGGGACTGGAGAAACATAAAGCAACAGAAAAATAGTTTTGTATATATACTCAGGGATTTTCCTCCCAAAGGTTGCAGAAGAGCTGTTCACAAGATTTATGATGCGAAATAAATCAGTGCGTCCCTAAAATGAGAATCTCTCTCAGCTGCACTTTGATGAAGTTTTGGATGGGAAAGTTAGAAAGTATGGGCAGAATATATTGTGCATTAAAATTGCAAAGAAACATGTAACAAGGACACAGAGCTACTATCACTAGAATTTCCAAAGGTGCTTGCACTGCCACAAGATCCTCAAATGCACCTGAGAGCACATCGGAGCTAACTTGGCTCATTAACATAGTTCACCATTTTGCTTATGGGCAACCTAGACCTGTCCTGCATGGAAGGGCTACAGGATTCTGCCTCCATTCTCCTGCACTTCTAATCAATGTAACTTCTCAATTAGGGAATAGGTGAAAGGAAAACTTAGTCTACAACTGGCTCTGGTATGAAAAACTTATACAATAATTAAAATAGGTATTATCCTTCTTCAAACAACAACATTTTTGTGAACAGATAACTCTCAGATCGTTCAAAATAGAAAGCCTAAAGCAGCTTCATTGCACTTCAGGGACACAAGCAGCAAAATTCTGAGCTATTTGCTGGTCACTATTTTAGCTAAACAAATTTTCTGTCAGCCCCCTAATAAGAGCCATAAGGCCTCCTCTAAATAGTATGGTACATACTTGCCCTCTGCAGTTAATGTGCTGTAACAAACTCTTTCTAACTGACCTCTGCACTGCCTTTTCCACGTGAGAGATGAATTCTTGCTATCTCTTTACCAGTGATTCTTTCTTCAGACAGCTTCAGAGGCACTTGAAAAGCTTCCTTCTCATTTCATACAAATCAATAGACATAAAAGGCAAAGCTCAAAACAGGCACTTGAGGAATATATTATATATACACCAAGTAAAATGACTAAATATATTTATCAATAAAAAGTCTTGAAACAAAGGAAAAAATCATAGCCACATTTTGTTATAATGGTGGGGTAATTTTCCCCCAAGTATTAACAGATCTGAAAGCGGCAATTGAAAACACAGCATAGGAAACTTACCAGACCACAAACAGTTCACAAACTACAGGCTTTGAAAAAAGCCAAAAGCTTCCACAGATCAATATCAGTAACAAGCAAAACCAATGTCAGGGTTTGATTTTGCAAAACCACTAGTAATCAGAGCAAGAGTTCTTCTTACCTCAGATCCCAAAGTTCACATCAATATTCTAATATTGATTTGTCTCTAAACACCTCACTTGGAAGAGGAACCCTAGCAGAAGAAAGCTGAGCACATGAAAGCATATAAGTAAAAGAAGCTCTTTAAAGAAAAAGTTTTAACTCTTGCCACAGTGAAGACAAACACCACCACCCCCACAAACACAAGAGGACACAACCACAGGACAGTTGTTCTTTGAGACTTGATTTAATGTGGAAAATGAAGTACTGTTGCATCAACTAATTACAGAAAACTTGGCTTGAGCTGCCTTTCACTCCAGCCCCCATGACATCTACCTGTGGTTACCATATTAATATTCCATGTTTTGATAAGAGACTGCCCCTGGAATCTCAGCAGGGCTGAGAAAGTACCAAGGTGATCAAAAGCTGCATCATTCCACACTTATTTTTGTACATGTCAAAATGCACAGTGGAATTACCACTTGCCCAACCTATGACTTGAGGGATATTTTGAACATACAGAGATGCACAAACACCCAGCCAGGGACAGGTGGGGTTTGTAGAGACAGACTGCATGGCTGCAGTCTTGATGTCTATATATGTGGAGAAACACACAGTGTCATCACCCAGAGCATACACGAGTAACCAGGGTCCAATCTTCACAGCCATCCCCAAAACACATTTCACAAACCTGAACACTTGCTATGCAGCAAGTGGTTGCTCTTCATACATGACTCAGTTGTTACATCCTTCCCAAACCATCTCTACAGCTTTACTTTGAAAACAGTTTTCCCCTAGAAGAAATAATTTCACATGTAAAATGATTCCAATAGCATTTTGCAGCTGAAATGTGTTTCTACAAGAACTAATCCATACTTTGTTTTGAAGAGGGAGAATAAAATCAGAAACACATTTCTGTAACACAAATCTATAGCAGTAAAAGTCAGCTGTAATTTAATTAGGAGCTATAGCAGATAAGATTTCTGATTCATTCAATAAAGAGAGATGGGTTTTTTAGGAGCAATTAACACGAGACCAGATGTGAAGCCTTGAAATGCAGAGAGAACAAAGGTGGGAGGTGGAAATGAAAATAAGGATGCAGGAACTCGAAACAAAGAAGTTGTTTTCTCATTTTTATCACAGTCCTCCTTGCCTGAGGCAAGGCAGGTTACAACTAAGTGGATCAAATACCTAAAACTGATCCAAGGCTTCCTCATGTGCAGAATTTAATTCCTGTTGTCACTGTCTCTCCAGTCAGAGTAAAGCTGATTATTCATTAAAAATAAAATTAAAAGATACTGGGAGCAGAATAACCTTCAGAGGTTCACAAACTTTTATTATTTGCTATATTTAATAAGCACAGAGGAAAGAGAAGGTCATGTCTTGTCTGGCATAGCTTGTAAGTTAATCTATCAGCAAAACACAGAAGGTAAAGACAAAGACAATCCACTTCAGTTCCTCTATTTGTTTCTTTTCTTTATGGCTTAATAGTGTAAACTGAAAGGGAGCTTAAATGTTAGCATCTCTGACGAGATGGCAAAGTAAAAAGAATAAGGAAGCAAATAAAATGATTCATGTGGAATTTTGAACTATGTCAAAATGTGTCAGCCACCAGATGTCACAAAAGCTGCAAGTGGTGAGGCACTGCGACCAGAGAAGGGCAAGGCTCTGGCAAGAGCACCCAACCACACAGCCTGTCAGGAGATTTCATGATAATCATGGAGTGGTTTAAATTGGAAGGGACCTCAAAGATCATCCAGTTCCAAACCCCTGCCACAGGCAGGGACACCTCCCACTAGAATAGGCCTCATCCATCCTGGCCTTGAACACCTCCAGGGAGGGAGCAGCCACAACCTCCCTGGGCAACCTGTGCCAGTGTCTCACCACCCTCACTGCAAAGAACTTCTTCCTAACACCTAGTTTAAATCTCCCCTCTGCCACTTTAAACCCATTACTCCTCACCCTGTCATTACAAGACCTTGTCAACAGTCCCTCCTCAGTCCTCCTGTAGTCCCCTTCAGCTACTGGAAGGTCTCCTCGAAGCCTTCTCTTCTCCAGGCTGAAGAGCCCCAACTCCTGGAGCCTGTCCTCATAGCAGAGCTGCTGCAGCCCTCTGATCATCTTTGTGGCCCTACTCTGGACTTGCCTCAACAGTTCCATGTCCTTCTTGTGTTGGGGACTCCAGAACTGCACACAGTATTCCAGATGGGGTTTGATGAGAGCAGAGTAAAGGGGCAGAATCCCCTCTCTTGCCCTGCTGGCCACACTGCTCTTGCTGCAGCCCAGCACACAGTTGCTGTCTGGGCTGCACTCACACTGCCAGCTCCTGTTGAGCTTTTCACCAACCCAGACCCCCAGTGCCTTTTCCTCAGGGCTACTCTCAGCCATTCACCACCCAGCCTGGATTTGTGCTTGGGATTGCACTGACCCAGGTGCAAGACCTTACACTTGGCCTTGTTGAATGTCATGAGGTTGGGCTGGGCACAACTCTGCAGCCTGTCCCGGTCCCTCTGGATGGATCCCTGCCCTCTAGCAAGTCAACTGTGCCACACAGCTTCTGTGCCACAAACCTTAGTATCTCAGAATGAATGGGAAAAAAAACCTTTAAAGCAAAACAAAGTGAGAATTCCCCTCCCATCATCTACCTCAAAGTGGAAGCAATGAGTTCGAAAGTAGCAACCTGAGCATAACAGAGGCCACAAGTGCCACAAAAAGAAGCATTTTAAATGTATATAAATGGGTATATATACAGGGGCAACCTGATCTTACACATGCACTGTCAAGGCCAACATGTTTACCACCACTCACAAATTCTCCCAGTTCAAGCAGTTACACTGCCAACAATATGAGTTCCTAAATATTTCTTTTTATTCACATATATACACACACAAAATGCTCAGTATTCTCTACTCAACTAACCCTCTGTGAAAGACATCAGTCAAAATAATGATGAAGGACTATCCCCACTGGCTTTGCCAAACTCATTATCACATCCTTATGGAAGCGCAAAACAATAGGTATGAATTCATATTGCACCTTGATGTGGATAATAAATTCCTTAGTCTAAGAAGTAATATTCAGTAATGAACTCGACAAATCTTGGCTCTCAATATTGTTTTAAATAAAGCCAGTTCAACTGAAATAAAGGTTGGATCTCATCCTATTCAAAAATATATCTGTTTCAAGGCTACAAAATAAGTGCATTTCCCTAACCAAAACCAGCACTGTAAATCAAGAACATATATGAGTGAGAGATCTCAGTAACTAGAATTGGAGAGAGAAAAGTGGTTCCTAACTTTCTGCATTCAAAGAAAAAGATTGTTCAGTGCAATCAATAACTTTACTTTGTTAATATAACTCCACATTCTTTTTGTGTGATGCAGTAATCTCCAAGAGCTGCAGTGATATGAAAGAAAACACAATAACTGGATTTGCCCAAGGAGGTAGCAATTTATAACCTCTGATAGTTCTGTCCTACACTTAATTGCTTTTATTTGTTTCTTTTCTCTTTTAAAAATCAAATGCTGGACCTGTGGAGTTATCTACTGCCAGTACCAAGACCCTGGAAGCCAGATGTGAAATGTCTGTGTTTATATTATTATATCACACAAGCCATTAATCATCATTTTTTACCTTCACCTAATCCTGCTGCAGAATGTTACTGTGCTCAGAAATTAATAAGAGAGATTGTCAGAGTAACCTTCTTTTATCTGTCTGGAAACTACACTGAGATTTGGTATCATTTGTGTTTCCCACTGTGATGAGACAGGGACATTTATGTTTGCTACTAGTCTAAACCTTACATTAGAAAATGAACTCTTCTGAGATTCCCTAATTTAGGAGTAAATAGGTCATTGCTGAAGGGAAACATTAACTCCACAACTAACATCTCCAGCACAGGTTCACAGGTACAACCTGAGTCAGAACTAGGGCCTCTAGCATGCTTGGAATCTGGAATATAAGCATGTAAACTCCCAGGATTTATTTACAGCTCTGGTTGTTCACAGGAGGAAATTCAGAAGACACAATGGGGAGAGCAAAGCCAGGAGAGAGGAACTGGAATTGCTTAGTCCAGCTGCACTAAATTCTGAGATTGACTTAAGTCAGTGTTTTCCCAACTAGATAAAGATCCAAATGCAAGGTTGCCAAAACAACAGTCCTACATGATTACTGCATTTTTGAAACATGGAAGAAAAATTGTCACAGTTCAGGGACAGGACTCCAAATGCACACATTTAGAACAAAAGCCTTGAATGTAGACTTGCACACAACACAAGAAAGACCCTTTGGTTAGTAGCACTTGGGTAGTATGAGTCAATGTCAGGCCATGGCTTTCCTTAGTCCTATTTGCTTGCAAGTCAGAAAGGTGTGGGATATGCAAGGTCCAGAAGGTGCAAGTGACTGAACCTAATTTAATCAAAAGTAAGGCAGCAAAAGTGTGTGAGCAAGTGTTTAACTTTTGCAGGAAAGAGCTCCAGTTAATAAAGTCTGTATTTAAGATTTTGAACAGTTAAAAAAGCTCTGGAAGAGCATAGTTCCATCTGACTGGATCTGTACGGTTGGCTTACAATAACTGAGGAGCTCTGAGGAAGCTTTACAACCAAAACAGGGCATCCAAGCAGTAATGCAGCAGGATGCTTGATGACAGCAGACACTTTGGCATAGGTATGCAGGGGAGTGACTTCAAAATTGTTCTGTTCCAATTAAGTAAGCTAACTAAAGATAACTCTGAGGAAGGTTAATACAAACAGAGTAAGACTGATTTTCAACTACTCGGACCTTGAGTTGTTAATGAAGTGCAAATCCTCTCAGCAGCACGTGTGGTTGTTTGGTGAAAGCATGATAATCTGCAACTGAACCTGCAAAACAGCCATATACATCTTATTTCTTTTCTTCTGGCTGAGGATACAGTAAGGGAAATACAGGCCTTCTAATTTGAAGCAGCTTGTGACATATAGAAAGGAAACAGAAGTGGATTTTCAGTCAGATCACCCACTACGTCCAAAATAACAATCCACCCTATCCACTCTGACAAAATAACACATAATAGAACTAAAACTGTGCTGAGAAAAATAGTCTGTTATGCTTCTCATTCCTCTGAGGCCTGAATTCTATTTTTAATAGAGAACTGAAGTTCCATACGCCCCACCAAAGCCTGCCTCTCCTCAGCCAATTGAGGGAAGCAGCCTGCAAAGCATTAATAACACATCTCATTTAGCTTAACTGGCATGTTTCAGTAACCAAACTGCACCAAACTCTCCTGCAAGGAAAGAGGGGGGAGGTATTTCCGAAGAAGCTTTTCTCCTTCACAGTATGTTCTTTTACTTTTCACTTCCTTTCTTTTCCATATATTCATTAGCAATGAAAAGCCATCATAGCCTAAGGGGTGGAGAGGGGGAGAAAGGGCTCCACACATTACCAGAATAGGAAAAGCAGAGACATTAGGAAGACCAGATTTCCATATCAACCATGATCCACCAAAGCAGTTTATTTCTGGTGGAAAGCAGATAACTCTATGTTCCTCGATAGCATCTTTGAAGTTATGCCTGGTATAGGCAGAAGTAGCAAAGACCTTTCGTTGGCTGCTATCTCTCCCCTTCCCATGCAGTCTTAAAGACAAACAAAACTTAGACACAACTCACATGCCAAACATCCTATTGTTTTTGTATTGATAGGAGCCCTTACAGCTTCAAAAGGAAGGTCTCTGTTGCCTTGCCACAACAGCATTTCATTAATTGAATCCCACATTTCTGTCCATTCATTTTATTTTCACAATATTTTCTAAAACATGGGACTGAATTAAACCACTGGCTGCCTCTAGGTTTATTCACTGTATTGATTGCTCTGGAGATGAGTGGGAGTAATTATTCTGAAAAGGTTCATTCTCGAGTGTGAGCATGGAGGGTGCTAAATGCATTCAAACTGGTGAATAACATACAGCTGAAAGTGAGAAAAAAAGCAAATACTAATGAAAAAGAAAGCACACAAAGGACTAAGATCTGCAACTGTGTTATTTTATGACCATGACTGCATAAAGAAGAAGCTGAGAATGTCCTGAATCAGAGATTTCCCTCTTCTGACAAAGGAGATGAGTCCAAAAACGTCCAGCTTTATTTCTTGACAGTCCTGTTTCCTACAATGTGATGACTTTGACAATGGAAAATTTTGCAGTTAATTATTTTTAACCCTGGACACCAAACTTGCCTCTCCCATAGCTGTGGCTCCTCCTTATCTTTTCTGATCATGTGGGCTTCAAGAGCATTTGCTTTTTGCTATAACTCAGGCCTCTCTTACCAGTGCCCTTGGATGAGTTTTAGCCAGGAGGACATTGCCACAAGTTTCTGAGCAAGCTGAAGAAGATGCAGCCTGAAGCACTCTGTAGCACAACCATCTCTGCTATGCACTCAAATGCTGAACAAAATTGAAACTAATGCCATCAACATGCCTGGGGAAGTCCCATCCCCATGCTAGCCTCCTAGAGAAGGGTTCAGCATCTTGAAGACTCATGTAGCTAAGCAGGAAGCACAGTTTACTGCCTAAGAGGATTTGCCCTCATTTAGTAGCATTTAGAGGTTTCACAACGTTTTGCAACTAACAAAAGTCCTGTAAGACCCACAATTACCTTTTGTATCACTGTTAAAAGTGTAGATGTCAAAACCTGAGAAAGATGGATTATAATCCATGGGCATTAATCATCCAAGCACCTGGGGACTGAATGCTCTGCAAAGGAAAAGGACACGAGGTCTGACAATGTACCTCTGAGAGAAAACTTACAGTCCGAGGCTGGGATTTCATTAAGAGCTATGTCTCACAAATAAAAGAGTTAGGATTTTGTGCTTTCAATTCTGTGTTTATGTGTATAAGCTATAGCTTGCTTAACACATGGAAAAAAATCATAATTTAGATCTCCCTGGCATTCATTTGTTCATGATTTTTCATCTGCATGAAATAAACTTTAAGTAAATTGTGTTCATTCAAAAAAAAATCAAAGCACCAAATCAAGAATTTTGACTGTGCCAAACTTTACTCTTTTGCAGAACAGGTAATTTCTTAAATCCTTATTGAATCATCTTTCAGTACTTAAGTCTCTTCTTTATAGCATTTCAGTAGGTCTCATAATAGTACAGGAAGAGAGCATTACAGACCACTTTTCAAAACGCCATTTGCTCTTAAATCATTTGACCTTCCCAATTTGCTATTCTGGACCACAACAGCACACAGTCCTTAGGCACTACTGGATCAAACACAGAATGGCCTGGGAATATTTGCTCACTCACACAGAGTGTCTCTTATTTCAGGAAATTCAACATTTAACCAGAGTTCTCCTTTTTCTAGTTTCTGCAACTACTTGTGCCACACTAATGGAAAGTGAATAGCCAGATCTGTCTAGCCATAGTGGGCATCACTTCAATATTCTGTGAACAGATAGAATCATAGAATCAGCCAGGTTGGAAGAGACCTCCAAGATCATCCAGTCCAACCTATCACCCAGCCCTAACCAATCAACCAGACCATGGCACTAAGTGCCTCATCCAGTCTTTTCTTGAAGACCCCCAGGGACGGTGCCTCCACCACCTCCCTGGGCAGCCCATTCCAATGCCAATCACTCTCTCTGTGAAGAACTTCTTCCTAATATCCAGCCTATACCTACCCTGGCACAACTTGAGACTGTGTCCCCTTGTTCTATTGCTGGTTACCTGGGAGAAGAGGCCACCCCCCACCTGGCTACAATGCCCCTTCAGGTAGTTGTAGACAGTAATAAGATCACCCCTGAGCCTCCTCTTCTCCAGGCTAAACAGGCCCAGCTCCCTCAACCTCTCCTCATAGGATTTGTGCTCCAGGCCCCTCACCAGCTTTGTTGCCCTTCTCTGGACATGTTCCAGCACCTCAACATCTTTCTTGAATTGAGGGGCCCAGAACTAGACACAGTACTCAAGGTGTGGCCATAAATGGATTTTTTTTTCCAAAATACAATTAGCTAATTTCTCTTCATGAGGCATTTAAGTGTCTCGAAGCAAAACCAAGAAGTTATACACAAGAAAAGCAGGACCAATCTAGCATATTGGAGAGGTCCTGAAGACATTTCCATTGGAAGCACGGCATAGATTAGTCGTCCCACAGCATCCATCAAAATGAGTACTGCACTGGGGATGGAGTCTCCAGTTCCACTGTGATAGGAGTGGAAGTGATAGAGCATGAAGTTAAGAACCATAGCTTTCACTTGATTTTTAACAGAATTTTCTCTTAATGAAGTTTCCTTCTGCAATGATAGAGCACAAATAAGCACTGCAGAGACACTGCAGTGAAAAGCAGAGAAAGCCACAGCAATAGCATCTTAATCCCAGGAGGTTTTATTCTCCAGGATTAACATCACGAAATGAAGGTCATCCTCTGACTGCAGACATCAACCACACTGGTCTCAGGAAAAGCAGTAAAAAGCGCTGTGACATGCTCGAGACTAAGAGCACAAATCTCTAAATGCAAGTTCTGGACACAAACTCCCCAAGAGACACAAACTCAGGCACCTGCATTGGTAATTAGTGGTTCCCCATCAGTAGCAGACTGCAACTCCCTCATTCCAGATATGCTTTTCCCTCTAAGACAGATGCTTGATTCAGCAGCTCCAGAACAGAGGTGTAGTGCTTGTTCTGAAAAACCTGACAGCAAATCTCTGTCTGAAATACCAAGAGGACCATGTACTTTCTGTGACCTTTTGGTGCTAGATGATGATGAGAAACAAGAAAACACTTCAGAGCCCTATCCAAAATAGTACAACTGGGAGATGGTTGCTCTGCCTCAGCATTGCTCTCGAGAGAGAATGCATAACTCAGGTGAGCAGCCATTAAGGTCTCTGTGCTTAGCAGGTCTCCAGACATACCTTTTAGAAAGAGTTTCTCTTTTTTTTTTTTTTGTCACAATAAATTTCCAACAGAAGAGGAAGTCCTTGAAGTGGTAGGAAGTGCTGCATAGGGAGAAAGTAATTTTTTTTCTGATAGCTCTGACATATCAGGTCTGATATTTCCCTTTTTTACATCTTTCATCAGCCTTTATGACTGCAAAATGTCACCAGTGCTGCATGGGAGCTTTCTGCCAAAGAGAAGGAAATCAATCCATCAGGTGGAAGACAGCACAAAATTGCACCTACATCCACAGTCAAAAAATGGATTGCTTCCCATAAGACAACTTTCAAGAAGAAAAACTTTAAATACTTCAATATTTGGGCTAAGAAATATATGCTTTGGTTTAGGAGTTCTGTGCTCCCATTTGCTTTGACAGGCTGCACTTAGGTGGACCATTTTTTTTTAAGAAGGAAGAAGAGTAAGAGTGGATGTTGGAATGCAGCAGTTGAAAGGGCTCTAAATATGATCCCAGCACAATATCCTTTTCCCAAAGAACAGCATGGGCAGAACGCAGCTGAAACATCAAACTGGCATGGCAGCAGCACATACAAAATGAACAGGTCCAACTCAGGGGTGAAATGGTTTTCTGTCAGAAGTATCAACACAATCTGGTGAAAGCTTATATGTAAACCCAAGTATTTTAAAGAAAGAAACCCTAAGAAGTCTATTTTTTTTTAATATTGCTTCTAACAGCTGCATGAAAATAAAACCTCATGTAGCTGTTCTTCCAACTGTCCAGCTGCACATGGAACCATTGTCATGGCCCCTGCCAGCAAGACTGGTGGCAGGAGAATAAGCTTGGCTCACTCAGAAATGTGTGGACAAAAGCATTTTTCTGAAGAAAGGCATCTGGTACATTTTGACTGATTTAATTTCTTCTTGACTAGAAAAAAAAAATGCCTGTACGGGAAGAAAAATCTGATCATCTGTCTGAGGATTTCTGGGCCTTGAAAGAACACTGCAAATCCCAGGGCTGCAAACATCAAGATGTCCTACACAACCTGCCACTGAATGAGCTCAGTTTAGCCAGCAGCACAGGACACATTTTGTAAGACAAAGGTGCCCTGGCAGTAAAGCCAAGAGCAGAGCCGCATCATCACTCAGTTAACCCAGTGGCCACATCCAGTCTCTGCTGGCGAGAACATCAGCCCACATAACCATCAGTGGTGAGGCACAGAAGCTGCACCCTGGGGAGACTTTCTGGGGGCTTATAAGATTTACATGGGTGTACAAAAAACCCAAGCCCACCAAACAGGTGGTTAAACAGTTTATGTCTATGTAGCCAAGGATTCCAGCTCCTAAGACAGAGTTATGTGTCCACAGCAGAGACTCCATGCATGACAAGAAGAATATTAGCAAAGTTCAGAAGTCAGAAATCTCTTTTTGCAGGACAGCTTCTTGCAGATCAGACTGTTCTCTACTATGTTTGAACAAGAGATTCACAAGACAGGAATGGTATTCCTGCAAAGATACAGCCAGTTCTCATCATCAGATTTCATCTGATCAGGACAGGGAAGCCAAGTAAAGCACAAATTGCCAACTAAGCCAAACAGAATCTGAGATATGTCACATACCTCATTTGCTCCCTGTGCTTATCTGTTTGTTCCCTGCCCTCATTGCTCTTACAGGAATGCTCTTACAGATGTATTCCAGGCTGGCACCAGAAAAAAAAAATCTCTTATTGCTGTGCAGAATTCATTTATCAGGAAAAGACATCCACAATTAAGAGTAAGGAACTTATTTTGCTTTTCTGCTTACAAGTCAGGCTTCCTGGTTTTGCTTGTTTCTGCAGTTTCAGATATATATGAGGCCTGTATTAAAAAGTTGCCTGGCATGAAGCCAGGCATCATTTGCCTACTGATGCCAAATGCTCTTACTTTTTACATCTCCTTCCAGGATCTCAGACACAGAGCCCAGCAACCATCTGCAGAGCTTTCCCCTCCTCCCCCCAATTTTCAGTTATTCCACCATCTAAGCAGCAGTTACTCTAACACTGAGCTGCAATTCCCATGAGATGCTGCAGCTCTCTTTCAATGTGACTATTTCTTGCTGAGCTTCTTTCCTGTTTTGTGATATTATTTTAATCAGCTGAACATCACCAGTGTCATGTAACTTCAAAATTGCTGGACAAAGCTATTTGGAGTACTGCAGCTTATTTCCTTTGAGTCTTATGAATAAATTGTATCTCCTGCCACCAAAAGATTTCATTAAACTGACAAACAATCTCCTTGCCCAAAACCTTGGGGTGATTTCAATTGGAGAAGACCTTTAAGAGGATCAAGCTCAGATGTCAGGATCTGTCTTTCTGTCACAGAAGGATTTCCCAAGAGAGCTTGGCTACCATGAGTCTGAAACCAGCAGTGAAGTGAGCTGCAGACCAGGCAGACTCAACACTTATTTCAATACATCATTCCAGTTTTGAAGGACTGGATAAGTCTACTTTATTATTCTCCTCACACTTCCCTGATGAAATAAGGAAAATGTGTCATCTCTACACTTCTATGGGATGTTCCTTGCTGGAAAGTCGAGTTTCTAACTCATTCAGCATTGGAGGACATCTCCCATGCACAGCTCTGATCATATGGGCTGCTGAAAAGCCATATGTCTCCAGTCTCCTTCCCCACACCAACCCAGCAGAAGCATTTATGAGAGCATATATCATCATGATAATAAGCAAAAATAATATTCTTTAAAATGAGGAAATTTGGGGGTTTTTGTTTTAGTCTTAATTTTCTGGTCTGACACTTCCTAAAGTTAAAACCTGAATTTTATCAGATTGCAAAAAGCCAATGCTACAGATCTGGCCAATTAGATATTGTGCCCACCCACTCAGAGCTGTGCATGCACCAGACTCTCAACTTTGGTCCTGCCAGCTTTGCACACAGACATGCCAAAACATTGTCCAGAAAAAGGTCATGCTTGTGAAAATTAAGCCAACCAAACGACTGCCACTAACACCCAGTCCCAGCCCTACCTATCCAACCCTTCCCACGGCAGCTCAGCAACCAGCATAGGCATTTGTCCAGCTGCACTGTGACCAGCTTTGGGAAAACAGGCATCTCAGAAGTAACCTGGCAGATCAAAACCAATAAGAAGCCAGTTTAATTTTCAGCTGGTTCTGTTTCTTGATGCCAGAGAGCAAAAGAGAAGAGGAAGGGCAGAAAGCAGCACCACTCCTGCCAGTGGCACTGAGAACAGCCCAACAACACTGTTGAACTGCTGTCATGGGCTCCCTTCTGACCACTACTCACAAGGCTCTAAAACAGGCACCCCAGCAGAAAAGATAGAATGATTTCAATTGGAAAAGACCTTTAAGATCATCAAGATCAGATGTCAGGATCTGTTTATTTGTGTATATGAGGTAAGGAGCAAAAAACCCAGGTTGCTTCCACTTGAAATATGAAAGGAATGTTGAAACATGAGGAACTCAGACTACAGCAGCAGTAGCTTGACTAGGATGCACACACAGAGACATCAGAGAATGGCTATATTGCATTCCAGTACAAAGAAACAGGACCCCACAGTTTGGCATCACCCTTATGACTTCGAGGCAATGTCTAGGCCATCACTTCCCATAGCCCTGAATCAGTGTGCAAACTTACTGCATGTGTGAGCCAGCTCATCACCAATTTCAGCATCTCCAGTTTTTCAGGAACTGATACGTTTGCACAGAATGGTTGTTTTTACTGCAGTCCCTGCAAGAGCTACACTGATCAATAATCTCTCTGCCATCACTGCCCCTTCTGCACTCATTTTCCTGCGACAGCACAAAACACAAAGCAGGTCCACACAACAGCAAAATTATTATCAGGAGAAAAGCATCCTGCCCCACATGCCATTTTGTTTCCCAAATCTCCCTCTGACAGCTAAGCACATTCATGCAGAGTACACAAAGCCCATCAGTGAACACAGTACCTCATTTGATCCTCTCTATTGACAAATCATTGTAGTGATAATTCTGGCCATTTTTACAGTCTTCTCTTCAATCTGAGCAGGTGTTGTACTTCACTTGTTACCTGTGTTCCATTTTTCATTTATCCAGGTTTGTAGCTGGTGTTTGCTGCCCTGGTTTATTTTCTTTTTAATTCAGTGGGCTTACTGTGGTTCTTGTGTTCATGTGACATCATCCCAAAAATTGCAGACAGGATTGCAGCTGTGTTCATGAACATGATCAAACGAGCAAATCCACCACTGAGCCTTAATAACCATCATCATCCTGAAACCTGGAAAATGCCACTGCCTGTTAGAGTTAGACCTAAGCCTGACCTTCCTCACACTGTACACCTCATTATCGAGATGAGAGCAAGCAGCGTTGAACCCCCTTGAAGTTCAAAGGGACTTAACCATTTGGATAACCCCTGTCTCTATGGTACCAGTAGAGATGAGCTCATATTTCAGTTTAAGAGAGAGGACAAGCAGTTCTTTCTAGCAACTGTGTTGCACTAAACTGCTGAAGTGAACTTGAGAAAGTGTGAGCTTAAAAAAAAAACTCTATCAATTTAGTTAAATAATCAACACAAACCAGTCCTTTGTCCATCACACACACCACCTTAAACTAAAACCTGAGCGCACACAACCTGCTGGAAATACTTCTCTGCTGATTTAACTCTAGTTGTAGCTGTTCAAGTCTGTGTGCCTATTATTTGAGTTACTCAGTTTTCAATTTATTTCTGTCTCCATTTTCAGTCCAGGCTCCTCTGGCTGCAGAACACGAGCTGCTTGCCAAAGATGCCAATAAACATAAACCAGCAGCAATAAGCACATGTAGCTAGTCTGTCTACACAGGAAACGTGCCGCAAACACACCATGGCAGCTAAGCGCTCTCACACACATTTGCCTCGCCTGTGTCTAGTTTAGCTGCACAATTACAAAACTTGTGTGAATCCCATTTACATACAGTGATCCTCTAAGAATCTCATAACCATGCTCTTTTAATTTCCACAGACACACACAGAACAAAGAACTGCAGAAACCTGTAATTCACTGTGGCAGCATCTGTGCGTTCCTGACCAGCTATCCTGACGCTGCTCAAATGTCACTCAAGTGCAGAGAGTGGGTTTTAAACTTCATATTACACACCATATAGTTACCTTCTTTTAACTATCTATTATATTATTCATTCATTCTCTCACTTATGATGCAGGACTCTGGGTTTTTGCTTTAAAAGTTTTCAAATCAGTCTTTCCCACTTCAACACCTACACAAAGTTGAGTATTTAACCAGCACATAATAGCAGAATCCCTTCAAGGTCCAAAGAAATTCAAGTGTTTCTACAGCAAAATGTCATCAGAAATAGAAACCAACTGTAGACACTGCTTTGAACATGAAATGGAATATATCAAAATATACATGAGAGCAGCTAAAGATACATTTTCTGCACAGATACTACTTGACAGCTTGCTAACCCACAGAGAAGTGGCTTCTGTCCCTCTCAGCAATTTAGCAGGTTGCCCATGCACTCTAAGAGGCTATAACTTCAGTGATGCAGGAGAAAGTTTCCTTGTTCCTTGAACTGCACAAACCCCACGTTTGTCTCGATTAAAAAGGCATCACAATGATTGGAGAATAAAAGGGGAGGCTCTTGTGTGTCTGTTTTTAAAGTTGTCACTGTACCTCTCACAAGGAACCTGTAACTGATGACCAAAACACAACACAGCAGCTCCAACTGTATTGATTGGATCTCAATTAAACTGCAGTGTGTGCCTCAGCACTAGATTTGCTACTTAGTAAAGTAACCCTTGAAAAGCACATTTATTGCATCATTAGCCACACTTATTCTCTTGTGTGGATTCTCTGATCATCCCTTGCACTACAAATGCTACTGCAGATGGATAAAAGCACATTGATGATTTTAATGCTTATAATTTTCTGGTAGAATGGTTTTAGTTGCTTGTTGTTGGGTTGTGCTGCTGTTGTGGTGCTTTGGTTTGGGGCTGGTTTTTTTTCATTTTCATTTGTGCTCTCTGGTTTTTGTTGGTTTGTTTTCTCTCTCTGTAGGCCCATGTCCAATTTATAGAGAATGACAAGCAGAACAGGGGAAAAATGTCATGCTTAAAATCAGTATCAATTTAGGTTCAGCCCCTCTGCTGAAAACCAGACATGTTCTTGCAAACTAGCCCACTAATCACAGAAATATTTAACTATTAGAGGGGAGGGGTTTTTTTTTCTGATGCCAGAATAACATGTCAAGTGCCAGGATTTAATTCCCATTTCCAATATGTTTGGAAACCAAACACAGCTCCATTACCATAGGTGAGCATTAGTTAGGTGCAGATCCATATTACTTTTATGAGCATGCAGTAACCTTCTACTAGAAAAAACAACCACAAAAAACCAAGAAAGATATTGCCTGCAAGCTATGTAGGAGCCCTGTTGGCGTTCTCCTGTGATCTCATAAGCTTGCATTACTACATCCAACACAATATGCACTAAGAGGCATAGGTTTTATTTCATCCAAAATATTATACAGTATAAGCAGCAGCAGCATTTTGTCAAAGCTTAACTTCCTATCTTCCTAGCTTTCAGCAGTGCCCAATCCATGAAAGTATTAAGCACACACCTCCTCCCCAGCTGTGATACTGTGATAACATTAAAGCTGTCTCTATTCCTTGATTCTCATTGCCTCTCTTTTAGGAGAGTCCTTCTGTTACAGCGTATAGAGGTGAAAGAAGGCAGACTGATGATTTGGGGTGGTGGTTGTTGGGAGTGGAACTTGTGCAAACTGACCAACAGGATCCTAAAGACAGAATCCAGCTGCAGAAACTGCAGATGTCTCTGTCTGATGCAGCTCTTGCCTATTTGTGATCCCATTTTCTGGAAACTGACTAGCTATGAGGTCATATTTTCCAAGGGTCTCTTGAGGCTTATTTACCAATTTTATTTGCTCCAGTACTTTGTGTCTAGCTACTTAGAGTACCCGAGATTACTACTATAGTTTCAGAAGAGAAGCTTTTCAGACAAAGGGAGTAAAGCAGACAGACCACTGATGAATTATGCAGACTCAGCTCACTCTCTCTCCCCAGGTATTGTGACCTGCATTGGAGGAGAGCACAATGTTCCTACCAAAAGTATACACTACCTAATAGTATAACAAAACAAAGGGGAAAAAATAACCACAGTCACATTAGCATTTGTCTGAACAGCTCTTCAGAAAGCCAAACAAGTTCACATGCCTGTTAGTTTGATTGCGCTTTACTACATATTTTTGCAGTGAAGAAACTCTAATAATGATTATCTGGTGCTCTTCATGTTTTGACAAGAGTTTTTTCAGAACAAAATGAAAGTCATGTCATGCATGGTAAAAATGCAGCTTTCCTTTATTTAAATTCCCCTTCAACTTGCAGAGAATTTTGGGTTTTTTTCATTGCCTTTTTTTTTGGACAAGGTCTTGCACTAATCTGTCCTGACTTTGGGTTCATTCATTAGACCACGAACATTACTGTGGAGCTGACTCTTCAGACAGAAGTGTGGGAATTCAGATACAAACCCCTGATTTGAATTTAATTCTCTAGTCATGAAGATTTTGCTCTGGATCTTCCCTTTAACTGACAGGAGCATATTTGTCACATATATTGTATCTTTTATTTTGCAAACTGATAACTCCATGAAGTTGCACCCTACTGGTAAGAAAACGTCACCAAAATCTGACAGTTCTATGGACTGATTCAAATCCAGAGACTGAGGGGTCTCTGATCTATTTTCTATGCTAAGGCAAGATCAGCTATGCCTACACTATCACCACTTCCTTGCAAACCTCCAAAGGTAAGAAATCCCACAGCTTATTGCAATGCTTCACTATGCTGTCAACAGGTATTCTATCAAACCTGATTTAAATATTCCTGTGCCTCAAAGTGAATGCAATAATTCTTGCCTTATTCTCTCTTGAAGCAAAGCTACTGCCATGCTTATGGTGCTGTTTGGTGCACTGCACTCAAATCCAAATCCAGCTGCTAAATAAAACCTACTTGTGTTCAAATCCCAACGATCCTCTTCTTTTTTAACGTCTAGAGAAAATAAATCATTCCTGGAAAGTGCAAGTACTTATTCATGAGGAGCATGAGCTAATGCCTGAAACTAATCTGAGCTTTCCTTAAGTTTCAGCAAAATCCTTTTACTATCTTGAAATTACTCCTGCCAGCCTGTAGTTTGTGGCTCCTACCCAGGAAACATGTTTCTACCTCTCAGGTCTTGCTTCGACAGTATCAAGCCTAAACTACAAATGTTAGCGTTCAATAGCATTACACTCTAATTAAAGTACAAAGCACTGTCAGACCTTACATGTGGAGCAGGAAAGAGGCATCAGGAATTACAATAAGGCACTCACATTTAACAGTCACTGAAGAGAAAAACAGCAGATAGTAAAAGACTGAATGAAATAACTCATACAGAATATTAAACACTGTGATAAACAGATAATTAAGAAAAAAACATCTTGAAGTGCCTAAGCATTATAAATGTGCAGTGAATATATGCAAGACATGTTCTGGAAAGCAATGCAAAAGTTTTATTGAAGTTTCTGTTCAAATAGTTTGTTGATAATATTTGGCAAATAAATGAGAGAAGCAGAAGTTATTTATGACTGATGAAAAGGGCAAAATATCAGCCCATATTACCCTGCAGCAGAGAGGCAAGCTATGCCAGCTGTTTCGTGGCAGTATATATTTTCAGTCCTTAATTAAAAGAAGAAACAAGAACAAGAAGTCCCAAGTCCAAATCATTACAAAGCTTTGGAGGAAAAAAAAACCTAAAGCAAGTCTGTTATGACTCTCTAGGGTCTTAAATTAAGTGTCCAATAAAAAAGGACAGTTAACCATATAAGCATAGATCTCTTCACTCCTTTCACTAAATGTGACTCATCTAAGTCACAATTTTCTTGGAAACTTCAGATAGTCTTCTCAAGGGGTGAAAGCCTTCAGACTATACAATAGGATGGAAGTTTAGCTGGCTGAAAGTTTGCACTTAGGAGGCAAAGTATGTAGATAGATGCAATATATTACCCCCCAAAAAAAGGATCAAAGAATTTGAAGCGGGGTGTGTTGTGCTTTTTGACATTCAAGACATGTTGTCTTTTTCCTTTCAAGGAGAAGGTGGTAGGAGGAAGGTACATTGCACAGCATTTCAAAAGGATAGCAGCTTGAACAACACAACCACTGCCACCTTCCAGAAAAACAGGCCTACTCCTCCATCTTTCTTTTTTAAAGGTTTACATTCTTCTAGTAGCAGAGGGCAGAAATAAAGAGTACTTCTTTCACTGTCAAGAAAAGCAGTATACCGAGCCTGCCTCTGCTTACATGTTAGCAGAGAAACTGTTCTGAATCCTGCCAGAAAGTTTGCAGTGTTGGTCAAAACTGACACACTTCACAGGAACTGGGACCATTTTGGAAAGCTTTAGGCTTCCAACCTAAATTCAGGTTTTAGAACTTTTCTACCAAAAGAGAATCCCAAAGCATATATTTCAGAATGGGCCAAACTACTTTCTGAAATGAAACACAGGGCTTGCTCCTTACTGCAGACCAGTTGCATTGACACAACTCTGGGACACTTCCCAGGTTGCTCCCAAAACTCTGAGCCTAGGGCTCCCAACTCCCACATGTCCCTGGGTGGATGCACCCAAGAGTACTCCTAGAGCAGGATGGCAGCTCCCAGGGACCAGGCTGCATTGCAAGAAGCTGTAAAAACTTCTGTCTCTAAGTCCAAAAAAGGGAATGGCCAAGCTTGCAACTTTGCCACTCAAGCTAGTTTGTGTGCACACAAACACAACTGCTCAGAAGGGGCTTAAGGGAGACACTAAAGTTGGAGACTGGAGATCCAGTGTGAGTGAAGAGATTTAACTGGTCTGTCCCTTTAACCGAGTGCAACCCCAGACCCTGCCAAGGATCCAAAATGCTTTCAGTTAAGTGTTTCTCCGTATGACACAGGACTTGCAGTCCCAGGGCTGGCACAGGAACAACTACAAGAGAAATAAATGCTTTTACTGGCCTGTCAGAGAAGCACAGCTAAGCTGGTTGGAAATTTTCCTGTTTCAAGATGCTTTGTTTCATCCACAGCTCAGGGAACCAAATTCTTCCAACTTGTTGTTCAAATGGAAATTTTCAGATGGTAACCAAAAATTCCCTTTGTCTCCCCTTTTTGCCCTTCTGGTAAAGTTATTTTTCCTGTTCTGTTACAAAACTGGTTTGTCTTTTTCATCCAAAATTGAGAAATGAACAAAACTACTGAGTGAAAGAGACACAGAGGTGAAGATTCTTCACCTTGGGCAAAACCAAGAAATATCATCAGTGAGAGAGCCTTTGTGAAGAGGTTTTGCATGGATTTCTGATCATGGCTTTATTGCTGATGCCTCTGGCAAAAGAGGACACTGTATGAAAGATTAAAGCAGCTGAATAACATGAGATGACCCAATCTTAATCCTTCCTCTGCTCTTTTCATACCACTGTATCAAATGACCGCTGGCTGCACACAGAATGAGCTCTCCACCTCTTTCCAGATAAACACATCATTAAGGATTGTTCCCCAGGAGCACTGTGCATGACACCTAGATCCAGAAATAAAGTCAAATGCACTTTTAAGCCTGGGTGGTGGGATCAACTCTTCTCTTCCTCAGCACTCTCTGCAGAGATGTGACATGCTCTCAGTTAGGAGAGACAGTAATAGCCACCCAAAATACCTGCTAAACTGTCACATCCTTATTCTGCTGCTTTCTTATCTTGTGCTCTTAGTGCATCACCTGCCCAAACAGATTTCTGCTTCATTAAATGTTAATTACAAGTTTTCCTAGTGCTATACACTAGTGTCATGAACTATGCATTTATGTCTGCAAAGTGCTTGAGAATTTTGGATGGGAGATGCAAAGCAATTTATTGTGTGGCATATTACAGGCGAGGCATAGCATAAGGAAAGGGGAGTGAACACTGGACTTAGTAACTTTAAACGTTTTGTTACTGCAACAATAAACATCAAGTAACTCCCATTTTTAAGTGGGAATTTAGATATTAATTCAAATTTTAAATTACAGTTAAAATGTATTTTGTCTGAATGACTACTTGTGCCCAACCCAAGTGAAGGACACTTCTGAAATGCTCTGTCCTAGAAAAGAAACATGGGTTAACACATCAAAAAAGTGACTTCAATAAAGAATATGCAGCATGACCATCTCAAAACTGCCACCTTGTCTCAGGTAATTTGTTTTTAACTAGCTACCTACATTCACTACAACTCCCTTCTCCTGCTAGAATCTGTTCTCAACATAACATGGACACAATGACAGTAAATAGCATTTATGCTCCTAACACTTCAGTGGTCATTTTACCTCTGGCTGGACTGCAGAGGTTCTTCTTGCTGCAGGCAAAAATCTACACCAAATGGTTGCTGAGCAGTTTGGGCTTCAGGAGGAGATCCATTTCACTCAAGTGACATTAAACTACATCTGAACTTTCAAAAACCTAATTTTCCTTCAGATCGATATAGTCAATACAGGTGTTAGGGGAGAAACAATTACATTTGCTGTACTTCTGCATGTCATGCTAACCCACACACAGGCTCTGTTTGCTGCCCTACAAAACTCAGCTCTTCTCATGAATCAAGAGGAAGTGGTGATATATTACTCAGAGTGGGGGGGGAAACCCACTGACAGTGGACACAACTTTCACAGGTGTTACAACCTGCGATTATTTCCTCCAGTAACATAAATCACTCTGCTCTCACCTTGAGATTCAGGAGGAGTCAAATGCTTTTTACTCCTCTCATCTTCTGTAATTGACCATTCATTTTCTAGGACATTAAAACACCAAGTATTATTAGTGCCACAGTTATGTCACCCATCTGAGGATCAGCTGGAAGCTCTCTGTAGCATAATACTCTCCTATAAACGTGGCACCATTGATTTATTGAGATAATTGTCAGCTTCTCAGCAAAGAAACTCTATCTTCTTAAACATTTGGGCAGTATGTAGTAAAACACAACCTTGATCCAAATATAAAAAGTGTTTAGGTAGGAGATTAAATGGGTGGTTTCTTGAATTAGAAGCAATATCCTAGCCAGGAGATACTCATCATGAAAGTGGAATCTTAATATTTATTTAGGCTTTCAGCAGCACTGATTTGCACTACAATTTATTACCTTTTCAAATATTGCATAATGTACCTGAATAGGAAAACATTACCTACAAGAAGCTTACCAGAAATAGACTGTGTCAGAGCAGTGCCTATTTAAGGACACTTGCTTGAGTCTGCTTCACCTGAAGTTAGACAAGTCATTTCCATATCAAGAAATAGGATTTTTTTTTCCCTATATACAATACTTTTCTTTTCCTGGAACCATTATCATAGACCTCAGCTTCCACCCTAAACAAGCCCAGGAACAGAAGTCTGTTGGCAGCACCTGAAAACTCAGTGTGCATATTATGTATTCCTGTTTCATAGAATCATAGGGGTTGGAAGGGATCTTCATAGATCAAGACCAACCACCCCTGCAAAGCAGGGCTGCTTAGGGCAGGTCACACAGGAATGCATACAAGTAGGCTTTGCAGATCTGTAGAGAAGATGACTCCACAACCCCTCTGGGTAGTCTGCTCCAGAGCACCATCACCCTCACATTAAACATTTTCTCAGGTGGAGATGAAATTTCCTGTGATTGAGTTTATGTCCACTGCCCCTTGTTCTGTCACTGGCTATCACAGAAAAGAGACTGGCTCCTTCCTCCTGACAGCCACCCTGTAGACATTGGTAAGGTCTCTAAGACTTCTCTTCTCCAGACGAAACAGCCCCAAGTCCCTCAGTCTTCTCTCACAAGAGAGATGCTCCAGTCCCTTCACCATCCTTGTAGCTCTGTGTTGATCTCTTTCCAGTATTTCCCTGTCCATTTTGAACTGGGGAGCCCAGAACTGTACACAGTACTCCAGAGGTGGTCTAACTAGGGCTGACAATCTCACATCCCTCTGTCACTAACACAGCAGCTGGAGCATTGCTAGCTACAGAGGTTTCCAGGTGGTCTGCTGAAGTGTTAGGATCCACTGGGACTCGTCCTTGAAATGCCTCTGTGAGCCAAGATCAAAGGGAGACAGCTCTGCAGGCACGCACAGGAGAACCACACTGAAGCAGTCTGTTGGCACCTCTTATCTGAATGTCTAACAGCCCTATTGGATGATTTCTCTTTTCAGATTTCCATAGTATCTAGAAGTGTACTCACTGTTTTACACAGGACCTACTCTATGTAGTATATTGTGTATGTTTATTCTGTGCTATCTGGAAAGTTCTGACAAGAAAGGAAACTTGCCAAACAACTCATAGCATAGTACAGAAGTTTACTATTGAGCCTTCTCCTTGCTCACTTCACATGTAGCATCATTTATATTGCAGTAACTGTAGCTCTGAAGACTTGGATATAGCTGAAGATACCTTAAAATATATTTTTTTAAAATCAGATATCATTTACACAACAAAAACTGCCACTTTTTTATATAACATCAAGCCCAGAAACATGCTTGGGAAAAGTGCTGTTGAGTGAAAGAGAATACAAAAGGGTAAAACATGTCAAGTACCACAGGTCTGAGTCTTTCTGATGGAAACACAGGTCTGGCAGGCATCCTTAGAAAAGCTAGAACAGGTCCTGCAGCAAGAAACACACTGTTCTGTCTGGAGGTACAGCTCTCATCAATAATGGATACCCCTCAGCACTCAATTGGATTTCTCCACCATCTGAAGTCTGAAACAGCTTGTTCATTTTCAGCAGATATTTTTTTCCCTTGAGGAGCCCCAACACTTTGTCACAGTTCCTAGAACTTCTTTGCTGGCGCTTGGCCCAGACAAGTTGTTACTGAACACATGGCTTTATTATTCCTGAGCAAGACAAGATTTGACAATTCTGATAACAAATAAGAGTTGGATGCTCCAAAGAGCATTGACTGCTCCCCACAGTCTAAGTACTTAAAACGTTAAAACAATACTCTGAATATTTACACCAATATCCTCATGACTTGAGTGCGATTAGGTTCTAGTCTACGACTTGCTCTTCAAGGAAAGGACTAACTTGAAATTTCACATTCTTTACAAATCTGTCTAGGCACACAATAAGTAGAGTGAGAAAACAGTTGTATCACAAACCACAAACTCAAGAAGAATGGAAACGGATGCAGATGGTATTTTAATAAGTGATTGAGAATCCTGTGCAACCTAGTGTCAGAGACCATACTAAAAGTGCTCAGTCTCTCCTATGTAAAGCATTAATTGTCAATTTCACATCTGCAGAACTAGGATTAAGCTGACTGAAGAAGATTATGAACTGTCCTTCATAATGGCAACATCAATTCTCTTGAAAAAATAGCTTTAAAAGGAACCAGAAACCTGGAGCCAAGATATCTACCCTGTATCCCATGTAGTTCGTCTGAGAAAGTCATACAACCTGGTCATAGTCAATAAATACCTGAGGATACAAGAAGTCTGATGTAATTTGTCACATACTAGGTTTCTAAAGTTTACCTTCTAAGGAGTATAAAGTCAAGAATATGACTGTTACTGTCAAAGACTTGGTCTAGAGAGGGACCATTCTCCAAAAGATCTAACAAATCCATTAAATCTTTTTTTTTTTGGTCTTTAAACAGGCAGAGAAATCTTGTAACCAGTTATTTGCAATGTCACCAATGAAATTCAGAACAAACTTGTGATCACAGTACCATAAATCCAAATACAGAAGCACTCGATTCTTTCCAATTGAATTGGGAGCTCCTGAGGTTAACCCAGAAGTTAATTTGTTATGTCTTTATATCCACCTTGAAAACTAATAGCCAGTGTACTAAGCTTCTAGCCAAACTCCTCCTGACATTCATATTTCTTCTTGCTAACTGTATTTACAGTTGGGAGCCACACAGTGAAACAGTCAAAGACTCAATGCACAGCAGCAGCATTGCAGAGCACTTTAGCACAGAACTGCACCCCCGAGATCCTTAGCTGCTCTCTACTGAAGATGTCAGAGAAACAGTTCTCTGCAGAGATGAAACCTACAAGACATTAAACACATGGCAACACTGAGTATATCTTGAAGATTTCATGTCATAGCACTGTCAAGGTTAAGTTTTTACAAGCAGCAGGAAGGACTTGAGAACTCTAAGGTATGGGAGACTGAAACCTGCGACAGAGCCTTAAGAGAATGGATTACAGTGAAAACAAACACTGCTGCAAAGAACCTGGGCCCTGAAACAGGGCATCATTCCCAGTCTCTGCTCACAAAGAGCTCACTTGGTGCTGAAGTTGAACTTTTACCCACATTACTGCTTTTGGACTTTTAGCTGGAATTCCCTGTGGTAAGTCTGATTTCCTCAGTGCAACTGCATTGCCAGAATCAAGTCAAATCTAATAATGCAGTGCAAGCAGCAAAGAGGCTGTTTGTTTCTAACACATTTCTGAACTCTCTGTATTATTACTACTGAAGATGTGAGGCTCAGGCAGCTCATCATGCTCAATACTTGGGTTTTTTCTGTAGAAAGTTGCAGGAAATTTTGTAAGAGGACAGTAACTTCACACTGTCATGCTGACCACAAATCTTAAGTCTGTATCAGCACCTAATAAATGTACAATCACATCAGCTTTTCTCAGGAGGATGAAAGTGAGAAATATGAGCGCTGGCTAGGCTCACAAATTCAGCCCTTGTGTTATCTAATCTGCAGGCAGCATCAGAGTTACTGGAGGAGTTAATATGCAGTTCCAGTAACTGTCAAGCAAGCCTATATAATCGAGGGAGCCATTTAACTCGTTACAAGTGAGGAACATTTCACACCAAAGTGCTGCCTTTCAGTTATGGCTAAAGAAATCCTTCTAATAGCTTCTAATAACAATGTTTAAAACCTTCTTTGAAGCCCATCATACCACACCTTTGTTCCTTCCATCTTCTTGCAAAGACCACTCAGAGACCAAAGCTGTAATTTCTGCTGCTTCTAAGTGCTCCATAGGTTTAGCTGACCTTTAGAAAAGACATTCTCCTCCCTCACCTTCTGCTTAAAATCAGCTTTCTCAGAGCATGCCCAGTAGTCCAAGACCTGGTACCATGGAAGAGTGACTGGCAGACACATCCTGCAGCACAAAGGACCTCGCAGGGGTTCTAAAATGCTGCCTTGCTTACCAGGGTGGTGGCAAGCACACAAGAAAACCATTATTGGACATGCAGGAGCACAGAACACAGAACACACTGAGCCTCTGACATGCAATTCTGCCACTGATTGCCCCACTCTGTTCTTGGCCAGCACTGCACTATTCAGCAGTACCTGGAGCCCAGATTCCACCTGTCTAATGCCTGCTATTAACACTGTGTGGAGCCTTGGGTAAATCACGGGGACCAGCTATTACAAATGCCCCCTGGGCACATCAGCCTGGCTTGTGCATTGCCTGGAGACAGCCTGTAATTTCTTTCAATCTGGAAAGAGACTATTTACAAGCCAGTCAAGCTCTTCATTAGCGCAAAGCCTTTGCTGTGTATTTCACATGTACAGCTCTACACAAAACAAAGCAACCAAAAGGAGCTTTTACAGGATCATGGACTCTACCCTATGTGCTTGCAAAAGGAGAGCACACTCACCACCAAGGAACAGTTTGTTTGAGACACTGAATGAGCTCAGAAGCCCAAGGAGCTTGCCATGATGCAGACTTGATGAGATGAGCTGATCCCAGCGCAGATGTATGGGAAGCTGGAAATTTCCCATCATCCTCATTCAGGTCACTCTGCCTTTGATGTCTATGACCCTGAACATGTAAGCCTTGGTAAATCTAACCTGCATGCAGCCTTTTATTTACTTGTTTGTTCCTCTGTAGTCAGGCAGATGAGTAGCCTCAGTTCTTGTATTTACTTCCTGAAATCTACACATCAATGCCTCTCAGTTTACCAGACTGAAAATTGCAATTTCCTTTTCACTAATATATGTAAGACCTTTGTTTAATTAAATTACATAGAAGCCTACAGGATGCCTAAATTAAAAAGTTGTCTTGCAATTGCAGCCTAGAATAATGACTGAAATTCTTCCAAATAATGAAATCCACTAATTGCTCAGCCTGTCAGTCCACAGAGAAGCCAGCAAACCCTAGCATGGTGAAGTGAGGTCACAAGGAATCAAAAACTCCAGTTTCATAGAGCAAGGAAAGACATAGAATTGTAGAATGTCAGGGGCTGGAAGGGACCTCGAAAGATTATCTGGTCCAGTCCCCCTGCCAGAGCAGGATCACCTACAGCAGATCACACTGGAAGCATCCAGATGGTTCCCAAATATCTCTGGAAAGGAAGACTCCACAACCTCCCTGGGCAGCCTGTTCCAGTGCTCTGTCACCCTCACAGTGAAAAAATTCTTCCTCAGGTTCACATGGAACCTCCTATGCCTCAGCGTCCACCCACTGCCCCTTGTCCTGTCACTGGGCATCACCAAGCAGAGGCTGGCTCCATCCTCCTGGTGCTCACCCCAGTAATGAGGTCACTCCTTAGTTTCCTCCTCTCCAAGCTAAAAAGCCCCAGCTCCCTCAGGCTCTCCTCATAAGGAAGATGCTCAAATTCCTTAATCATTTTTGTGGCTCTGTGCTGGATTCTCTCAAGCAGCTCCCTGTCCTTCTCAAACTGAGCCCAGAACTGGACACGATACTCCAGATGAGGCATACAAGACACTAAATCATAGACCTATAAAGCACCTACACTTAATGCTGTTCACATAATTTGCTGTTCAAATGTTCTACAAGGATCAGAGCACTGAATTTTTCCATTCAAGTCAACTATCTTTTAGTAGAGACTGCTTGTGGAGTAACTTGCTGACAAAACAAGCAAACAGCTCCTCTTCTGCTGCAGGTACTTCTTCAGTTATGGGGCACGTTAGAGATAGCCTCCTCTGGACTTCACCCACTTGATCACGTTCAACTCACAAGTAGAAAGGGTGGCAACCAACAGTAAATACTCAAGTGCTTTATTCCCCTCTATTTACTCCTAAACACTGATTTGCAATTAAATGTTTTTAAAGCAGCATTGTGGATGGCCTGAACATTTTTGCAACCCCCGTGATAAGCATTGTTTTTAATCAACTCCTCCAAGAGATGAAAACAAGCTATTTTTATTACCTGACATTCAAAGCCAACAGGCAACAAGACTAAGATAAGCAAGTGCCTCTTCAGGGTGATATGTGGGAGAGAGATGTGCTAAAGCAATAGATGGGTTGGGTTTGGGGAGGGGTTTTGTGTTTGTTTGGCTCATTGACTTCTTGGTTGGTTGGGGTTTTTTTCAGCCCTACTGAGCCACTGACCAAAGAACTGGATACTGAGAGGTGCTGTTCACTCAACAGTGAATTTGTAGCCCATGTGTTTTAGGGATCCAGGGACATAACACAGGCTGCAATGTAGCAGCAGGGATGTAAGGAGCTTTCAAAAGCAGAATAGTTTCCTCAATGATTATCTGACGATCTTCTTTGCACTATTAAAACAGCATAATGCACACATAACACTACTGAGTTGCAGGCTGATGCTGTCCAGAACATTTGTGATTCAGAAGAAAAACTGAGCTTAATGGAAAAATTAAGATTTTGTTTTTTCCCCACTTAAGCTCTTAAAAGAGAGACAGGGAAAATGCCAGATTTCATCAACAATAAACTGATTTTTTGGTTATTCCATCACCATTAATTCATCATCTTCCTTTCACAAAGCTAACCACAGCCAATAGTTTCATCACTGAAACTTCCCACATTCTTTAGAGTCTGACATTGTCTGGGTGCACAGAAAGAGAGAAAAGGATAAAAGAACAACTAAAACTAAACAGGCTTCTGCAAAGTCTGTCATGGTGAAGGATTTCAGCTGTAGCTCTTCTCAGAAAATATCTTTGAATAAGAACAATGGGCACTTTACCATGCTCAGTAGAGGACATACTCAGAAATTAGTCTGTTAGGTTTTAACTCCACAGTCCTAGAGTCACACAGCATATTCAATGTCTCGGTTGCTATTGGTACTGTACCATATTCTTTTGATATTAGCAGCACCAAAAGTCACTTCAATAGCACACGATGGCCTGAATGTGTTATTTTAGTGGGTTCAATGTGATCTCTCTTTAATATGATTCCATAAAGGTAACTACAGTATTTCTATTTCTGCTTTAATCAGATACTTACACCATAGTCATGTAAGGGATTTGAGGTCTTTGGATGAAAAAACACCTAAACCATTAACAACAGGCAATGATCTAAAACATATTATGTTTTGCTAGACATAGGACCTTAAAGGTCTTACATATGGACCACAAACTTGAAGAAGTCATCTGCAGAACACACAAATCTAAGACTTTGCTTTGCACCCAAGATTAACTATAGTTAATTCTGCTAGGTTCTTTGAAGTGAAAATATATGGAAAATTAACCTAACAGTGAGGTATAGCAAAAGCAGACTGAAATTCTGATATCACTCTTTAACAGGCAGTCTCATGTCATTATAACAGAATAAAAGTATCACCACAACAACAAAACCCAGACTACTGAGAGCCTGGACCATATTAATTGATACTGTAACACAATATCTGGATAATTAGAGGTTATTAAACCAATAAATTTGATACAAAAAAAACCAAAGGTGCTCTTGAGAAGCCCTAAGTGGCTTCTCAATTTTGTTAGTTTACAATGAAAGACAATGATTGTCTTTGAGCCTATTTTCAAACACAACAAAGTTTGTCTAGACAGACCAAAATGAATAACTTTTAGTTTGCATTGGACAAACCCCTGCTTTTCTTCTGACAAACTTCTGCTCAGCTTGACACAGATGTTTTTTTGGCAGATGCCTTCCAAACAAGAGATAATTATGTAAACATTACCCCAGAAAATGAAGTCAAAGCGTAGTACAGAGTCACCTCATCCCACCACAGGGACAGAAAGCTCAGTCCGTATTAATCACCAGTGAAATAATTCCAGCAGCCTCATATGCATGAGATCTTATTCTAGCACTAAAGTTTAGTGCAGCTGCCTTTGCACAATTAAATTCCCTATAAAGAAACAGCAACGAGTATTAGTGACTGTAACATTTCATTAATTAGTAGTAAATACAGGAGAAACAGCCAGACCACACCACTCAGTAGAACTGCCGGTGCTCACAGCATGTTAATATGCTGCTAATTAAGACCATCAGCATTCCTTCTAATGACTATACTGGCTTGCTTAAGATTTAATTTGTATTTTACCAGTCCTCATTTTTCCTGTTCTGAGCATATGCAGGCAAAAACTACACAGAAAGGAAACTAAAGCCATTCAATTCACATTTGTGGTGATAAACCCAGCATTTCAGCTTCCAGCTCCTTCTGCTTTCCAAATTAGGATGTGAATGTGAGAGAAAGACAAAGAAAACACACGTCAATGTGTGCATGCAGTCACATCTCTTTTTTTGGGTAGGAAGAGAATTCTTTCTGGGAAGTCTCATTTGCCTGCAGATGTTGGCCCAAGCTCACCTTCAAGATGTGAGGTCCTGGTTCACATCTTATTCATGCTCAGTGGTAGTCAGCCTTCAGAATGCATATTTATGTGGAAATTAAACTCTCCTCTGCAAGTGTCAAAGGTGACTGTTCTCCCAGCCATCAGCACCACGACACTGCAGGCAGTTTGCAGCCATTTCTTCTGCTCCCAGTACAAATCTCCCAGCTAGGGATGAAGGTACCACAATATACGAAGATAAGAAAACTGATGACAATTGATGACATCAGGATCAGAGTTTCACCCAACTTGGAATGGTGTCCACTTAGCACCGATTCAGTCAGCACAAAGAGCTAGTTAAAAGAAACATGTTTTTACTTACTTGTAGGCAAAGTTTCACATTATACAGCTAATAATTTGGTTTTTAATATAAATAACTAAAACACCCACAACTATGGACTTGTATCTTTACCAGCCTTTCCTGGCTCCTTATGTTGAAGCTATATTACAGCTTTCCTATAAAGCTGAATGGCAGTTCCTATCCCCAGGTACTTCCTAGCAGTGTGTGACCCCAACAAAGACAGCCTGATTATCTTTACAGCAGTTAAGTGCTACATCACAACTTGTTTTCAGGTTGGCTTTTTTTTTGGGGGGGGTATGTTTTTTATGTTGTCATTTGAATCACTGTAAACATAAATGTAGAATGCTGTTGGACCAAGCTGGCAGCCTTAGCCTTAATCTTTTCTTCCTCTCCTTCTTCTCCTTACAATGTTAAGATGATGATGATAAATATAATGACTGGACTGGAATAATGAAGAGGATCCTTTAATAGAATCAGCTCACTTACACTCAGCAGCAGGCAAGGACAATGACCAATGATCAGTGTATGCAGCCTGAGAGAGTCAGGTAAACATTACATATGGTGACTACATGGACAGCAGAACTATTCAAGATTCCTGTGTGATCTAGTACCTCTGAAGCCAGAGGCTGCAATTCACCAACAATCTGCAGAGCCCTGTCTTCAGGAGTTTAAGAACTATATATTTTGAGAGTAAATCCTCAGAGGACTGTGGTGTCTCAGTGTTCATAAGATTTGTCCCATGAAGTGTCTAAGTTACAGAACAAATGGGCGAATCACTAGCTTAGATACATATCTCCAAAAGCAAATTGAGAACTGGTACTATATCACTGCATTTTTTATAACTAAAAATCACTCAGTGGATCCTCCTATCTGCTTTATTCTCTGCTTGGACTGCTTCAAACCTCACAGAGCTCCTGAACAAGTTGTGCATTTAACAGTGAATACCCTGAAGAGGTGTTGAACCAAGATTCAGAAATTGTCAGATATAATCTCATGAGAACATACCTAGAGGCTGAAGAGGGAGATTAGAACAAAACTATTTCCATTTTTTCTTGCTGGAAATATTGCAAAACACCAGAAAAAATGTTTGCATATACTAAAACTGAACAAAGGAATACATTTAAACAGGACAGAAACCCATCTGCACATACACAGCACTTTATCAAGTATCATCTCATCTTCTCATTCCCACTTTAATCCCCTTTCTACAATATTGTTTTTCTTTGAGGCCAAACATTGTCAAGAACAAGAAGCTTGAAATGAGTATTTAATAGCCTTGCACCTGAGCACTTATGCTGATACTGTGTCCTTCCTATGGACCAAATTGGAAGGTAATCATCTGTGCAGTTTACAGCAATCAGCCAATAACCTCACAGTGCTATGGAACGTGTGAGCAGCTCACAGTTCCCAAGCCATTCTTCAGCAGAGGAAAAAAAATTCATCTGACTTTCCTAAGATGGAGCTCCTAGGAATTCACATCCATGTGAGCTGACCAGGTTTCTGCCATTTCATAGAATCTCAGAATGGCTTAGGTTGGAAGGGACCTTAGACATTATCTAGTCCAACGCCCCCCCGATAAGGACAGGGACACCTCTCAACTAGACCCAGCTGCTCAAAGCCTCATCCAGCCTGGTCTTGAACACCCCCATGGAGGAAGCATCCACAACCTCCTTGAGCAGCCTCTTTCAGACCCACCATATTCCCAGGGAAAAACAAACTAGCTCAAAAGAGGAGTTCTCCAAAATCTGAACCCTTTTATCTCCTAAAACAAAAAAAAAAAAAAACAAACCCACAGCAGTAAAAATTCTTTGGTAATTACATTTTGTCCAGGGGAATTATGCAGTGGTGGAGACATTCAAAGACTGTAATCCTTCTCAATAATGCAGTATTCTTTAAAGGGCTGAAATCCAAATAAGAGTTTGCCTGGGAAGGAAAATTAAAGGGGCAAGATAGAAATAGAAGAATTAAGAAAGACAAATGCTCCATTGGGTAGACCTGCTTATGAAGAAAGTAGAATTATAATGATTAAAGAAATTTTAAAATAACAACTCTAAAACAAGGAGAAAACCTCCCCATGTTAGGAGAAACAAACAGAAACAAAGCCATCCTGGCAGAAAATGCTGCACTTCTGCTGGCTGGGCCCCTTACACAGCAAATCCCTGAGAAATCCCAGTCCTTTGTTTGGATTTCATGTTACTTGTCAAGTGAGGACAAGTGCTCTGTACATCTGTGTGGTTTGCTCATATTTCCCTTGTATCTCAGGGAGTTTCCTGTGTAGTTTAAGTTTGGGAGAGCAAAAAGGACAGCCTGGCTTATGCCTCTATGGCTTTGCCAAGTAGGCACCGAGTCTGGCACACTGACACCAACAAATAATTCTCCCTGTATTTGGCAAAAAAGTGTGTCTGACAAAGTTTTTCACTGCATAGAGCAGCAGGTAGATGTGCATTTGCTCTGCAAAAGAATAGGGCCAGTAAACACCATTCAGGAGAGTAAAACATTTCCTGCTACAGATAAATTCTGCGGTGCATTAAGCCAATCAGTAATCTTAATTTACTCAGAGAGCAAAGATTCCATCCTGATGGACAAGCTCTCTCCATTTCATATAAGCAGCACGAAACATCATCTCCACCCTCAGACAGGCTTGACAGCAACCACGTGAGAAATGCTCCTGGCCTCTTGCCTCTGCCCAGAGCAGCCACGATGAAGACCAAGCCTAGACCAAATCTACTCAGAGAAGTAACTCTTATCTGAAGAGACTGGGGGTTTGGTTCAGGCACAAAACCTTTAGGAGGATTTTGCAGCAGTAAAATCCTATGTCTCAAGTTGTGCTGGTTAACTTGCTAAAGGGTTTATGCTGCTTTAGACAGAAATATATTGCTTCACCCACTTTATGCTGGATACTTTCTCTTGAAGAAGCCACCTGCTCCTCTTCCATTATAATTCCAATGCTAGGACAATATTTGGCATGGAATTATTAGGCAACAGTAAAAATGCATTACTCCCAGGTCTCCACATGCTGATAAGGTATTCAACCAGTCAGTTATTTTTAGCTCTGCCAAGCAATCAGGATGCTGCTCACAAAACACTTCATCTTAAAATATAATTGCTTTCCTCAGATGACTTTGTCAGGTTCTGTTCTTTTCACCTTTAACATGAAGCCTCAAATAAAAATGATAAGGTAGTTTATTGAGCAAGTAAAACTCATTCCTAATGGTAGAGAAAAGAGAATGTATAATACCTTAAATTTTACTTTAATGATACCAAGTGATTATTATCTCTTTCACTCTGTGAAATTGAGGCGTAATGGGTACAAGAAAACAGGGAGGATGCAAATTGGTCAAGAGTAATGAAAGGAGCACATCACCAGACTTTTTTGAGGAGGTCTTGGAAGAAGCCCTTTTCATGGCTACAACCTCAAAATCACACAAGATCTTTGGCTGATGTAAGGGTCACGTCCTCCGTGTCTACACTGCCACACTGCTCACAAGAAGCTTTCTGCCTGCAGCCAACTGAATGCCCACAACCTCAGAAGAGCTCTCACACTCAAAGCCCAGCTTAAAGAGCACAATCTCTAATACCAAACCATCCACACTTTTTCCCCTCTGTCAGATTCTTGCCCTGCTTGTGTCTCATCTCATTCCAAACCCTCAGACCCCAGTTACCATCTCCCACAGAGAAATGTACTTTCATTCTCTCCCCATCTCAAAACACTCTTCTTTAAAACACACTTTTTGTTCAGATTGTCCAGTCTCCACAAGTTCTAGCATTTTGATCTTCTCAGGTTTAGGATAAATGAGACAATTTGAGGTTTCAAGAGATTTCCAGACAAGTCTGATTGTTGTTTTAGTTTTTATGTAAGCCCAGAGAAATGCCATTTAAAGCAGAGTTACTTTTGGTGTTACAGAGCATCACTGAGATAAGTCCTGGGTCCACCAGGCAGAGTGAGAGGCTCACTTATGGAGAAAAAAACAAACCAATCAACCAAACCACCCCCAAACCAAGAGAACACCAAGTGATCAATGTCTGCCAAGACATTAGCTAAAGAATCATGTAATAGACTATGTTGTATTTGTGTCATCATAAGTCAGAGTGGGCACAATTAACCTTGAAAAGTAACAAGAGAAATCTTTGCTGCATCACAAATCACCTTCATCCTCAGCACATTTTTTGACTGTCACAAAGTCACATTTGCAGAAAGGATTCATCTTTATCTGAAACTGTAATTGAATGCCAGTAGTTACCTTGGTGACATTTAAAAATCTATTGCTGTTCTTTGCTGTCAACACTTTGTAATACAATGAAGTGCCTCATGGAATAAGTCAGAACACAGCTTAGGAAGTAGTTCCTATGACAACTATACGAATTGAGAAGATGGCAAAGATCCCAAAATATCAAATGGACAGCAGCACACAGGTAAAGAAAATCCAGACTGAAGTTAGTGCAGTTACAAGGCTGTGCTGAATTGCAGCTCAGAGCTTGACTCCAGCCATTTCTGTAATTAAAGTCTAATTCTCTAGGTACTCTAATTTTCACTGAAACTGCCAAGAACCCTGAAATTTATTATGCAATCAATCCAACTGATTTCAGCAGACCTCTGTTGGGATTCATCATTAAGAATGAGGGAGGGAAAACCACATTTCCTGTGAATATTGTTTATAGTACTTCAGATATTAAATAAGAGTGAGGAATTTAATCACCAGTCAAAATACAGGACTCCCATTCTGCTTATGACAGCACGTCCATTTGCTTTCAGACACTGTAATGGAGCAGCAATGGAAGCACATTCACCCTTGGTATTCACACATTTTTGTCATCAGTCACTCATGGACAGATGTGCTAGTTTGAGGCTAACCAGTGAGAGAAATTAGATTGTAGGCTGTGAAAAGGAAAAAATGGTGATGTCTACTTCACTCATAGGCTTGCTGAGATGTATAAAACCAAGAACACAAACATAGATAACACAGTTGCTGTGTGTCTCTGGCTGCCTGCACTTTTCTCCTTAACCTGCTGTCTGTGTAACTAACCCTTCTGCTTTCTAACCACCTTGGCCAATCCTCCAAGCTCACCTTCAATGCAAGGCAAAGTCTGGGATAAGGTAGAGGGGTGGAAAGGAGGTGGAAGGGTGGTTGGGAGCCCCTCCTGGGGGACTCTGCAGTCTGTTCACCACCTGAGTGGCCCCTGGCTCTTTTTCCAGGAAGGAGGTAGATATCTGCTAAAGATGTGTGGGGGCAGCACAATCCTGATTCATAGTTGCTGCACTCCACACATGGCACAGTAGTCTGCACAAGTCAACACCACACTACAGATCTGCACTGCTGGGAGAAGATCTCAGCTGAAGCAGCAGATTGCTGAGAGAAGTCCCTCATTCAAACCTTTCCTCAGGATTACCTGTCCTCCATCTCTTCTTCCTCCATTCTTGCCTTTTCCTTTCTGTTCCCAGTCTCTTCTAGACTTCACTGCTTCCATCCAATTGCCTCACACACTAAGGCTCCTCTCCAGTACACAGGCATCAAGTACTTTGATCGCAGACCATCTGGGTCTGGAACACAGAAGCATCTGGACTATTGGCCCCTAAAGCAGGGAATTAATTATCTTTTGTTGTAAAACTAAATCTGAGCATCAGTTTGTTTGTAAAACCCTCTGAAAACTATCTGTCTGTGGCCTCCCTCCAGTCCCTCCAGCCTGTGAAAACTGTACATGCCTTCTGTAGCTGTCCCATAGCTACAGCTCCACAGTCCTGAATTAATTTCTAGGAAATAAACAAACAAACCAACCCACCCAACATTTGGCACACTCTGAGGAGAAGAGTGATCTTTTCAGTTGGTCTGTCATTATCAGCAGGAACCATACAGTGGAAGTAGGCATTAGAAACCTCAGTTATGTTATTAAAGAGCATTTCCTACTTGCACAAATGTGATGGAGCATAAGAACCTGCTAAGCACACTCAGGCAGAGATATGAATTGTCAGAGTGTGACCCTCAAACACAAAACTGCTCTGCAGAAAGGTTTATGAACAAGAGAAACATGCAGCCTATATACTTAAAAAGCATTGTCCAACAGATGTTAATATTGCAGTGTTAATAAGGTCTTTGGCTAAATCAGGACTGAAGATGGATCTGTTGACAGTATGAAGAAAAAAGAATGTGCCTCAGCCAGAAAATTAAACTAGAACTGTGGATTTTTGGCACTCCCTAGAGATGCAACAAGAGGTTTTGCCATGTTTCCATTGGAACCTCAACCCAACAGGACAAAAACATAAGCAAAACTGATAATAAAAGCATGCCTAAGACAAACGGGGTAAATGAAGAGATTACATTTTTGCCCTCTAGTAAAGTTCTTTTTACCTTAAATCCAACCCGAACAGAGATAATCTTGCCACTGGAGACCACAAAAGAAGAGTTATTTGCATACAGAATAGGCTCACAGAAAATTAAACTGCTGTGAGAAACTAGAGCTTATTATGCGAGAAATATGATAAGCTAAAACATACCCAAAAAAATCCTCCTCAAGATCTGAGCAACATGAGCTAAAAATACCTCCACTGCATGTCATTTACAAATTCAAAGGGTTGTTTAGGCTGTGTTTAGATTGTGATCAAACAACATTTGATACATTTTTTTCCACTTAAGATTAAAGATAGTGCTGGATGTTAGGTGTTGCGATTGCTTTCCTCACTTCATTTTTATTTCCATTTTTAATTTGCACCCAATGTTCCTTGTACCCTTGCTGAAAGCAAACAGCAGTGCTGGGGAGGGACCAAGGCAATGTATGGTTTTTGCTCACATCAGCCACGTCTCCTAATGAAGGGCAAAGGATTTGGAGCAGGAGCTATTGCACAAGAGAAGCCTTGGAGAACGCATCCCAGATTCACATACACAAAAGGTAAAGGCATTGTGTTCCCAGCCTTCAATTTTGCTCATGCTCCTGCTTAATATGGGCTTTGCAGGTGCAAGCAGTCAGTAAGACTATTAGCCACCTGCACACATCTTGCCAGTAGACCAAAGCATTTATAAATGCACAGATCCCTCTTGTGCCAAAAAGGTCCCTACCAAGCATTCAAAACTTCCTGGGAGTCACAGGCTCGTGGTGTATGGCACACAAGGCAGCATCATCCTCTGGAAGTGGCCTAGCCTTGGGATAGGTGAAAGCCAGCACAAGATCAGCACATCTAAAATGCTGTGCAGGTGCAAGGGTAGGTGAATTGAAAGTCTCAGTACAACTCTCCAAACTTTTTCTTCTTTCAAACTGCAAAGAAATGTTCAATGCTGCGAAGGATTCTTGAACATAAATTACCATCATTTTTCTGTTACATAATAGGATTTATCCAAAGCATGCACTGGGCTCATTCCAGTTTCCACTGAAGTCAATAGAATTATAAGTGTTCAGCACCTCTGAAAAAACCAGGACGTGCTTATTCATGGGTATAATTTATGGTACCCAAATTAGAACATTCTGTCCTTAAGTTACCAGTACAGAAAAGCATGGCTTCTTACTCCTTTCCCTTTTCACAAGGATATTAATGGAGCAGTGATCAAATTCACCCCCCAGATCTCCAGTGAAATGCCTAGAACTGGTCAAACTTAAACAAAACACAACACAAAATATCTGAAATACTGACTCCAGGAGTTTCTTCTGCCCATCCCCTAAATCAAATCAGCTCTAACAGAGATCTTCACCTATGTGAGCCCTTGATTCCAGCAGTTTTCACAAAGGAATAACTGCCACAGAGGAGTTTCAATACAAGCACGGTTCAAGTTATGTGCAAAGAAGGGCCATCATCTAGCAAGGATATCTGGAAAGCCAAACTAGAAAGCCATGAGTTAAAAGCAACAGAATAGGAAATCATCTTTACTGACAGCTCTGCTCATCCTAGTGGCCATTGTCTCAATGAAGTTCTACCTACCAATCCCTTTTTATGTATCTTTTGGACACGAGCCTTCATTCCTTCTGGATATGTTCACAGCTTTGGCTGCTCAAGGAGGGCAGTAGAAATCCAGAGACCAGCCATGGATATTTTGTTCAGAGCACAGCAAACACAGAAATTACATAACACAATTCACTCTTGCTCAAAGCTCCTGGGATCTGTTCTGTAGTAGAACTGAGATGACTATTCCTCTTAGACTTCCCCACTGGGTGATGAACAGAGTTGTAAAGAATCAAGCCTCTGGGTTACTTCTGGATGCTGAGAAGTCTGGGACTGCTAAACAACCTGCACCCTGCCTCTGACATCTCAGCCTCCTAACTCCTATCACAAGGCTGGTGTAGCCCTTTCTACACATCTTTAAGATCTGCAGTGACAGCAGTTTGTGGGGCTGACCAGGCAGTTGTGTCCATGGTATTCCATTGCAAGGTAAACAGCACAACCCAGGTAGTCAATCTTGGGTCCCATAATGAAACTAAAGGAAAACAGAATGAAGGACTGAGAGGACACTACCCAGTCAAGCTGGCAGTTTGCCAGTTGATCCAGTTTAGTTCAGTTCAGGTTTACAGCACTTTCTTGGCAGCATGCTGCCAAGCTCATACACTACAATATTGTCCCCTGTTCCTTTATAGCCTCCTCTTGGTTCCAGCCACACCTCCCTGGGCACCTTCCTCCCAAGCAAACACTGTGGTGATGGAGCTGTTCAACAAGCTCTGCTCAGTGGCAAAGAAAGAAAGTCCCTTTTCCCCTCTGTATTGCTAAGCAAGACCTTTCCCGTTTAGCCACTGCTTCCTAAGCTTCTCATTTTCCTTTGCAAAGCAGGTAGGCACTAGGTCAGCCCTGCCAGCCAGAAAAGCATGCACTCCCTCACAGTGTGGGCAGAGAGGAGTTAAGTGAAACTCTTGGGCTGGGAATACACCAGAGCCAGTAGGAACATTATATTTTCCTTACACCAAATTAACAGATCTTGTTTTTATCCTGTCCCCTGGGCCCCACACAGAGGATGGGCAGATGGATCCCGCCAATCACTCCGTGCCACAGTTGCACCACACAAATGTGCTTGAAGGAAAACTCCTGCAGCACCAAGAACAAGCCTATTATAGCAGTCCAGAAACAACAGCTTGTGTGTTCACATTTCTATTCCAAGTTTCAGATCTCTTCAGAAAACAGGAGGCCAATCTAATGCTTTTGACTTCGAATCCCTTAGAGGAAGGCTGTTTAATCTGCTTGTCAGCCTGACAAGGAGACACAAACCTTGGTCCTCTTAGCACTTCTCCAGACCAGACTCGTGTCAAGTCCTCAGGCTCTGAAAGTCAAAAGGACTCAGCAAAAAAGGTATTTGCAGGTGATCAGACAGCATAAAATGCAGTGTTTCAAAGAGAGCTGGCACACACTGTGGAAGAGCTAAAACCCCAAAAGCAGCACTGAGCTTCACAAATGCAGCATTTAAGTTAAAAATATCAAGCTGGCGGAATTACATAAACTGTGGGGGCTTTTTTACAATTTCTTAAACTTAACAGTCCAACATGGCCTAAACCACACAGTATTTCTAAGTCACCTGACCAAAAAAGGTCTGAAAACAATCATCCTGAAACCCCACAAGACGTCATTTCTTCCCTTCATGCAGGCATGAGATATTCTGAGGCTTTGTACATTAATATAAAGACATCTAGCAGTACCTGATGAGAAGGTACCAACCTTCAGCAGCACTATTCTGGAATATCTCCCAATTTCTTTATCCTTTCCTCCATGCCTTCCAGCACTGGTCTCTTCTGCCCACTGAAGCTGCCTTTGTACCCTGCCTTTCCCAGCTTAATGCTCCAGGAGATAAACACATCCCTACACCAAGGGTCCATTTCAGAGATCCATTTTTATTTTGAAATGCTGTTCAATCAAGGATCAGGTTTGACAAGGTCCTTCCAATCCCAAGGCAAATATACACTTAAATGCAGAATTAAGCCAGAATCTGGAAGAGCACAGTGCCCCTGTGCTGCTCCAACACAGAGAAGGGCACAGATTAGACTCTTTTCAGCGTAGTCAGCACATACAGGCTATTAATGGGGAGACCTCTGTGCCTCTCAAGGAAGCAATGCAGAAAACTTCCTTCTGCACTTCATTTTGCATTTGTGCACACACACAGTTCCTGTGACAGCTGCATCTTTACACATTTGCTTTGAAAGAATACATGTTAACTGGTTATCCACCACTAGGCCAAGTGCAGTTCTTTTCTCCAGCCCAGCAAATATGGTCTTCAAGCAGCTTTCCACTAGAGGGAAAGCCTCTAGGCTAGAAACTGGGTGACAAACTTGGACCAAAACCCGAGAAATATCTGAACCAAAGTTATTTTCTATAACACTTTCACCAGGAACTGAAAAGTACAGTTAACAGAATTAAAAACACTTAAGCTCAAGGAAAAAATTCTTTACTTTGAGGGTGACAAAGCATTGGAACAGGATGCCCACAGTAGTTGTGAAGTCTCCTCCTTTGGAGGCTTTCAGAACCTGGGCAACCTGATCTAAGCAAACCTGCTTTAGCAGAGGGGTTGGACTAGGCGATTTCCAGAGGTCCTTTCCCACCCCCACCACTCTGTGAATTTGTGAAAAAATTGTTCCATATCTCAACTAATTCCTAGAAAAAAAGTGATGGACTTCCTCAGACTGTTTGACAGCTAGGAAATCTACAGGATCTAAGTCTTCTTTGAAGGCCTCAGACTCTCCAAGTGAGGCATAGCTAGTGCTTACAATGGCTTCCTATGCTTGCAGTGAGACGTTCACAACCATAACATGATGACAATGTTTAACAGTGCTTATTCCATAGGAGGAGGTGTGGGAATGCTTTGTAAAGCTCAGTGATTCACTAAGGCAGTGTTGTAAGCACATGAACAGTATGAAATTGTTTCTAGAATTGTTACTCCATTGCTATGGCTTTATCATCAGCTCATGTAAGGCAGCACTCAGAACCAGCTAACAATTAATATCACAAGAGACAGGTAATCTTTTACATAACCCCCACCCAGGCACTAAGTGAACTTGCAGTGGTGTCACAGCAGGAGAAGTCACAGCAATACTGGTCCAGTATGCACAGCAAAGCCTCAACAACAACAGAAGAATCTCCTCCAGTTCAGAAACAGCCTTAAACCCTGCATCACTTTTGAACAAGGAAGTCTCGTATTTACCAGAGAAGAGATCTGTATATGAAATGGTAATGAGGTGACTGATGATTGTTACCTTGGTGACATTTAAAACTCCACCACTGTGCTTTGCTGATGGCACTTTATAACACAATAAACTGCAGAGCATTGGGAGTCAACATATTACTCAGAACATGAGCTTCCATGACAACAGTGGCCTTCTTCACACCTAAACGGGTCTGATGCCATCAGCTGACCCTCCTTTGAACAGATCAGCTTATCTGGCAAGAGACTGACTTCATGGGTCTAGCCAACTCGACTCATTAAAGTACTTGTTTGTCAGGGTTGCTACATCTCTGCTGATAATTTAACTACCAGAGTGACACTGCTAAGGCTGATAGGCTAACTCCTGTGCTAGCAAACCAGAATGCACAGGACAGGCATTAACAGCAAAAGCATGTCAGAGAGATCCCAAAGCAGAGGCAAAGACCCACCAATGCTGCTGAGGAGGTTTCCAAACTCCTCAAGTCATACTGGTCAATAACCATTACCCATAGTGCAAGTGCTTTAGGGTTGGAAGAAACTTTCCTGCACACATACAGCAAAGCAGAACATGAAGAATTAGATTCATTCTTGAACGTGACCTTAAAAATTAAAAGCCAGCGAAAACTTTTCCCCAGTTTTGAAGTCCTGATGGCCATTAGTCTAAATTTCACAGCCTAGTAACTCAAGTTGGTATTTGTGGATTTTTAAATGGGAAAAACTCAGCCCAGAAGCCCACCAGAACTGACCAATTTTGACAAAGTTAAGAGTCTCAAACATTTCAGATACAACTATTTCAAAAGTCCTTTGCACCACGCATAACATAACATTCCTGTTGTGTTAATTGCTACTCAGAGATCAGTCTGATGTTGGTCAAAGCCAAGCAGATGGTTTTAATCAAAGACAAGCAAGTCCTGCACATCTCCAGCTATGCAGTCCCGAGTACAATGATCTGTTTATTGATTTCAACACACATGTGGGTGTTTTTACTTTAAAAAAAACTAATATTAGGTTTCATGTGTTACAAAGTAAACTTTTCACTTACAGGAAAGTTGTTTCTATAGTAACTAATGTTTTTTAGCAACACATTTCACATAAAGGTTGCTATGGAAACAGAACTATAGAGATGTGTTCAGCAAATAAGTTGTCCATAGCTTTTCTGTCAGCCCACTGCATCCAATCCACCACGCCTGCCTAAGGATGAACACAGCACTCTACCCACCGTGTATAGCTAACCAAACTCCAGTCCTCCTAACAAGAGTGTGAAGTGTTCCCTGCCCACATGAGACCTTTATTTCCCCCCATGGAGATTCATGACCACATTTTTTTGAGAGTAACTGAAATACTCAATTCTGGATCAAGCTATATATCCAGACAAATTGGAGCTGCTGGGCAGAAAGGCATCAGTGGAACACCCTGATTCACAGGAAAGGAGTAAAATTACTATGTTGGTAAAACTAAGAACAGTTAACCCCCAGCTCTGTTCATTTTCTCAGGGTGCTGCCAGTACATGTCAAAGGGGCAGCAACTCATGCCAGGAAGAAGACTGAATCCCTATAGCTCTGAACATATATTTAGGCTGAAGCACTCCCAAGGGTAGCATACAGACTCCCACTCACATCAAAAGGAAGTCTGCAAAAAGATCACAGCTATAATCTGGCATTTACATAGTAGCTAGGATTTTAATTACTATTTGTTCAGTACCTTCCCATTCATTCAGTAACAGCCATATGTACACCTTCAGTACTATCACTGTTCTCAAGCCTTGCATTTCCTGGTTTCTCACTCATTTTTCACTTCGCTGAAGTGCTTCTTCCACACAGCTCCCTCCACCCTCTACCACCCCACTTCACCAAGACAGATGCTAATCTTCATTTACACAAACAGCCCTTCCCATTTTTACCTGTTTCTCCTAGTTCAGAGCCAGCACAGGCACTCTCCTCTGGATTTCACCATGTTAGTCCTTGTTCAGGCAGCTCCTTTGCCAAATGAAGGCAGGCAACACGCAGCCTGGCCCTACAAAAGACACTAACGAGCAACAGGTGCAAGCTATTAAGGTAACGTCCAGCAACACAGCTGTTTGCAATATGCACTTGATACTCCTTAATACCTTGCAGGCGTTTGTCCAGCATAGAGGACAACCATTTCAGAGGTATTGAAGTGGTCTGAAGATGGTTTCTCTCTGAGCCACTGCCTTTCAAGACTTTGCAGACCCAGGCCACTGCTGCTTCATTTTACATTCAATTCTGTACTGCAAGGATGATCACATAAACAGTATGACTTCAACTATTCAGCTGTCCCTCAAGTCCAGTCAAATAGCCCTAGTGAGGTTATGCACAGCTCTCCTTGGCAGAGGCTGCCCTGATGCATACTGAAATGTTTTAATCTCCTGCATGAGTCTCAGCTGCTGCCCTCTGCCTTGCCATTTCTCAGAAAGAAGCTACGCTCCTTCGAGCAGCTTTTGGCATCTAATTGTTGACCCAAACATTAGAAAACCCAAAATCTCTATTCAGAGAGCCACAAAAAGGGTAAGAAGATGTAAATAACTAAACTTGTGCTACTCATACCCAAGACTGTACTCATACCCAAGGGGTGTTAGACTAGATGACCTTTAAAGGTCCCTTCCACCTCAGTGCATTCTATGATTCCACGATCAATCAACTTCAAATTTAACACCACATCTACAGTACCTCTTACAGATCTGTCTTTCAGATGGTACCTGGTGAAGCAGCTTAAAAGAATTCCTGTGGAAGAAAAAGGAACAATCCCTTCAAGTGTCATTATGCACAGGTTCCAGGTCAAAACCTGGTTAAAAAACGAACTAGCAAACAACCCACACCTGGTGCTGAAACCTAAAACAAGAGAAAAGAAAATTTCTGGTTCTACTGTTTTTTAGCTGAGGGGATGACCTGGCTCAAAGCACAACTCCCCAAACACTGTTCAGTTCCCATGTCCACAAGCACTTCCAGTGAATCACAGAATCAACCAGGCTGGAAGTGACATTCAAGATCAGTCAGTCCAAGCTATCTCCCAGCCCTATCCAATCAACTAGACCATGGCACTAACACTTTATATTCTCTTCTATACTCAGTATGTTGAGATGCAGGGCTTGACACTGGCACGTGCCTCCTGCATTTAGTAGAGAGAAAAGTGTCAGTCAGAGTGTCAGAAAGGTCTAATGCACTGTCCCCAGTAGAAGAGTCATTCTCCATTCTTTATAGCAGTTTGCAAGAAAATGTTGGCTTGGGCTTAGGTCATCAAACCTGGTTTTACAAGCTCATTCTCCACACTGCAGCAGCACTGGTTAGAGTATTTTCAATTATGTATCATTGCTGTAACTACACCATGGCAATACACTTTGCACCCTCTTCCTCCACTTACCCACCTGTTATGACAGAAGAAGCAGGAACAGAGTTGTTGTTACATCATTCTGAGGTGTTACAAGACAACCTAAATCAATTGCCTTTAAGGAATCATTTTCAGGACAAGACTGCTAGCATCCCTGTTTCCACTAAAGACTCACAACAATACAGCCTAACACAAACACAATAAAATTTAACTGGGTATCTCATCTCTAAGGTTTTGAAGGGACCATCTTGTACCAGGCATGCCAAGAAGGAAATAAACATCTGAGCTCTGAAGAATACCACCAGAACTCTAAAATATCATTATATGGGTAATTACACAGGCCTGGCCAGCGATTTGAGAATGACCTTAAAACTCCTTTGCTGACAGGTTCTGTGAATTACAGTGAATTTTGCTAATTCATATATACAGGTCTCACTCATTTTGGGGCCTGTTTGCTTGCATGGCCTTAGGCTGGAAGCTGCTCAAGCCAGGAGGTGTTTGCACATGGCCAGGAAATGCTAAATATAATCTGGATAATATGCAGACAAATCATTTTTATGAACTTTTTTTAGGTCAAGGTCCAAGTCTTTGTCTGCAACTAAGCAGCACCAAGTAGAGAGTGAAAATCTGTCCCAGACACAAGTCAGAGCACTACTGCAACCCAACCACTAAGCTTAAACTGCAGCCTTGCCATTTTTTTCTGCCTCTTCATCTAGATCTTTAAAATCATTTACCTCCCCAGCTCTTGAAGCCTAGCTGAATGGCCTCACCAACATGCTTACCCCAAGGCAAACAGTTCTTTGCAAGTTCACAATGTAGATTCAAAGAGAATGACTAATCAGTGCTTGAAAGCTAGGAAGAGATGAGCCCAATCAAAGCCCATTTAAATCTATAGCACTTACAAACTGATTAATATCCTTACTAATAAAGACAAAAAATAAGTCTCATTAGAATTAATTAGCTCTTATGTCATCACATTGCCCCCTAGTTCTAAATATCTCATTTTGAAACAGTGATAAAAGCAGATTTTAAAGTGCCTATCTATTCATCTTTCTTTGTTTCAGAGCACAGTCTCTTGATGAAGACCATTTCCTACAAGTCATTCAAATATTTTGGATCATTTAATGAAATTACCCATAAACCAAGAATTGTTTCACCAACCTCCCCACGTGGCAAACGTGCATCTGGTCAAAAGAGCCAGAAATAAATGGAGTACACAATCAAAAAGGTCCTAGGTTATCCTCACTAACAGTCTTTTCAGATTCCATAGTGTCATCTAATACTTCCTAGCAGGTTCAGAATTCTTTCATTCCACTATCAATTGAATCTAGCTCATAAAAATAAAAACATGCTGCAATTAGAGCTAAGACCTATTCACCTTCTCCTTTCTAACCCCAGCTTAAAAGAGGTAACATCTGAATGTGCTGGCATAGGACATGAATCCACTCCCACCATACAGCTGAGAGAGGAGAAGGATAATGATTATGAAATGCACATTTATATTGTAATCACATTATGCAGAGGTATTAGCTTTTCCAAGGATTGTTAGTTTGGCATCCAAGGTCATGTTAATGAATAACATCAGTAGAAGTGAGACACAAGATGTGGGTGCAAGTTTGAATGTGATAAGTACTCAAATGTGCTTGAATACATCTGCCAGCAGAGATATACTGGATGTTTAAGCTTAACCACTAATGACCAGAGATTAACTGTTACACTGAAATGACACTGAGTGCTGTATAGTTGCATGTGCTACTTTAGACTTACCTCACTAAATCTAGTTCTCAGTGTGCTAGTTTGAAGCAAGCTGGAATGTTTTGGTAACAGAACTAGATAACGGGCAGTGAAATGAAAAACAATTGTGTCTACTTCTCTCACAGTCACGCTGAGAACTCTGGGAAGAAGAAGAAAACATTCTCCATTTTGTTTCTCACTCTTGCTTTTGCCTTAGACCTGGTCACATCTCATTAACCCTGCTCCTACTAACCCTGCTCCCTAACCTCTTGGCTGCACCTCTTTTCTTCCTGAGAACTGGGGTAAGGTTGAGAGGGGCCGGGGGGAGGTGTTGGGGTGGTTTGAGAGCCCCTCCTGGGGACTTAGGTTTCTGGGAGGGGAGTTGTGCTTTTGTATTGTTTATCCTTTGTATATTTCTGTATATAATTGTATATAACTGTATATATTGTAAATAGCTGCTTGTAAATTCTGCTAGCTGTAAATAAATTGCTTCATCTATATTCCCAGGGTCCGTCTGAGTTAGCTGGGGCAAATACAAAAGTGTGGGGGGGTGGGGTAACCCCCAAACCATCACATTTTTAATTGGCTTTCCCAACGTGGGGCTAGATATTTTTGAGAGACTGGAAATTAGCTCTGGGAATTAAGATGAAGCTAATCAAGCAGCTATTGTATTTGGTTGGTGCATTGCTCTGGTCTGGTTTTGTTTTCTTGGCATTTAGTTGGTTAAAAGGTCAAATTGTTGCTTATTTCATTGATCTGGCTTATAATAAGGCTAAAGCTAAGGTTTCAGATATGTTCTGGAGCTGGGGTGATTTTATTCTTGGTTATGCTGGTTTTAATATCTCTGAGAATATTACCAAGGACATTACAGGAGCTCTGGTCAATAATGTGACAATCAATGGAAATTCTGCTTTAAATATGGCTCTAATGAGAGTTATTCAGCCTAAGACAGGAATTCCAACTGTTTGCATAGGTACATGCTCTTGTAAAACTGTTTTTCTTCTCACAGTTTTTAATATTTGCCTCATGATTTTAATATTCATATTAATTTTGGCATTATTGGTGAAAAATTCAAAACCAGCTTCTGTAAGAGCTAGGAAAAATTCTGTGTCTCAGAAGCAGTCTCTTTCACAGCAAAACAAGGGAACACAGTTATCGGCTTCCCCCTTGCCAGCCTCTGCCCCTCCTTCTCCAAGTGCTGGGAACACAGCCAGTGTACCCGCCACTAACGTAAACAAAGATAACAAAAACAAAAACAATAACGGGCAGAGCTCAGCAGGAGCCCTAGGAGGACAGGCAGGTACCCAAAATCAGAATGTTCCCAGCAAAAATGATAACACCTCAGGGTTGGCAGGCATCCCAGGAGGACAGGCAAATAATAACACTGCTAGTGCTAGTAACGCTAGCCCAGTCAGTCCAAATCCTAATGACACCAGCTCAGCCAATTCGAACCCCCAGCCAGCAGACCAGAACCAAAATCCTCCTGTTAAAAGCAAGGCAGATTTGAACTCACAAGCTCCAGGTCAGACCCCTAAGGATTCAAACCCTTCAGGTCAGACTCCTAAAAATTCAAATCCTCCAGCAGACACATCCAAGTCTGTTGCTGCTCAGGCCCTTCTGGCACCTGCTAAGGCAAAAGCTAAGACAAAGAGTGGTTCGCAGGAGGATGTAAGAGATGGGACCTCTGGTGATCAGCAGCAAGAGGAGGAAGAGGAGGCAGTTAGTCTGCGAGACCTTGTAGATGTGCTGAGACAACAATACTCAAGTGAGAGGAGTGCTGTGAGGTTAGCTGCCAGGAGAGAGGATGGTTCCAATGAGTTTAGGAATGCTATGAGGAAGATTGTGTTAGGCCCAGCACCACCAGAACAACAGGAAGAAGAGGAGGAAGATGACATCCAAGGCTCCAAGGATCCACTCAGAGAGGTCAGGGAAGTTAGGAAGGAATACACAAGGGAATCAGGTGAGCCAATCCTAAGCTGGCTAGTGAGATGCCGTGGCATTGGTGCTAATGCTCTGCAGGTAGGAGACAAGTCTGCCAAGCAGCTGGGACCACTCACTAAGGAGAGTGGAGTGGACAAACACCTAGCAAGTCCTCTTGGTAGGGTTAGCTTGTGGACACGCCTTCTGTTGGCTGTGGCTATGAGATATCCTTCCCGGGATGATTTGCCATGGGCTGCCAAGAAGTGGAACACCGTTGAGCAGGGAATTAAGCTTCTGAAGGAGTTTGCTGTGAAGGAAGTGCTTTATGGAGATCATGGTACTCATGAGCCTGACGATATTCCTTTGGGAACAGGTCTCATGAAGAAGCTTATTAAGCTTGCTCCTTCATCCTATGCTAACATCTTGGCCAGTAAATTTCTAGCAAGGAGTGATAATGGAAGATCTTTCACTGTTGGTGAATTCACTGACCAGCTCAGGCAGATTGAGGATAGCTTGTCACATTCTGGTATAATCTCTGCCATACAAACTATGACCACAGAGATGAAAAATACTATGAAAGAACTGAAGGAGGATCTCAAAAATCTGGTAAAGGATACCATTCCTGCATCATCTGAATGGGTGAATGTTTCTGCAGTCAGGAACAGACGCCCACCTCCTGCAAGGCAATTCCAGCCCAGGAGGAGACAAATTCCACCTAGACAGCAGCAATCACGTGCGTCACTGTGGATACTTCTGCGTGACACATACGGTGAGAACATGAACAAATGGGATGGTAAACCTACTTCAGCTCTTTCAAAGAGGGTCAGGGATCTGCAGAGTGGCAGAAACAGAGGCAGTAATGCCCGAAAAGTAGCTGTCACTTCTTCAGCTCCTGAGAGCAACTGCAATTGTTCCAACAGTTGCAGTTCCTCTCACAACAACACCAATCATTGTGTACACCCTACATGCCATGTTCAGCATTAGGGGTGCCCTGCCTCCAGCCAGGAGGAGGAAAGGGATAGTGGAGAGAACCGAATCTATTGGAATGTGTTCATTAGGTGGCCTGGCAGTTCAAGAGTTCGGAAATACAGGGCTTTAGTTGACACAGGTGCTCAGTGTACTTTATTGCCATCTAATTGTAAAGGGACAGAGTCCATATCTATCTTTGGAATCACTGGTGGATCTCAAGAGTTAACTAAGGTACAGGCTGAGATCAGTTTAACTGGTAAAGAGTGGAAGACACATACTATTGTAACTGGTCCTGATGCGCCTTGCATTTTGGGAATTGACTTTTTGAGACAAGGTTGTTTCAAAGATCCTAAGGGTCATAAATGGGCTTTTGGAATAGCATCTGTAGAGATTGAGGATGATAAATTGAAATTGTCTATTAGACCTGAACTTTCAGATGAATCTGCAGTTGTGGGACATCATGACATAGAGGACCTGGAAGTGCCAATTGCAACTCAAACTGTTCATCATAGGCAGTACAGAACTAACCGTGACTCTTTGTTGCCCATTCATCAGCTGATTCGTCAGTTGGAGAGTCAGGCTGTCATCAAGAAAGCTCATTCACCTCTCAACAGTCCCATCTGGCCTGTGCGCAAACCTACGGGCGACTGGAGACTGACAGTTGACTTTCGTGCCCTCAACGAGGTGACGCCACCCATGAGTGCAGCTGTGCCGGACATGCTGGAACTCCAGTACGAGCTGGAATCGAAGGAGGCTAAATGGTATGCAACCATAGACATTGCTAATGCTTTCTTCTCTATTCCCATAGCAAAGGAGTGCAGGCCTCAGTTTGCATTCACCTGGAGAGGAATCCAGTACCAGTTCAACCGTTTGCCTCAGGGGTGGAAACACAGCTCAACCATCTGTCACTCAGTCATCCACAATGCACTGGAGAAAGGTAAAGCTCCAGAGCACATCCAGTACATCGACGACATCATTGTGTGGGGCCAAACTGCTGAGGAAGTCTTCGAGAAAGGTAACAAAATCATTGACATTCTGTTGCAAGCAGGTTTTGCCATTAAGAGAGACAAGGTCAAAGGACCTGCCAAAGAAATTCAGTTTCTGGGAGTGCGGTGGCAGGATGGTCGCCGTTACATTCCTCAGGATGTGATTGACAAGGTCTCTACCATGGCAGTTCCCACCAGTAAGAAGGACACACTTTCTTTTCTTGGTGTGGTGGGATTTTGGAGACTACACATTCCTGGTTTCAGTCAGATTGTCAAACCTCTGCATGATGTGACTCGTAAGAGAAACAATTTTGAGTGGGGACCTGAACAACAAGCAGCCTTTGATCAGATCAAACGAGAAGTAGTCCATGCAGTGGGCTTGGGACCTGTGAGATCTGGTCCAGACATTAAAAACATTCTGTACACGGCTGCCAGTGATAATGGTCCAACTTGGAGTCTCTGGCAGAGAGCTCCAAATGAGACACGTGGTCGTCCACTTGGTTTCTGGGGACGTTGTTACAGAGGTTCAGAGACAAATTACACTGCAACTGAGAAAGAGATTCTAGCAGCCTATGAGGGAGTGAAAGCAGCTTCTGAAGTGATTGGAACTGAGTCACAATTGCTTTTAGCTCCTAGACTGCCAGTTCTTAACTGGATGTTCAAAGGTAAAGGTTCATCACCACATCATGCCACAGATGCAACCTGGTCTAAATGGATGGCTTTGATAACCCAACGAGCACGAATGGGTAATCTTGACCGACCTGGTCTGGTGGAGGTGATCACCAACTGGCCGGAAGGCACAGACTGTCCCAAACCTCCAGAGGAGAAAATAACTCGTGCTGAGGAAGCTCCTCCCTATGGTGATCTCTCTGATCAGGAAAAGAACTATGCTTTGTTCACAGATGGTTCCTGTCGTCTTGTTGGGAACAAGCGAATATGGAAGTCAGCGGTTTGGAGTCCAACCAGGAGAGTTACCGAAACGAAAGATGGCGAAGGAGAATCCAGTCAGTTCGCTGAGGTAAAAGCTGTTCAACTTGCTCTTGATGTGGCTGAACGTGAGAATTGGCCTATCCTTTACCTCTACACCGACTCGTGGATGGTAGCCAATGCTCTATGGGGTTGGCTGAAGGACTGGAAGAAGAATGGTTGGCAGAGGAAAGGAAAGCCTATTTGGTGTGCTGATCTATGGCAGGACATTGATGCACGGCTGGAGAAAACTCCAGTGAAGGTGCGGCACGTAGACGCACACATGCCTAAGAGCAGAGCAACTGAGGAACATCAACATAACCAGAAGGCAGACCAAGCTGCTAAGATTGCTCAAGTTGATACCAACTCTGATCTTGACATTGACCTTGATTGGAAACACCGAGGTGAGCTGTTCTTAGCTCGGTGGGCCCATGACTCATCTGGACATCAAGGCAGAGATGGAACATACCGATGGGCTCGTGATAGGTCAATTGACTTGTCCATGGATGCTATCACCCAAGTCATCTATGACTGTGACATTTGTGCTGCTATTAAGCAGGCTAAGCGAATCAAGCCCTTATGGTATGGTGATAGATGGTCAAAGTACAAGTATGGTGAAGCCTGGCAGATTGACTACATCACTTTACCTAGATCTCGTTCTGGCAAGCAGTATGTGCTAACGATGGTAGAAGCCAGCACTGGATGGTTGGAAACCTATCCAGTTCCACATGCTACTGCACGTAACACTATTGTTGGTTTGGAGAGACAGATCTTGTGGAGACATGGAACTCCAGAGAGAATCGAGTCAGACAATGGTACTCATTTCAAGAACAATCTTGTAAAAAACTGGGCCAAAGAGCATGGTATTGAATGGATCTATCACATACCCTACTATGCACCAGCTTCAGGGAAGATTGAGCGCTACAATGGTTTGCTGAAAACCACCCTAAAAGCCATGGGGGGTGGAACTCTGAAAAACTGGGACAAACATTTAGCACAAGCTACTTGGTTGGTAAATAGTAGAGGTTCAGTAAACAGAGCAGGACCTGCACAATCAGATTTGGTCCAAATAGTAGACGGTGATAAAGTTCCTGTTGTACATGAGAAGAATCTGTTAGGGAAAACTGTTTGGGTATTTTCTCCTTCGGGTGAAGGGAAACCTGTCCGAGGGGTGGTATCTGCTGAGGGTCCTGGTCATACATACTGGGTAATGCAGGAGAATGGTGAAATCCAGTGTATTCCACAGAGAAATTTAACCTTAGCTGAGAGAGTTTAAATTCAAGCTGTTAGGAGTTTTCTGTTCTAGGTAACATCGGTGCCCAACACTGAGAGAATCTACAATAGAATCTACAATACGTGAGCACGAACCCAACATCATCTGGGAGTCCCTGTTCTGAGCTTTTGAATCACCTACATCTGATTGAAGTGTGAACTGAACTTGTATATATTGGTTTATTGTAAATATTGGTTTAGATTAGATTGGATAATTCTCAGCGATACTCTGAGCGAAGTAGACAAGGGGTGGATTGTGCTAGTTTGAAGCAAGCTGGAATGTTTTGGTAACAGAACTAGATAACGGGCAGTGAAATGAAAAACAATTGTGTCTACTTCTCTCACAGTCACGCTGAGAACTCTGGGAAGAAGAAGAAAACATTCTCCATTTTGTTTCTCACTCTTGCTTTTGCCTTAGACCTGGTCACATCTCATTAACCCTGCTCCTACTAACCCTGCTCCCTAACCTCTTGGCTGCACCTCTTTTCTTCCTGAGAACTGGGGTAAGGTTGAGAGGGGCCGGGGGGAGGTGTTGGGGTGGTTTGAGAGCCCCTCCTGGGGACTTAGGTTTCTGGGAGGGGAGTTGTGCTTTTGTATTGTTTATCCTTTGTATATTTCTGTATATAATTGTATATAACTGTATATATTGTAAATAGCTGCTTGTAAATTCTGCTAGCTGTAAATAAATTGCTTCATCTATATTCCCAGGGTCCGTCTGAGTTAGCTGGGGCAAATACAAAAGTGTGGGGGGGTGGGGTAACCCCCAAACCATCACACTCAGTTACAGTATTGAAAATCTTCACTCAGTCTCTTGAGATCCAACAACAAAACAGATATTAACCTTTAACTCACAGATTTCAGCTATTCCAACTTCTATTTGTTGGATGGAAGTGATAGACAGGAAAGTCCCATGCCCGTATTTGTTGTGAGCACAGTCTGATTCTATTTTTAGATCATTTTATTCAATAATGTCTCAAGTAAAATTCCAAACTTTTCCAAATTCTTCACTGAACTTCAACCCAAACATATTCTATCCACATCTTATCCCCCCAGGCAGGGTTGCCATCAGCAGTACAAATTGCTCTGCCATCCACATGATCTGGTTTTGGTTAGAGGGAAAATACATGCTCTAGAGACAAACCTTTCTGTCTCAAACTGAAAAAAAGAACCAACACAAAACCCCAACAAACAAAGTATCAAGTTCTCATTCTTTGCACAGCAGAAATACCTAATCCTCCCTGTGTACTACTTATACAAGATCCTCAGGTTCAACCTCATCTCCATCTCATTATCTGCTCGGTCATCTCCTCCCATACATTGGGTCACACTAATAATTTCAGTGTTTTGAGAGTTATTTCAAGCTGATGGAGAGTTTAGTATTTAGTTGTATTTCAGAAGCTGGCAATGTATTCAATCAGTGATTTGCACTGCTCATTAAATCAGGGAAATGAGTTTGAGTGATTATAGATCTCCTCCTTAACAAGGCAAGAGAAACTCATTTAAAAGCCTAGAAGATGCCCTCAGGAAATGAGTGGAGTTTGGGACCGGGTAGGAAAATCTCCCCAGGCAAAGAGAAGCAGAAATAAAAAGGAGAAAAAAAAAAAAAAAAGGTCAACTGCCTTCTTGAAATTCAGAGAAGTCCTTCAGAAGGGCCTCCCTTCACCCTACCTCAATTGCAGCTGATGCTTACAAGTTGCATGAACCAAACCCTGTAACAAAATTAGCTTTTCCACATGGCAAAACCAGAAGGTGGCAAACTGTGACTTATTCCCAGACTCATACACCAAGAAAGCATCCTGGTTAGCTGGGTTTTTTTTTGGAAAGTAGACAGGCTGGGAAAATAGTTACACTCTTAATAAGGATGCCAACTTCTACCCTGAAGTCAAATCACACTGATAAATAACAAAGCAGGTGACATTTCCTAGTGACAATCTCCACTGGCTATTTTTGCAACTCTGAGAAGCAAACTAGTGAAAACACAAACAAACAAACCCAAACCAAACTGCTTTGTTAAATGGTGGATAAATTGGATGCTTAAGCCCTGATTGCTTCTTAAACATTTGGCTAGACATGAATCTCTTGAAATAAATATTTTTTTTTTCACTCTGGTCCTGTGAGACCTGAGGGGAAAGTTCACCTTGCAAAACATCCTGCTGCTTCTATGAAGTCTCACAACATTATCTTAATTACTGAAATTGGACTGAATTCATTGTACCAATGGACTCAGAATCCAAACACGAATTGCTCATTCAGAAACAGGAATCTATATTGCTCTAGGCAACTTTTCTTGCTTATTTTAAATGTCAGTAAATATCCTTTTCAGTAAATATCCCAGCATTGTTTTTAGTGCACCAGGGTAAGCTCAGTGTTTAGGAGCAATTCAGCTATCTCTATCAATTCACCCTCAACCTGCAGGTATGTGAGCATTTGTATGCCCTGCACAGGGTTCTTTAAAGGAAAATGGATCATCCCAAGCTCCGCTACTGCCTCTTCCCATGGTAATTTTCTCCCAGCACATGCATGACCTCTGAAAACACTGTGTGGTGTTTTATGTTCAGAATGTAAACAAGCACAGCCTTTTCTGTTTTCCTCTTTAATTCAGATAGGACCTTAGGCTTCTCCACTTGATTCTCTTGGTAACAGACATCAGTGTAGTGGATAAGTAACATCACATTTAAGAAAAAAAAAATTTTAGTCTTCTGGCCTAAAGATCTATTTCTATAATTTTCTGAGTATATTTTACCACTATAAACACTGAACTGAAATCAGTAATGCTGTCTTTAAAAGAGAAACAACAAAGGTCAGCATGAAGAAAAGGAAAATCGGAGGTAGGAGAGGTAGCTGGACTCTGTAGGTGGTGTAACAGGTAGCTTTTGCACCATGTCACATTTTACAGTCCAAAGCAAATAACACCAGCTGCTGTGTGATGACTAGCTCTTAGCTCTTGCTGGACAAGGCAGATATGCGCACCTGTGAAGTCAACATGAACCCTATAGCTGCAAGCTTATCTACTCCCACACCAAGATGTAAACGTGTCCAGTTCAAACTCACCACTGGACAAAGCACAGGGCAGAGGCATCACAGCACAATCAGCATATGCACTTCTACAAACTGAAGGGGTCAGAAAGAGAAAACAGAGGTACTTGCTAATGAAAGAAAATGTCCCTTTAAGATTATTGAAAAGATAAAAGAAGAAGATACATTTTCACAATCTCCAACAGGCTCCCAATATTGCACTGTATAAGCAGCATCAGGAGTTTTGGTACCCAGTTAACAGGACAGGCTCACCCAGTGCCATCTTTGCAAGTCTCTGCAGCTGACTGATGGGTGTTTCTCAAAGTCAAGACTAAAGCTCCACAGGCTTTTAAATCTAAATCCTGCTGGCAGTATGCTGTTTCCATCACAAGAGCTATAAATAAATCTCCTCAAATCACCTAAACCCTCATGTCAGTACAATTTCAAGTAAGCTTGGACAGGAAAAAACAGCTACCCTGAGCTTGTGTGTTTTGTTCCAACAGCATTCAATGCCTGGGTAACAAGATGAAGAGCTCTTATAAAAAGAGAAGAGACAAGCAGCTATAAATGAGATTATGGACTAATATCCACCCTTATTGACAACACTTAGCTGTAAAACAAAAGTCTGTGCAGACAAGGGGAGTTAAAAGCTGTTATCATCAGAAATTACTCTGTCTGCAGCGAAGCTTAGCCAGGCTCTGTCCTCCCCATGTCTGGGTTCTGGACCAGAGAGATTCATGGACAGTTTCTAACCTCACTGAAATCAACAGCAACATTAACTCCATTGGAACCACGTTTCCATCACTAAAATAATGCTGATTTACCGTCATTACATATTTACCTATGAATAAAACAGCAGAGATTTGCAAGAAAACTACTATAACCTCATGAAGTACACCTCTTCCTCCCATGGAGGCTAGCACACAGGCACACAGTCATGCTCCAGCTGGTTTATAAAACATATTGTCTCTATCAGTTAAGTTCTTCCTTTGCAACAACAACAAATCTGCAGTCTTTGTATATCCTTTCACCTCTGAGACTAAGGTTATACAAAAGGAGATGTGCTTGCAGCACAAGAAACAGCAGCAGTTGAGACTTGAATTTTAAACCCCTTTACCTGTGCTGCTCATGTCCTTCTAACTTAATCTCACAAACTCACCTCTGCATCAACAAACAGTTTACATTTCCAGTCCGGTTTATCCAGTCTTTTCTTATATCAGGCACTGAAAATTGATGGCTGAATGTGTTTCCTCTCAGGTATTCCTGAGCTTGAAGTTTTAACCAGAATTTTAAGTGTTACTGAAGTGGAATTTTATAAACCAACAAACAAACAAAACACCAAAAAACAGAGAGTGAAAAAAATCCAACCCTCAACTAGTTAAGTGAGATCAACACATGGTATGGAAGAAAGTAGCACTGTGATTTTTTGGGGAAGGAAAAACAGCAGAACCAAGGAAGAAAACCAGGGAGATAGAAACAGCACATGTACCATGCACAAGATAATGCTTTCAGCTGCTCAGAACTTCCTTCTCAAGAGCGCCTTGAATGTTTAAAGAAAAATCTAAGAGGCACCTATTACAAAAATACATTCACAGATTCCTGCCTGTACATCAGTTGAATGTGTTTTGAATTTGGGGGATGTTATCTTAACCCTTTGTGCTAGTTTGAAGCTAGCTAGAGTGTTTTGGTGAGAACTAGATTACAGGGTGTGAAAGAGAAACAATGGTGATGTCTACTTCACTCACAGGCTTGCTGAGAGGTATAAGAATAAGAGCATAAACAGGACATTTGCTCTCTGTTCAGGCCCTGGGCTGCATCTCTCTAACCTCACCTTCTGTCTCTGATTAATCCACTTGCTTCCTAATCCCCCTGGCCGACTCTCCATTCTTCCTTGGGCACAAGGCAACCTCTGGGGTAAGGTAGAGAGGGGAAGGAGAAGGGGTAAGGGCAGTTGGGAGCCCCTCCTGGGGACTCAGGTTTCTGGGAGGGGAGTTGTGTTTCTGTATTACCTTTCAACTTGTATATTTCTGTATATAACTGTATATATTGGAAATATCTGCTTGTATATTGTGCTAAACTGTAAATATAAGCTTCAATCAATTTCCAGAGCTGGCTGAGTCTACTCTGGGTGATTTACAAAGTGTGGAGGTGCAGGTAACACCCAAACCATCACACTCTTTCCCTTCAGATGGGGAGCAGTTTTATACCTCTCAGTTCTCTCCCTGAAGGAACTGAACACACAGCTGTCTTCTTTTCCAGCACCTCATGACACAGCTGCCTCCCCAGCTGCTGTTTCCTCTTTAAATCAAGGTATTGAGTCTGCTCCCCTTTGGGTTGTGCTTTATAGGATAATGTACATGTGCTGTGTAAAACATTTCAAACTATTTCCTTTCAGTTTTTCATTTTCTATAATCCAGCAACAATGCTACAGAGTCACAAAAATGTTGGTATAGGATACCAGAAGGGTTCATAATTTCTAATATTACTCCTACATCTCCACTACTTATTCATCCACACAGTGAGCACAGGCTTGAGCCTGAAGCAGATATCTCTGTATGTAGGTGCTGTGAGGTGTTACCAGTTCTGACCATCACTACCATGCTAGCAGAGTGACAGTGACACAATCTGTATATTTCTTGTACTACCCTAAGCATTCAGAACTTTACACTCAAACCCTCCTGGTGCCATGCTGTGTCAATGAAGGTAGACACCACTCTTGAGTACAGAGCTGCCTCTTAAAATGCCCAGTTTAGCTTTCAATATCCCCAGAAAAGAAGAGAGCCTCTGTACCTTAGCAGGTACCAGCAGAAGTTCCATTTAACCTTAACCATTAACACTGTCATTTGACAGCATCTTTCATTGTCCCTCTTCTTCAAGGCTTTGTAGTATATCAGTTCCTTAGCATAAAAGAACAAAACTTCATTTACAAGATAAATACCATAATCAAGACATTATTTCAACAGAACAGATGATTTCAAGTGAGAATGGTGATGTTAATTTCAATGTTAAAAAATTCTCTTAATCCAGTAATTAAGTTCTTTTCCATCAGATATAGCCAAACATATGCTCTGCCTACACAAGGACTGATTAACTGACCCTGAGATGACATCATCCACCCAGCAGTGGGTATCAAACTGTCCTACGTACATAACAGACATTAATGAGCCCAAGATATCACCTCCTGCTGCACCAAAGAAGAACCTGATCTCTTCTGCCCCACTGAGCTCATCAGCCCTTCCACAACAGTATGCAGGTTTTCTCTTCTGATTCTCAGCAGACTTTGCCTAAGTTTCCCACTTCCAGCACAAGGCAGAAAGGATGATGATGAGCTGTGAATAAAGCTTGGTGCTACTGTCCACATTCTTGTATTCACCAATCTACTCCCCCTTTATTGGCTTGGCACTGAGCAGTGTTTATGGGTTCTGCATGTGGAATGTGGCAGAGCTCCAATTTGTGCTGGACATCAGACCCCAGGCTCTGCTTTTGCAAGTCTCTTTATCTAGATTAATGAATGCAAGCTTCAGAAAGAGTATTTCAGCAGCCTCATATAAGGGGCATTAGTCACTGCTGCCTTGGTGCCTAGAAAGAGCCATCAATTTTTGTAAAGCAGACAGAAGAAACCTTAGAAGAGATGCAGCTGGCCTCACTGACCCTGAGCTTTTTTCCTCTTTCTGAATCCATGGCTCCAGCGAGACCAATGAGAGTTTGGACTTCAAAGGAATGCAGGATCGTGCCAATAATAACCAATGGAGAGACAGTCCTCCATTCCTCCAGACACTCTACACTGACATCCACTGCTAATGGAGACAACTGCTGGATTGCTTGGCTTTCCTGGATTATCTCTAGGATGCAATGTGGCATTCAGCTGCCATGGTGAGAAGACTGCACATCTGCATCTTCTGTGGCATGGCTGGCCACCCAGGGAAGCAGGAACACACCATCTTTAGTCTTTTTTATCCCATAAATCCCCATCTGAGAAGCATTAAACTGTGACTCTCACCACTAACTCATCTAGCCTTCTAAAACAAGAAGATATAACATAAACAAGGAGGACAGAAGAAAGAAACCAGTGAAGTCTTACAATTTAGAAAGCATAATTAAAATACAACAACTCCTTTTGGAAAAACACTAAATATATGTGCAGTGCTTTTGTACAATCAGCTGTTTGACAGAGTTCTTAAACTAAGTGTGATCACTAAAAGCAACACTGAAATTAAAGAGCAAATATATGGGACTGAAGTGGGTTTCACGACAATACCAGGGGAGAAAAGGTAAAGATGCTGGTCAGAATGACAGGATTTTGTTTAAGAACACAGGTACTGCTTTGTAGCTTGGGAAAGAAAAACTGATTTTCCAGACACCTCTATAAAACGTGCCAAGAAACAAGTATAAACCAAGGAAAACACAAGTTGCAACTAGATAGTAAAGCATCCAAAATTTTCCATGTATGCCCATTTATGGGTGGAAGAAATTACCCTGTTCTTTGCCCCTTCTGTCACAGGTCAAAAGACAAGAAACACTTATAGAAAGCAGAATCAACTATTAGAACCCAGGGGCACAGAGAATTATCAACAGAGTTGAGTTAAGTTGATGAGCAATCTGGGACCAGCATCCAAATGAATTGCTTGGTATTGAGCAACATCCACAGTGCAACAACCCCTGCAAGCCCGGGACAGAGCCAGATGTGCTGTGAAAATGAGTGAAAGGATATCTCTTCTTGGGTGGAAGCCCCATTCTGACCACTCGTGGCGACTAGCAATGGGTGTGAGGGTATAGTCATGTTAAAGTATTTCCATTTATTATCACAGGGCAAAGCAGGTGCATATCTGTGCCCCTCCACCAAGCTGCAAAGAACTACAGTGATTTACACTCGTATCACCTCAGACTGCACTGCACAATGGCCCTTTTTCAGCACGGATTTTAACTCACACTACAGGTTACAGAGCCAGCTAAATGTGCATTACTCATGCATAGCAAATGCAAACCCCAGAGAAGCAAGCAATAAGCAGTTGCTGCAGAAATGCAATAAGAATAGGCACTGGGCTAAAATGACCATGGAGTTCTGGTCTATAAAACCAAAAGCTAAAGAAAATGATTCACTTGTCACCAAGACAATATTCCACTTGTAATAATCACATACTGCTTGGTTAATTTTTTTGGGTTATTTAACCACGCCTTCCAAAATTGCACTAATTTACTCCATCAATCATGGCTTAATGCCATTCTGACATCTTTGCCTTCATTAGCCCCCTGATTCAGTTCACATTTTATGCATCTTTGTTTTTTTTTCCTTTCATTTCTCTTTAAATTTTGGTAAACTCATCAGACTCATAGAAGATCTTACCAAGAGGTCAAGAGTCAGTGCTAGGAGCTAAATCTCCATCTGGCTCTGGAGCCAGGATCTGCAATGACAGATGTCCACATGTGGCCCAGCCAGGAGGCAGCAGGAGAAAGGCTCTTTCCATACTGCCTTTGAGGTCAACATCTTCCTCATCTTCCTGTGTATTAAAAGCATTAGGCTTTTAAAACAGAAAGAAACAGAAGGAAGAGAAGGGGTGTGGCTGGCATTAATTTTCCCTGGAATTCCAAAGGGATGGCTCCTCAGTATTGAGTGAAGCTGAAGGCAGGAAAATAAAGATACCTTTTGTGAACAGAGGCTATTTGCACAGCCTGGGAAGCAAAATGCACCATGTCTTGTTTCACAAAGCATAATTATCTGCCACATTCTGGCAAAGCTCCATCTGTGTGTCCTCATTTTCCTGCAGTGGCACGTATTGCCTAACGTGTATTTCCACTATTCTGCCCTCCAAGGAGGGAAAGCTCCAGAGATCAGATAGGACTGAGCACAGTCACCTCAACAGCTGTGACTGCTAAGGGATGCTGAAATGATGTTAAATGGGAAACCCAAACATCCATCTGTTTAAAAACCCAAACAGATGGGGGTTTAGATGGATATCTAGCTCCTGTCTTCCTCCAAGGATTGCTCTCGTGCATTTGAGAAGAGAAGGCTGAGGGGGGATCTTATCAACCTCTATAAATATTTGAAGGGTGAGTGTCAGGATAAAGGTGCCATCCTCTTTTTGATGGTGCCCAGTGGTAGGGCAAGGAACAATGAGTATAAGCTAGGACACAGAAGGTTCTACCTTAACCTGAGGAGACACTTCTTTATGGTGAGGATGATGGAGTACTGGAACAGGCAGCCCAGAGGAGTTCTGGAATCTTCCTCTTTGGAGACTTTCAAAACCTGCCTGGATGCATTCCTGTGTAACCTGCCCACGGTGATCCTGCTTTGGAAGGAGGGCTGGACTCAGTGATCTCTGGAGGTTCCTTCCCACCCCTACTGTTCTGTGATTCTGTGTCTCCATCTCAGACCTGGAAATTGGTATCGATCCTAACATCCACCCAAAGGGAGACTAAATCCATCTTGATTCATCTGCCCAGGGCAGACTTCAAGCCAGGTGTGGGTGGTGGATAAGCATCACCAGAAGAACAGGCTGGGGGAAATACTGCCTTTGCCTCCTGTGCTCTGAACTAGCAGGTTCTCTCAGTGTGCAGAGCAAAGCTGAGTGAACCCTGCAAGTTCCTTCCCCAAAAAAATGTAAAAAGGAGGGGGGAGACGATGCTATTATTGGTGTTCTATTGTAGTTATAATAAAGAAGTCTGCTTCTTCAGTTTATTTATTGCTGCTTTTCCCTGAAACAACAAATACCTCAGACTGCTTCTGCAAAAACAGTCAGCAGGGAGCTGATTGGCATCATGTGAATGTTATACTTCCCCCAACTAATGCCAAGATTTGAAACCACATGGCAGTTCTCACAAGGATTTGTTACAGTCCTGTGAGGATTGTAGGACCATGAACCAACAAATTATTACAGTAAACCATAAATAGAATATATTCATCCATGACAGAGACAATATTATTCCCCAAAAGCAGAGTAGCATCAAGCTCACTTGCTAAGCTCACCAGCTTAGGCCTTAACTTTACAAATGTAAAAAAGGATAGTAAAAAAATATAATTAACTGATTTAATTTAATAAAACTGAATAATTAGGTTATCTTTTCTTAGCTGCAGTTTTTCATTTAAATCAAAAGCTACAAAGAGAATAAGGCTGAAAATAACTGGGGAAACTGCTACTTTCACTTATTTCAGGATGGATTAAACACTGTGGCATGTTTCTGACCCTGGGTTTACTTTTTTATCTGGAATTTCCAACATTGGTATGACCTCATGCCTTGATGAAGTAAAAGAACCTCCTGTGCATTTTCATTAGCTCATAACCACTACTACTATCAGTGTAAATCTGCCACTCACTCAAGAGGCAAAGTCTGAATGTGACTAATGAAAGCAGAACTAAAAATTCCATTTCAAAAGTGACTTCATCACATACAGTCCATATTATGAAGGTATTTAGGCCCTAAAAGATGCAGACAGGCATATACTGGAATTTTCTAAGGTATCTACCAATTACATTATACACAAAATCAAATTCAAGTAATTACTCTAATGGTCAGAGGAAAGCTGACTTGAGCAACTACTGTTCTACTTTCCAAATCTTGCTTTCAAAATGGTTGATAAACTATTCTTAATTTCAAAGCTGGCCAAAATCATGGCACATAATTCCATTTAATTTTATATTGGTTTGACCATAGTTACCAAAACAAATGCAACAGCACATACACATGTCAGGAAAACTTGGGGAAACAAATGTGGTAGGGAAAAAGAGCTTTGTGATCTGATGAAAATCACCAGAACTCAGCAGTGATGGAGAGGAAGGCTCAGTAAGAGCTGCACAGGGTAGAGAAAGCTCCAAAAGGAATTAAGTTAGTGAGAGTATGACTATTGATGATTTAATGTCCAATAAACTTCCTCAGCCAAATCTCTGAGCAGCACTTGGGAGCATTGACATGAGACAAATGACAGTATTCAAAAGAAGACCAAATTGTAGCAGGCAGACACTACAGAGTTTAAGAATAAGCTGTTGGATCCTGCTGGATTCACTGCTCTGAGATACTGCTCTGAATGGTGTGTCTGTTTCCTTCTCCTTTGACCACATAGGATCCTTCCCTGCCTCTCCTAAGCTTTCTCCTGTGCTACTGCAGCCAAGCAAGACAGTGTTTTGCAAGATTAGGGGGTTATGAGGTGCTGGCAGATGAAAGAGAGTGAAGGGATTTGACAGCATTTGCAAGTATACATGGATAACCAGACAGACTAGGCTCAGCTTTTAACTGTCCCTCAGATTAGCAAGTATCAGCCATGAGTACAAGCAACCACAGAATGTAGCTTTTCAACTCACATCAAATCAGTAATCACAGTATTAGCCCAATTAATAACTCACAAATGTCAATAAAAATAGGTAAGATTATTTTTATCAGTACACCAGGCACACAATGTGTGATAGCAGTGAGAAGCACATCCAATTCCTGGTGTGCAAATACCCCACTGCCTCCAGGATCACATGGCACAGAACTAAAATATTAAGCACATTCTCTTCCCTGGGGAATGCTTGATGCCTTTCATTATTCCAGTTTTATATTCATTATTAATCCTTTCCAGATCATTTCTCAAGCTAATAGCTCAATTCTATATAGCCTTAGTAACTACTAAGAGCAGTGAACAGCTTAATACAGTAATAGTCCTGGACACATCCATTTCCCACACATAAAGGAACTTCAGTGGCAGAGTTACCAGGGGTCTTTCATTTTTATACAAGTGATCTTAAGCACAAAGAAAAGAAAGAGGAGGCAAAAAATTGCTTCTGACATATGATACCTGTTCAGCACAAATATTTGAAGCTGTGGGCTTTCCCTGGCACTTCTCTGTACCTTTTAAAGTTGTACCTAGACAAAGGACACCTGAAATACATGCTCTCCATTTTCATCTCAGGTGATGCGAATATGGCACATAAAACTACTTCTGGCTGTATTATTTAGTGACATGGTCAATTAGGAGTTGTTAAATGAAGTGTTTTACTGAGCAACACCAATGTGTGATAGCTAAATAAGAGGCTACATATTATTTCTCTTGTCATACAAGTATAATAAATGGCAACGTTTTTGTCATAGAATCAACCAGGTTGGAAGAGACCTCCAAGATCATCCAGTCCAACCTATCACCCTGCCCTAGCCAGTCAACCAGACCATGGCACTAAGTGCCCATCCAGTCTTCTCTTGAACACCTCCTACCAGCCAAATCTTTATCAAGCCCTCTTTTAACTAGATCTACATATTAGGCATTCCAGAACACAAGCCTGATGTGGCATGTGTAGACATAGATGGGAAATAGATCATTAAGAGCACTTTTTCCTCTACTGTATGTTCATTCAGGTATTGGCCATCACTTTTATTCCTTGTGCAAGTGTGAGCAAAATCCATATACCTGTGACAGAGCCCTCATCAAAAAGACAACCAGGACATGTCTGCTCTAAGTGCCTATTCAATTGTACCCCAAGCCTATAATTATGAGCTTTGGTCTTCCATATATTCAAGCCTGTAGTTAAACACTTTGTAATCACCTTGTTAGTTGAGTGGGAAATCTTTGCACCTAAGCACATTTAAATGGCTGTGTGCATAAGTGTTGAGGCCTACAGTTTAGCAATGCTGATGTGTTTGCATCTTTTAAATTGTGTTTTCAGGGAGAAAAAGGGGTTATGGTGGCCTTCAGTCCTGACTCACAGTATCTCATCCCAGTAGAAAGGAGGAATAGATCCAAATCAATGCAAAGAGTGAACCAAATCCCTCTGCTTCTGGTAGCCATCTGCTCCCCAGCAAAGAGCTGGCTGGAGGTCTGGAGATCCCAGATAAACAGCCAGGGCAGACACAACAAATTCATTACACCTTGGATATTGATGTGTCTGGGACACATCAAACTCATCTGACTTGTGATGCTGATCTACCGAGTGAGACATTTCCAGAGACCAGATGCTTGCACAGTTCCTCCACTGCAACGGTGGGTAGCTCAGATCTGGGGGTTTCACACCAATACAGATATGCAATGCAAGACACTGTGTATTTCTTACTTCAGGCCTACTAGTGTAAACAAGCTATAAATAGCATAAATTAGAATTCACATAAAGGCTTCTGGAGACTGACTTAAGAATCTGAATCATATTTGTTTTATTTCAGCTTACCTCGTACACCACTAAATAAACAAACAGTGCACCAAACATGTGTAATCTGCAGCAGTACCTAAATCAGTCTTCTTCACTTGCATGCTCTCCTTTAAACTTCTGAGATGTATTTTTATGCAGAGAAAAAGAAATGTTACTTTCATTCTCCTTAAGCCCATTTTTATACTTTTCTGTGATAAATTATTCTTTTAATTTGGAGTCTGGAAAAGAAACTGAAAAGCTATTTTCTACAGGATGAAACATCATTGTCAAAGTAAAATGAAATCATCCAGTTCCACAAATATAGAGGGTTTTTTGTAAGTATAAATGTCTAAAGAAATTCTGGTGGAGCTGTTGTTCTGAACCAGTGCAGCAGGCAGTGACGGTAACAAGACTAACAATGACAGAATCAAGCAGAGATAATTTAGCACATGTATTTTTTTGTTATCACCATGTGATATGTCCCTGGTCTCTATAGTACCAAAGCTGTGGATAAATGTTTTCTTTCTTTCCTCTCCTTCTGCAGGTACACTTACATTTTTCTCTTTAGATAGCAATTACCACCCTAGACACTAAATGTCATTTGTGGGTCAAATTCATTCTGGAGTCAATGCTTCACCTTAAAAAATAGATCAGCCAGAAAAGTATTGGATCAAGTAAAATTAAACAAATTCTGTTGTCATTATTATGGTTAATCAGAGGGTGTTAGGGTTATAATTCAAAAAAGAAAAAATATAGGCCAGAAAGACCATAAAATACTCTGGAAGACTACAAGATATTCTGAAACACCCAGATATTCTGAACTTGGGGAGAACATGGCCCAACAGTCATTCCTCCTGGTGTGTTTTGTAATTCACCTCACTAAGACCTAAGCTGGAAGATAGTATTTTGCAGAATTTGGGCTTTATGGTTTGGTATAGCTCAACAGTAGCTCTTCCTGCCTCCATAAATTAGATTTTCCAGTGCAGCTATTGTAATTATGGATGATGACTGGGATTGGAGTGATACTTCTGTTCACTCTGTATCAAACCCGGAGACACAGAAGTTCAAGAGAGGATCCACGATCCAAGGAATCTTGTCTCAGGAAAAACACCTTTGCCATGGGAAGTTCTCAGTATATGGAATTGTGTATTGCTAAGGATGAGAGAAAACCTACATTGCTTCTCTCCTCAGACAGCAGGATCAGAGAGACGCCACAGGATGTTTAGGCACCAATTTGCTGAGCACTGCTCCAGACACTATGGAGTGTTTCGTGTCGCCTTCTAGCTCAATATATTATCCCTTTGGCATCCTGCCACCTTTGTCATAACTGATTATAATTTCAATTTGATGAAAAACTTTGGACAGACTGCTCTGAGTCATGGCAGAGAGAAACCATATTCATTCTAGAGGTTTAATTTATACCTGCCAAACATTAGGCATACAGTGCACTGAAAAGGGATTCAAAATGATGGATACAAACAAATTTCTCCTGCTGGAAACGTTAAAATGATCTATGATTCAAGGCTCAGTCTGGATTTCTTTGGTTTACTATGTAAATAATTTAAACAGTAAAAGAATTCTGTATTCAAGAGTGGTGCAGGCAACTCTGAGACTGATAAGACAAATCTCTCTCAAAATAAGCATTTACTGGAGAGGACTTCCCAGTAGTGTTATGAAAGGGTTAAAAATGCACACTAGCAAGCTAGGCTACAGGAAGGCAGAGAGAAATCTATCATATAAACATGTCCAGGGAATAGATCTTCCTTTAGAATATCAGCAGCAGCTGAAAGTATCCAGACAGCACGGAAATAAATTGCAAAGTTTTTGCTGCCCAAAGAAGCAAGAATCAGCATCCACGGTAGAAGTGATGCTAAAGCCCTGCAGCATTGAAGAATGCAACTCAAAACCTGGAGGCAACAAAGCAGCTGGGAACGGGCTATGGGATGAATAAAGAAGGCATGCTGCGGGGAGGTGGTGGAGCCACTATCCCTGGAGGTGTTTAAGAGGAGGCTGGATGAGGCACTTAGTGCCATGGTTTAGTTAATCAGAAGGGTTAGGTGATAGGTTGGACTCGACGATCCTAGAGGCCTTTTCCAACCTGCTTAATTCTGTGATTCTGTGAATTCTCATTTTACAGAGAAGACTGGGTGGGTCCCAGCCCCTCACAGTGCATAAAGGCTGAAGCTCTGCATACAAATAAAACCAGCACATCAGCTTTTAAGAAAGAACTCCTGCTCATAGCAAGAGACACAGACATGTGCCAGGAGTTAGGAAAGTTCTACATACAGACAGAATGAACTCATACTCTGGCTGCAGCAAACAATCATTGCTGACCGCAACGCAGCATCAGATAGGGAAGTTTGTTAGGGAAGTTTTTAATAAGTCATTAGGCAATGGCTTTCAGAGACCAGATAATTGGATGTGTCTCTAGGTCACTGACTAAGTAGTGTTACTTCCAGCTACAGAGGAAAAAAGTTACTGTAATTTCTGCAATTAAAAATCAAATCAGTATATACTCTACCTCCATCTAACAAACCACAAGCATTTGTCATCTCTACAATTACAACACTGAAACTTGATCCATAAGCAAATCTCCTAGGCATCATCATCCCAATCAAGTTTAGCTGATCCCTGGAATCAAAACAATCATGTTCCACAGAGCTCCCAGGAGAGCTGGTGCTGTCTGCCCAACCACTCAAGCCACCAATGAAGGCTTCACCCAAGCTGATCACAAAGCAGCCCAAACTCTATTCTGTCCCAAGGCGGCAGCACATTTTGCAGGAGTAGATGGGGATCTGAACACAAGGAAAGCCTCAGGATGTCATGGTATCCAACTCTAGACACCACTTGAAAACTGATGATTTATTAAACTAATCCCCCATTGGTCAAATGCAGTCTCCACTAAGCCCTTTGAACTGTACCAAGCTCTACTGATGCAAATATGACTTGATCCTTCTGGTCTCTTAGTACAGCTCTCCTCCATAAAGGGTTATAACCTTAATACTACCTTAAAAGTGTTTGTCCTGATATAAACATGGCTAATGAGATTTATCCCAGACCCTTGAAAAGAATTGGACACAACCAGTCCATCAGTTTTGGTTGCAGAAACTCATGGACATCCTGTAACATTCTTCTTGCCTTTGTTTTGGCAGGGAGATCTAACAAAATGCCAAAGATGAGCAAAAACAAACCTAAACTTTCCTGTGCTGCAAATAATCAGCTCCAAGCTCTTACTTCTACTGTTTTTCTAAAGAAGGCAGCTCTAGGAACTGAATCCATGTGCACTATTTGTCTTGCTATAAACTATGCTAGCCTGTGAAATTCTTACAGAAACACCAGTGCAGCCTGATCTAATTTGTCTTTTCCTTCCTGACTATGTCTCTACTGGTGTAAACAGAGTCTCAACAAAGCTAACACAGCTAGTGCAATCTTCTAAGGTACCAGTGACTGTAAAGCCATAAACCAAGAGCAACTGCAAAATAAATGCAAACAGAATCCAGTAAAAAACACCCATAAGTGCATCCATAAAAATAACTGAATTAATTATTAAAGTATTTTTATATGCTCTACACTACAAATTGCAAAACTACCTAAATGACTCCAAAATATCCCCAGTGAAAATCCCACACTGCAATTTCCTTCTGTTTTACACCAACTGGACATCAAATACAGTTCATGAGAAGAGAATTAAGGCCCTAACCAAAACAGAGGAGATGGTAGGATCTCTCCAGCACACACTGTGTTGATGCTTGAGTGCCCATTTTGTCATTAAATTGGTCTGTTATATTTTATCTACCTGTCTGCCAGAAAAGACGAACTGCCAAGTGCTCATTAATATCTTTTTATCAGTCTACTAACTGCTAAGCTAAGATTTAACTAGCAATGCAAACAGGCATTGTTATAATGATGACAGCATTGCAGAGATTACATACAGAACTTAAAAGTGTGGAGAAATTTCTTACATTTGTAAAGGAAATGAAATAAATCTTCACCTTTTGTAGTCCTAGAATGGCTGCAGATACAAGGGAGTACAGTGGCCTTACACTGTTTGTTCCTACAGAGGAGCTATCTGTTGGTGAGTTATTTCAACAGCTTTGTCAAGATTGTGCTGTTCTCACTATTTTATGAGAGAAATAACAAATGCTAACATTATTGTTGAATTCCCAACAGCCCCAAGAACCAACAGAGTATTCAGTTGTTCAGTGCACACACCCCCCAAATCCCCTTCTTTACCAGAATAAACAGAGAAATGGCATAAAGGACAGATTCATTTGGCTCATGCTGGAGAATTACTCTTCTTTTTTCACACTGTGGCAGCCTCTAGGAGCCACAGCAGTGGATCCATCCTCACTGGATGAAGACAAATAGAATTAAGAATGTGAATTAAACCACAAGATGCTTAAACCATAAGCCAAAGTACACACCAAGTGAGAAAGAACTATAATACTCTGTGACCTTCTATTCTGCCCACACTGTGCCATCAACAAAGCTATGAATGCTACAATACTTAAACAAAAAAGCCTCAGTGCCTATCTGAGATCTTACTCAGGATCTATCTGTGACCCCACAGGTTTTTTATCACAGCTAAGGGAATACTGACATGACCTGCAGTGGGAAAAACAAGTTAAAAGTTGGCATGACCAAACTCCAAAAGCATGGAATTGAAGCTTGCTGCCTAGAAGGGTTCCTACTGGGAACCCTGAGCTGTGCACAATTAAAACCAAAGAGGAAATGTCAAGAAATATTATTTTTTTTTTAGACAAACCCATGAGTTTCAAAAGCTCACCCAATGTGAATGACTAATGCTTAGTAAACCACCAGTGAAGAGTCTGATTGTATTCCTATGATTTCTACAAGAATTATTTTTGGAGCAACATTTCATAAACTTAATAAGAAGGAAAAGAATCTTATTAACCAGAAAGCTGGTCTACGTTTTGTGGCAATCTTGCTCCAAGCAAGACATAGAGCTGAACAATAATTAGGTATACTAACTACATTATGCATGTCTTGCTTCTTGTATACAAGATTCCATCTGTGAACACAAAAATTACACATTCTTTTAACTTTATCTACCCACTATCATTTTCGTGTGCTAGCAAAAACAAATCTCTCCTTGAGATATCTTGCCTGGAGTCTACCGTAAGTTCTTATTTTAACTGTTAATAATTTCAGCAGTTATTGACTCATAATGAGATAAAAGGAATAATCTGAAATTAGCAAAGGAGATGTTAAGGTTCATCATGCAGCTGTGAAAAGTATATGGCAGATTTATTCATTAACTTAGAAGAAGAACAGTATTGTGGTGCTCTAGATTAGAAGAAAAATAATAAAGTACAGTGATCCACTGAGAAGTGTTTGTAGTACAGTCACAAGTATTTCTTTCAGGGCTCCTTACAGCTAAAAATTCTTTGTTAGTGAAGTGTAATCATGCCCCCAGAAGTGGACTACAGAGGTAGATACTCAGATATTCCTCTGATAGCATAAACATATACATAATGGTGATTTATGACTGCCCTACCATGGGGTGTTTTCACCAAGAGCTTTTCCAGGAACAGCAGATCTGTGTAAGCTACCAGCACAATGCCCCACCTGCAGCTCCTCAGTCCTCACGTGCAGGCAGCACCACATCAGCAGTAAAAGACCCCAGTGGGAGCAGAACTGCAGTCCCCTCATGGGAACAAAACCCTATGCAGGACAGACATTAATTGCAACACCAAACACCTGCCTCTAACTTCAGCAACAATTACATTTAAAAACAATCACATGAGTACAAGTGGAAGGGTCAAATGGCTGGTACATGATTTTCTGTATTGGTGGGACTCACAAGCCATCATGCCAGCTGACAGAGTATAAAATATGTTGTGAAGTCTGCATATCAGTGATATTCGTACCAGTTATAAAGCTCCCTGTCCTAGCAAGGCAGTCTGTAAGTCCTTGATGGTTGTATTCTCACCTGAGGACAGTATTCTGAGCTTAAACACATTACAGTCACATATCTGTGTATTTCACACTGCTGCTTATCTCCCACAACGAAAGAATAGATGATATTAGAAAGAAATTCATCCACAGCAAAGCTAGCAGATGCACTACCACCTGAGGGTTCCCTGGCATTGACTGAGACACAGCTGGATCAGGCAGGTTCTGTGGCAGCTCTGGAGTCAGTAGGCAAAGTTCACCCTATTCCCACCGTCTCCAGAGGCCATTCTTTCCAAGGGATGCAAAAATCACCCTGTGAGGTTCCTCAAGAAAAATGACTTTGCTCACAGAGAACAAAAATATCACAGTCTGGCTCCAGCTTTAAAGGACTGCTTTAAATTTTCATTAGAGATGTGGAATTGCACTGAGCCACCAGAAGCAGATCAGTGGTGCATGGTCAAAAGGACAATCACCAGGGTCAGACTGCATCTATCTAGCCAGATTCATTGTTTACAACTATCAAATAGTTGTTCCTTCTTTTTTCTTTTCCCTGCAGGGCTGCAACCACTCATAAAGTCCTTTAATCAAAAGTATTACGACAAAGATAATTATTCCACATTCACAGAATGTATCATCAGTATGAGAAATTGACTGACCCAGGGAAAGAAATGCAATGGAAGTTCATCTTATCTTCTTAACTTGTCTCTCTGAAAAGAAGTGAAAGCCTGAAAACCATGTGCCTGGTCACCTCTAGTCACACTTCCATAGTTTGAGGAAACTGTCACCAGAGAACAACCAGGAAATTTGGTTTGCCATTAAAGAGTCTCTGCCCCTTGAAGTCTTTTCATACCACAGGTTCAGTTTTGAAAGTAGGGCCATTAAGCCTCCCTACTTCTTTTTCCTGTCCACAGCAGACAGACATTTATAAGGGCTGACAGTAAGTGGTTGGTAATTTTAAGGACTCTCATTGAGATTGAAAAACACCAGAAAAAAGGAATGGCAGACCCAGATATTTCTGTTTTCCTTGCAGAGGGCTTTGAGTCTGATACCCCAGAATTTCACCATGAAGTAAATCTAAGAAACTAGCCCTCGAGAAATAAAGGCTGGACATATGGATGTTCAGCTATAAGTTTATCCAGTGGAGAGGAATACAGGCAGCACAAAGAGACACTGTTTTTTGGGAGAAGATACCATCTCCTGTCCCAACCACTCTTGTGCACAGAACTCTCCAGAGGTGAGGGTGAGGTGAAGGCAGGGAGTGTGCACTGCTGTGCTCTTTGTTGCATACGGACTGCTCTATTTGTTTCAGAGGTGGTACATGTGTTTTTCTTGCTGTGCCTTGCCCACAAAGAGTGAACTGCAATTAAATAGGTGGTGTGATGAAAGCTGTGGCTGGGTGGTCCTGTGGGAGCTCAGGAGAGCTGGACGCCATGAGTCTTATCCAGCAAACAGAAATGAGTGAACCCCTGCAGTGAGCTCTACACCTCCCCAGATCAAGCAAAGCACCAACCTTGGACCTTGTTGGGGCCCAAACTTAACTAACCAAGCAAGGTTTACAAAGTTCCAACAATGCTGAGAGTTGCCCAGTAGAATTCATATTTGCATTAATTACATTTGAAAACACACTCCTAGACCTATATGCAAAACACATGAATACACCCACATTTTTCCCAATGCCTTGAACATAGGAGAGAAATTATGATTTTCTTTGACTTATCCAAGGCAACTGCAGCAATAAAGTATTTAGGAGCATTATTCATTCTTACTCACAAAGCTGAACACCACTGATGCTTATGCACATGCTTGGAATGGCATTTTTCAGATTCTTGCAAGGCTCTTTCAGTTCAGCAATCTGAAAAAAAAAAAAGTGATATGTTTTTGGAAGTCTGCCAGAGTCATGATAAATAATACACTGTGCCTGATAGCTTCAATACAGCAGTTGCCTCAAACTCATTTCAGCCAAAGAGCCTTCCTGTCCTGTAAACACTTCTGCTGGTCTTGTTGGTACATGATACAGATCAATTATTAAAAAGCAGTTGAAGTACTGCATTTCACCAAACTTTTTGGAATATAAACATTTTTAAACTTGGTCCTCTGCTGATGTTGCACACAGTTTCACTTGCATGCCTCAGGTGAAGGGAATTCAAAATGACAGGTCCCCTGCATACAGCAATTGCCGTTTGCCCTTCGCTAGTGTGTTAACTACACATTCAGATGAGGCAAAACATACAAAGTATTTGCATGCAGAGGTTCCTCTCCACACTCATGCATATACAACATTTTCCAAGGTTGGATGCAACCCAAATTGGAGTAGGGAGCTGCACAGCCAAGCAGTTGAGATACATCATTAAATTTAGGAACAAATGCTGCACTAACCAAACCCCTGGAAGGCTGTTCAAGTACATCCATACCTCTCTGTCTCTTTAAAAGTTTTCTGCACAATTATGCTCCTGACTTCTTTTTGCTTTCCAGTTTCAGATGCTGTTGATTTCTTAATTTCACTGTAGAAGAGTTTATGTTGATTCTGGTGTGATGCCCACCAATGTACACAAACCAGAAACTTCCCATTTTTCAGCACAGCAGGCCACAGGTATCAGAATTCACCATCTGGCCAAAGGAGTATTCAGAAGTATCATCATCTCTGCAGTGGGGATATGGGGGAGGTTGGCAGCACGAGGTACTGGAGTAAAATTTAAAGTGTTTGTAAATTAATTTTAGTCACATTGGCCACCTTGCAAACATAAATATAACATCTACAGATCTGCAGATGGAGGAGGTATGTGTTACTCTTCACTCCTTCAATGCCACAACTAACACAATGCAGACGTGCAGAAGCTGGTGCAGGAGTTCTGAACGGTTTTCAGCAGGAGCAAACAGAAGCAGACCAGCAGAAAAGCCTCATTCTGCCCATAAGCAAGCACAAAACTTAAGAGAAAACTGCACAAGGAATAAAGCTAAAGGAAAGCTTTTCTCCCAACACTGATGTCTGAGGACTTGTTTAATGATTAGAATAAGAGGTCTGCTTTTAATTCTCTCTCTGCTGCAGTCTCTTTGACCTAATGCAGGTGATTCCAGGTGGGCCTCCTCTGACCACTCATGTGGGCATCAGTGCCAGAATTACCTAAGGTTGCCTTTACAGTGGACTGAGCCAAGTCACCCACTGGGACAGACACAGTTTGTTCCTGTACTTTAAGGTGGGTAACCACATGTGCTCAAATGCATCTCAGTCTGCAGCAAAGGAAGCATGAGGTGACTGAAGTGACACATTTACCTCAAGCAAGGCAGGTGAGGAAATCTTTAGTATTCTTTGGAAAAAGGCATCAAAAGCAAACACACCACTACAGTGCAGACCAGGACTTACCTGCCACGTGTGCTTGAGGGGAGGTATACCATGAGCTCTGAGACACCACTGGCACAGCAAGTATAAGCTTTTAGCCAGTTTCTTCTGCCTGGCAGAGCCCTTCACTCACTGAGGAACTGCAGTAGAGATGAGTAATGCTGCAATTCAAGTGTGCATCTGCATAGCTGAGAAGGACATGATCCAGACCAGGACAGGCAGAAACCATGTGGATCATGTTTTTTTAGGCAGAGTGAAAGCTTTTTCCAGTGGGAAGTGGAAATGCAAGATGTGAGGAGCATGGAAACACAAGAATGTGGATTGTTGTGTCTAGTCTCCTGCTACTGCAGCCCTGTAATATACCACTTTTGGTGTATTCACTCTGTGAATTCCAGTGAAAGACAAATTACTATTTTAACTGGGTTACTTGTAAGCAAACTCATGTTTTGTGGCTTTTTCCATGGGAAGGTGTGCTACAGAAGCACTGCACTGAGTAATAGAGCTATTCATGAGAAAATACTCAGGAAGAGCAAGCAAGGAAACTGTCCATGCAGGCCATGAATCAGCAAAGAAATGTATCACCACACAGTGACAAGAGAATTGGGGCCACCTAGAGCCAGCAGGCAACCTGCTTACCTTGAGGGGACAGACTTACCCTTATAGTGGTCACTCTGAACTCCTCAGGAGAAGCTGACACTGGCAGTAGTATTTCAACCAGTAATTACCATCAAAACATAGAATCATTCAGGCTGAAAGAGACTTTGGATGGTCCCTAGCCCTGCCTTCTTCACAAAGTGTGATGAAGTGCTCGCAGCCTTAACTGCCTGTACCCAACACCATAATCACAAGTGTGGTACCATTTTCTTCCTACAATAGCAGAAATACCTAAAGAGAGAAACAGCTAAACTGAGGAAGTGTGGTCTGGATGACCACATAATGAGGTGGACTCTGAAATGCTCAAGGGAAAGAAGTCAGTTGGGGTCAATGGGACAGAGTCTAGTTGGAGGCCCTCAGGGGTTGGAACTGGGGCCAGTACTATTCAATATATTCATCAACAACCTGGATGAGAGAACAGAGGGCATTGTCAGCAAGTTTGCTGAAGACACCAAACTAGAAGTGGCTGACACATCTGTGCTGCCATTCAGCATGACCTGAACAGGCTGGATAGTTGGACGGGGAGAAACTGAATGAAATTCAACAAGGACAAGTGTAGAGTCTCGTATCTGGGAAAGAACAATCCCAGGGACCAGTACAGGTTGGGAACTGACCTGTTGGAGAGCAGTGTAGGGTCCTCGTAGACAGAAGGATGAAAGTGAGCCAGCAATGTACCCTTGTGGCCAAGAAGGCCAATGGCATCCTAAGGCGTACCAGAAGGGGTGACTACGAGGGTGACAGAAAACTGATACAAGCTGCCCCGGGAGACTGTGGAATCTCCTTCTCTGAAGACATGCAAACCCCACCTGGATGCATCCTTGTGTGAGCTGCCTTAGGTGATCCTGCTCTGGGTTTAGACTCAAATGATCTCTGAAGGCTCCTTCCAATACCTAACATTCTGTGATTCTGTGTAATTAAGGTACAAATGGATCTGGGTATAAACAGAAATAAGGATCAGATTTCCCTCTTCTTCAAGGAATTCCCTCATTCAGTGTAAGAAAACTACTGACATAAGGCAGATGGTATCATGAGCTTTGACATATTCTTTTCTTGAGACCTTTTTGAACCTGTATGCAACAGTGGCCTGTGCTACCCACATTCTGCACATACATTATATAGCATCCTTAAAAGATAAACCCATTTTGACATCCATAATTTATTCAAAGAGCTTTTCTTCGATCCCTGTTTACAGACTCTTTTTTTCCAAACAGATGGCACTTTTGTAGTGTATTCATTAGTTGAAATGTTCTGATTAATGGATTCTGTGAATAATCCTTGGTCTGTATCTTGAGACTGAAAATCATAACCTTCCAGCCACGTAGATAGTTGAGTTCAGTTCTGTTTTATAAAGTAATCTGGCCTTTTGCTTTGTTTGGAAAATGAGAGGTGAAAGGTTCTGTAAAGTTGCAATACCTTATTTTGCTAGCAGCACTATTCCTGGCTGCGGAACGATGCTGGAACTATCTGTAAAAGCCAGAGAAATGATAGAACAGGATTTCAGTGTCAACTACCAAAGCAACAGAAGGAAGAGCAGCTCCAGCCTGCAGAAGTAATGAAAGTGGGATTACAGTTTTTTTTTTTCTCTATAGCAATGCTAATTCCTCAAGAGGCACAAAGTAGCAGACTTACTTTGAGAATCCTCAGCCAGTTCACCATGCAGGCAGTTTATCACTGTAGAAAAACTACTAGCACACTACTTGCTATCTTCAAGGGCATGTCTCATCACTGATTTCACATGAGTTCTGGGCTCATGAAGGATGCAGGCAAGGCATGCCTGAAGAGTAAAGACCTCAATTTGCCAGAGTAGATTTAATATTGGCCAGAGTTGGTGATCTCACACCTGACTTTTATTTCTGTTATCAATGTCAATAAAGTCCTTGACCTCACTTGAATCTGCCAAATGAGGAAGCAATTTCTACAGCAAGAAGCAAGCAAGCTGCAGGACATTTATATTTATACTGATCATCGAGCAGTAACAATTTTCAGTCATTCTTGCTCAAAACTGCATTTGAAAACTGCTTACTTGCAATGGATAGTTCTGCTGTCTCTCTCCATGGGCTGCTATTGTTCTCCAGGTATTATTGTGATACTGATCTGATGTGATTTAATAATAAGAACACTGCCACAATTATATGGAGTGGTAAAGAGTTCTCCTTTTAGCCATGTTACTGTGCCTTTTCCTTAAAGAACAGATGTAGCTCGTTGAACAATCAGAAGTCATAGAAATATGGGCTCGTGGATTTCTCAGGTCATCACTGAATCCCTGCCCTGCCTTAAGGAATGGTCACACATGCTACAGCGAGTCCTGATAGATGTTTAGCTAACCTCTTCTTTAAATGGTCACTGAACCGATACACAACCGTCTTACACTCCAGCTACTCACATGGTAACAGTTCTGTCTGGTCTGTTTGCTTTTCCCTTGATATCTGAAATAATCTCCCTAATTGCACTTTAGTAAATTGCTTTTTATCCTGCCACTGGTGGTCACAGAACAACTGTTTACTGTCATCTTTATTAATGTGTTTATAAATTTGATGACAGTTGCCATGTCCTTACATTGTGTTTGCTCTTCCAGATCAAATAATCCAATTCCATCTTTCCTTGTAGCTTGCATTTCCTAAAGCCTCTTACACTGGTTTGGTTGCTATTCTCCTATCATGTTTGTCTACATCTTTCTTTAAAGAGTAAGCATGCTGCTTGAAACTGGATGCAGCACTCCAGCCAAGTTTGACTAGTGCTAAATGCAACAGAACTAACGCCCTCCAATGTCTTACAGATGATCCTGCTGTTACTAGAGCTCAGAGCAACACAACTATTTTGCAGCACTGCACCTACAATCCACTACAGTTTCCAAAATCTTGGTGCAGTGGTTTTATCTTCTAGTCCTCCCTTGGCATGTGATATTCCTTCCTGTGTGGCATAGCACAGGATTTTTTTTCCCCCCAGAGTTTTTATCATGCTGAGCTGAGACTGGCTCTGTAGTATACCAGGGCCGATGTAAATCTCAGCCTTGCACTCTGGTTAGAATCACTGCAAATGTTATAGAAGTGTCCTTCATTCCATCACTCAAGTGATTACAGAAATCACTGGCTAAAGCCACTCCCAGATAATTCCCTTGGAGACCCTACTTGGTGAGTCCTTCCTCTTTGACAATTACTAATGAAGGCTTTTTCCAAATACAGGTTATCATTAACGAGACTCTTACAGAAAAGCCCAAACTCCTGATACGTGGCACTGTGGTCAGTAAAGCCATCACATCTCTTCTGCAGATGAAGGCTGAGAGCCATACCAAAGAAACTTTATCAAGCCAGATAAAAATCGCACATGCAGTACCAGGAAAAAAGAAACATGAGCTGCCCACAGCCACATCCTCGACACAACTGCTGTTTAACAACTAGGGCTGAAGAATATAAGCATGACTATTTCTGTATGCCCACACAATCCTCAACCACAGTCCAATTTAGCTTAAAAAAAGGGGGAAAAAATGGGGGGAAAAAAAAAGAGGTATTTTGCTAAAATTACCATAGGATAGGTTTTTCATTTATATTACCATAGCAACAAAGGACCTCACTTGAAATGAGACCCCCCCACTGCTCTGAGTGAAGTGCACAAAGCTCACAATAAGAGACAGCTCCGGTCCCAGTGAGCTTAGAGATGTCTCTGTCCTGCCTCTAGGTGCAGAAGCTCAACTGCTTAGAAATAAAAATCAGAGGCCATAAGCACCCTGATCTGTTCCCACTGGGCGACAACCTCACACAGATGGGAGCAGTTTGCACTTAAGAGTACGTGGCAACTGCTGGTGTATCCCTAATAGCACCAAGATTTAATTCTACAGTTTAAAATGGAGATTAACTCCACACAGAGCAGCTTCCACCCAGATGTCAAACAAATGTAATTAAAAGGTAGAGATATGGAATGCTCTCCCAACCTCTGACAATCGATAACCGCAGCGTGTCAGCTGTCACTGCACTTCACAGAGGTGCCACAGGGATAAGAGTTCAGGTTTGGCTCTGCCGGAGTCACTGCTGGGGACTGGAGGAAAGACGCCTTACCGGACACGTGTTAATGACATTTCGCCGGCAACGCCAACATTACCGAAATTAGCGTGGAATGAGCAAAGCACCACAAGTTTTACTGACGACGCCACCAGCCTGGAATGGCACCTGTGCTCGCAGCCTCTCCCGCAGAAAGGGGGTGACGGGGACAGAGGTGGCAGGAGGCTCCCCCACCCCGACCCGCGGCACCGCAGGAGCGCAACCGGAGCGGGCCCGGCATGGCCCTACCTAGTGCCAACCTGCCGCTCCTCCGCGGGAGAAGAGGCTTCTGCGGAGCGGAGAGTCGGGAGCTCCTCCTCTCCCGTCCCCACCGGCAGGTCAGACGGGGCCCGCGGGAATATCTAGCGCAGCGCTCCGCGCAACCCGCCGCAGGCCACCTCTGCACGGGCGCGGGGCGGACCGCGGGCATTCCGCGGGGTGGGGAGCGTCGCTCACCGTCTCTCTGCCCGTCACCGGCTGCACCATGCGGACGGCTAGGGCTGCGCCGCCCGCCTCTCTCAGTCCCCCCCCGCCCGCCCCGCACATGCGGCCGCCCCCGCCCCGCGCAGCAGCGGCGCAGCGCGGCGAGCAACGGCCCGGCGCTGCCGCCGACCCCTCTCTGCGGGGCTCCGGGGGCCGCGCTCGCTGCCCGGCACCGCGGGTAACTTGCAGGCAAGTTTCCAGGGAACTTTTTCTTCCGGGAGCGGCTTGGTGCCGCGGCACCGCGGGTGTCCGGGAAAAGCAGCGGGAGCGGCAGGCATCCCCCCGTGGCGAGAGGCAGAGCCCGGCCGAGGCCGCCCGGGAGGGGGTTCCTGTGGGATCCCGCTTTACAGCCCCGAGGAGGAGCGTGCATGGCGGGGAGGAGGCGGAGGGTCGTGCGAGTCGGTACACGGGCTGCAGCAACAGGTTTTCTCCCTCAACAGGGATGGAAGAGTGGGACTGTACCCCCGCGCCGTCATTGCTTCCCGACACCGGGCTGCCTCGGCTGCCGGCAGCGGGAGGGGGCCGGCTGGTGAAGGGGACAGCTCGGCTGATTCCTGGCGTTCTCCTGTCCTGTCGCGGAGGTGGCTGACGGCTGGCGAGGTAGATCCAACGTGCTCGGTTTGTGAGGCTCTGTCTTCCCCCTTCCCGGCTGTCCCTGTCCCCGAGTCCTGTGTCTGCACAGTGCAGTATGGAGGCTCGTCGTTCAAGTTTCCTCCTCTCTGCCTAATCGGAAGGTCCTTTGTAGCTTTAATTTTAAAATAATTAGGAGATGCCTTTTATATTGATCTATTTACTGACTTCTGTTCGCTGACAACTAACACATCAAGTTAACTGTTCTTGATAGGCGATGTATTTCTGGCAGACGTTTTTTAAATTGGAAAAGCCTTGCGGGTTGGGGGGGGACGAAGTACTGACAGACGTGAAATAACTCTTCCATGAGTGTGTACCTCCTCGCGTCAGTGGCAAAATATCTCGATAAATACCTGACCAATCCTTTACTTCTTAAAAAGATGTTTAAGAGATTGTTTAAAATGTGACTTACTAAAATTTGTTGACAAATGTATTTCACAGCAGGGTAGTAAGTGTACTTACTAGCTCTAATGTATTTCAGAACATTGTCCTGGGGATATAACTTATGGGCAAAGTTATTTTACTTCTGATTGTTATCAGCAGGATAAGGCTCAGCTTTATAAAGCCAAACAGAGCAACCTATTTGTCATCATTCAGTTTGTAGGTTGTAATGAGATGCCAAAAAGCACAACACTGTCCGTCCAGAGCAAGAAGAGCAGTAGACAGATATGAGCATATTTTTCTAGATCAGATGGGGTTTTTAGGATGTTTTTCTTTCATGTTGTACATTGACCTGTATAAGTTTACATTTGATTTGACTGGAAGTTCACTGTGCAAGCAGAGCTGAAGTTTGAGATAGGTTCTTACTGTGTGAAAAGCTGCAGGAGTTTCAGGAGGGTACTCTGTCAGTGTCGATAGAGTATAGAAGTTGTGTCAAAAGACAGCTAAATTTAACACTGCTTGAAAATACTGCTTCTTTCAGCTAAGGAAAGAGTAATGGAGGAAACATCAAACCGTAAAGCAGTTTCTTATGGAAGTCTTTTTTTAAAAGCAGCCTATATTCATATTCAACCTGCACTAAAATGTGAAACTTTTTTAAATGTAGTTACCTGAATTTACAAATGCTAAAAAGTAACAGAGACAGGTTCTAGGAACTGGCATTGATAGAAGAGTCTAGAGCAGAGTGATGCATCTCCTTTGCTTGCTTGTTGTCATCCAGGCACAACTTTGAATTGTCTGCATCACAGAGCAGTATCAGGACTCCTTGCAGGAGCTCTGATTACATCAGAGATGCACTGCAGAATTCAAAATACTGCAGAGGATGCTCAGGGAAGGGGGGGTGGAAACAATATTTGCAGTGCAATTTTAACATGTTGCTCTGATTTCTGTTTCTTTCCCTCTGAAGGGCACCTTTAATAATTCTGTCCCCCTTGTCTAGGAGTCTGGCACCCTTCCTGAATCTCAGATGGAAGTAAGGGCAGTGCAGTTTCTAATTTGATTTCTTCACCAGACATAATGGATAAGAATATAATCTTGTGCAAGACAGATTTTGTGATGTTCTCTCTTGCTTCACATGCATACCGTACCATGTAGAGTCACCAAGAGCCCTTGCTTTGGACCAGTTATTCTGTATTAACGTAGCTTCTAGAAGCCAGAGCAGTGCTCAGGATTGTATAATGTAGTTAGAGACAGTTCTTGCCCCCGAGTAAGCTTACAAACAAAACAGGAAATGATGCTCAAAGAGAAGTGATTTGCCCAAGATGAGAACACATTATCAGCAGAGGAGCTGGAAAGATGGACTGAGCTTCACTGACTCCCAAGCATTCAAAGGGCAGAATGCTGCTTCAGACAAGGGGGATTTTTCCATTGGATCTTGCTTATCCAGAGCAGGTTTATTTGATCATTTTAGTGTTACAGCATATCCTTAAAGTTCATCTTATTTAATTGTTGGCAAAATTGTTGCTATAGGCTAATTTGTTTGTCTGACCTCACATTCCAGCGTGTTGTGTTTAATCTTTAACACATTACTTACAGCCATTCTAAATGTCATCAGTCTGCAATATGAATAAACCAGTTTGTTTGCTTTTTTTAGCTCAATAGCAAAATCCCCTTCCATGAATTAGATCTTCCCATCTCAATGCAGTACTGACCATCATTCTGTAGAAGCACCTTCTAAAGGAGACTGAGAAATAGAAAGAAGTGTAGGGGTTTATCTTCTCTTTCCTCCATTCCTTCAAGCCAGGCCATCTTTTGTATTGTCCTTTATTTTATCCTATTCTTCCCTTTTAGATATGATGCTATGTGCACCTAAGGCAAAGATCATGTAAACAACACATGTACAGCATCAAATCCTATCACTGCCTAGTTGGGATCTGTGGGCTTGCCAGCTCTGGTTCTAGGAAAAGAAAGAGCCACCTTTTGTGACTGCAGTCACTCAGTGTGTTACATAGTAGGTTCATTTGTCCGATTTACTGTTGTGCACAAGTTGAGAGGCTGGAAGTGAAGAAAGAAGTTCTTTTTTCTTTGCTCTGTTGTTTCACAGTTGATGCCTCAGGGTTACAGCATGAGTCTGACACACACAGAGCATTTACATTTCCTTCTCCCCTTTTCTTTCCATTGTGTCAACAATGGATGCAGTGGGAAATCAAACCAGTGACAGAGATGAGCTGCCTCCTCAGTTTTCCTGGATGAGATTCAGAGGATAAGTTGTTGCTAACCAACGTTGTGTGACATTACGGAAGTGAAAATGGTTAACAGCTCCCATTTATCCATGGTCTTATCTCAGTCATAATCTTTATTCTCTTTGGGCCAGCCCTGCCTTAGACATAGTTGAGGCAGAGGGCAAAACACTTTTTTCTACAAGAATTGCTCTAAGAAGAGGAGCTTCTACATAAACATAGATCAGGTAGCCCTGTTTTCTCACATCACACCTCTGTCTTGAACTCCCAGGGACATTTTTTCTACTTGTATCTTAGGAATGATTTAACAGAAGACCAGTTCTGAGGTCATTAGGAGTGCTTCACATGATGGGACTGTATGTCAGAGTAACTGTGTGTTCAGCTGTTCTATCCTTCTGTTCAGCATGGCACAATCTGCACCCACTATCACTCCCATCAGATCACTTCATTTATCTAAGTCCTGCAGCTTTTCCAGTGGGCAATGGCAGAGTGCCATCATCTGTCATGAAGCTCCACTGATAATCTCAGTATTGGCTAGAATTTCCCAGAATGTGACTAATTAATACAATTATCTTTCGTGTTAATGTTCTTTAAAAAAAAAAACAAAAGGTTTCCAGGTCAGAAAGCCTTCTCTCAGTCTTTGCTGAGGCAAGAGACAAACCAAAATCGACTGGAAGTTTAGTTGCATGCAGACCTGCAGTATTTTGTCATTGTTTGCACCCTTCATTACTTCTAGAGGAGTTTCAGAATTGCCCATCCCCTGCTGTGCGTATTTTCAGTCATAACTCTGCAGCAGAGACAGAACAACTCAGCAATACAGGCAAGTATATGGTGATGAGGCACTGGAAGCTAAACACAGTTAAGATTTTGGCAGAGAGAACAGGTTACTTGCCAAATAGCTGCTCTCAAGTCACTAGCAGTAATAATAGAGATCCCACTTTCAGATAAAAGAAAGATGACAAAGCTTAATTCTGTGATTACCTTTGGCTAGGAAATAGTTTCATAGCTCTTGGAAGAGTTGAGTCACTGCTTTATCAATTCTTGTATATTCCCATAGGTTCACTTTATCCACGTGCCCTAAAGGTAAGTAAACTAATGATTTACTTTGCTAATAAAGAGGATTACAGGTGAGGAACTGGGAAATACCACTCCATCCAAAGCTCACCTGGGGACACTTGTTTGAAAGAGTATGTGAAACAACTGTTCTCTTCAGGGTAGGCCCTCTGGGAAGCTGAGGAGCAGGACTGAGACAGTATTTTATTGAAAGGAGTGTTTAAGTTCCCTGTAGCAAGGAAAGCTTGTTGCTCTTAAACTGAGATGCAGCTGTGTTTGAGTACTCCGTTGCTGTGTGTTCATGGGGGGTTTTGTCTATAATAAGTATGTAGCACTATTGATATAGTTTATAAACCCCAGCTTCTGAAAATGACAGTTCTGTGTTTAAGGAAGTCATCCTAGCAGGGAGATAGATCCCCAGGGCATGTACCAAATGAGGGTGAGTACAGCCAGGAAAAGAACAAAAGTGTGTACTGCTGCTGAAGCCAATCAGGTGTCATATTTATTACTTTCCTGTGAAGTCAATGCTAGAAAGTCAGAATTACTTGTGCATAATTAATAATTCAATCTACTTAATAAATAAGTACTTTTATCAAATGAAACACAGATAAAGCTGTAGCTGACTGGAAGATGGAAGATCTAGAAGCAGTACTGTACAACTCGTCTGTGCATGAGCAGACTTCCAGTCTGACTTTTAAAAGCAGTGAGTTAGGGAGACAAAGTGTTTAAGATTTGCTTCTTATATCCATTTGAACTCTGTGGTCACTTCATTCCACAGACTTTACACTAGTGTGGTGTGAGCAGAATAGGAATGTGGTTTTCAAAGTTTTTGGTTCCCTGTGAGCAGAGGTGAAGGCAGTCACCTTGGCTACTGCTCAAAGGACAAAGACCTATCAGTGCATGTAGAGTCTCAGTTGTAACTGAAGTAAAATTCCCATGTTTGTGTAGAAGCCAGCTATTTATTTGCAATCTTTCATAGATGAGGCCATAAAAAGAGAGATGCCATGTCATTAAATGTATATAAACTCTGTACAAACAATTTTATGTGATTATCTGTGTAAGTCATGGGAGTTTATTCCCCAGACATTTCGATATGGACTTTTAGAAATTAGTCTTGTATTGGCTTTTTTTCCTAAGTGTGTATTTCCTGGATTCCAACATATTTGACTTTTGATTCTTTCTATATACTTCATTGGGACATTAAGATTTTTATGTGTAATGGTTGAATTCAAAAATACTGTTTCCTTTTGTACAAAACACTTGAATGCCATTTTCATATTGGATACTGTTAGAATGTTTATACTTCTGTTCTGAACCAGCGCTATCCTGCCATGTGCAGAAGTTATTCCTGGTTCCCCCCTACATCCACAGGGAGCTGAAACCTCTATATCTACAACAGGAGAAGCCCCATAGTGTGGCAACTACGTTAAGAAAAGTTCCTGAACAAGGGAGCAGCCCTTGATAGAGTCAGTTCTATCCAGCTAGACAAACACAGCCTCACCAGAAAGCACTTCTGACTATACTCGGCCACTGCTGTTTGCTTGCCAGTTATTTTTATCAGCCATAAATGTTTCTGAGTTCAAATCACTACATTTGTTCCCAACTTGAAAACAACCTCTCATTCACTCACCCCATGTATCTGTTTTTTGGTTCCAGAAGACACTTGAAGAAGCAGTGAAGTGATGCGAAGTTATCTTCCAAGATGACTCTTCTACCTGGAGAAAATTCCGACTATGACTATAGTGCCCTGAGCTGTACTTCAGATGCATCCTTCAACCACACATTCTTTCCAGAAACAGAATCCCTTAAGGGAGTCTTTTACCAAAGAGCCAAGCTAATTCATCCTCAAGAAGATCTGCTGAAAGCCTTTCACCCTGATGATCGGAAGCATCACATTATCATAAACGTAGGGGGCATTAAGTATTTGCTCCCCTGGACCACACTTGATGAATTCCCATTGACACGTTTGGGACAACTAAAATTCTGTAATAATTTTGACGACATTCTAAACATCTGTGATGATTATGATGTGACATGTAATGAATTCTTTTTTGACCGCAACCCCGGGGCATTCAGGACAATCCTGACCTTTCTGAGGGTTGGAAAACTTCGTCTCCTGCGTGAGATGTGTGCGCTGTCCTTCCAAGAGGAGCTGCTTTACTGGGGAATTGAGGAAGACAACTTGGACTGGTGTTGTAAAAGGAGATACCTGCAAAAAATGGAGGAGTTCACAGAAATAAATGAACGAGAGGATGACCTCATAGAAAATGAAACAACAGGTGAAACGGTAGAGGAGACAAAAATTGGCTTGTGCATGAGAAAGTTGCAAGACATGGTGGAGAGGCCCCAGTCTGGCCTCCCTGGAAAGGTGTTTGCTTGTTTGTCTGTTTTATTTGTAACTATTACAGCAGTGAACTTATCCATCAGCACCATGCCTGACCTGAGGGAGGAGGAGGAAAAGGTAAGTCAGCTTTTCAGGATGAAAAAATGGTATGTGCTGGGAAGAGCAGAACAAGTACTGAGTCTGATGATACTAATTTCAATGGGGATTTTGCTGGGGGGGGGGGGGCGTGGGGGGTGTGGAAACAACATAACGAATATTTGAAATCTCTGTGGTCAGTTACTTACAAGAGAATGAATCAAATTTTCTGTCCAACAAAACATTTTGTTAGTGTGCACTTTTCTGTACAAATGAATAATACCTTGCTCAGATTTGTCTGAAATTATCAAGCAATATCTTCTGTGGAATAAGTAGTTCTTCTTTAAGTTCTGCATTTAACTTGTTCCAGCTTGTCAATGTGTTTCCCCATAGCAACAGCTTCACTTCCTTTAATATTTTGGGTTTGAAAACCAAACAACACAGAAACCTCTCTTCCTGTCACCGTACCAACTAAAATAGTTATTATCCAGTGCCGATTACAAACTCCTCCTCTTTCCTGCAGGGTGAGTGTTCCCAGATGTGCTACAATATTTTCATTGTGGAGTCTGTCTGTGTGGCATGGTTTTCCTTGGAGTTCCTGCTCAGATTCATCCAGGCAAAGAGCAAGTTCACATTTTTGCGGAGACCATTAACCCTGATAGACATCATAGCCATCCTGCCATACTACATCACTTTGCTAGTAGACACCACTTCAGTGGGCTATAAAAAGCCCAGCTCTGGGAGCATCTACCTGGACAAAGTAGGTCTGGTCCTCCGTATTCTCCGTGCCTTGAGGATTCTCTACGTCATGCGGCTGGCCAGGCACTCCCTGGGGCTGCAGACGCTGGGGCTGACCGCTCGCAGGTGCACCCGGGAGTTCGGGCTCTTGCTGCTCTTCCTCTGCGTGGCCATCGCACTGTTTGCGCCGCTGCTCTACGTCATTGAGAACGAGATGGCGGACTCGCAGGAGTTCACCAGCATCCCCGCGTGCTACTGGTGGGCTGTCATCACCATGACCACGGTAGGCTACGGAGATATGGTTCCCAGAAGCATTCCAGGCCAAGTGGTGGCACTGAGCAGCATACTGAGTGGCATCCTCCTCATGGCATTTCCAGTCACCTCCATCTTCCACACCTTTTCACGCTCCTACATTGAGCTAAAGCAAGAACAGGAAAGAATAATGTACAGGAGAGCACAGTTCTTAATGAAAACAAAGTCCCAGATAAGTGATGCCTCACAAGGGAGTGATATTTTATTCCCCGGTCTCTCTTCTGAGAACAGGGACAATGAATGAAATTTTAAGTTACTATTTCTCCTGATGTCAAGTAATGTTTTTTTGTATCAGACTTCATCTTTTAATTTGCTTTGGAAAGACAGTACAAAGGTAACCCTCATATTAAAATGAAGGAGCTATTAACCAGGAACTGATGTGGTCTAAGAAGTCCCTTGTTATGCTGTTTCTCTCCTCCCCTCGCCCTCAGTGCAATGTATAAGACAGATCTTTCACTGAGGTCGTAACAGTGGGATTGTAGGAATTAAAGTTCTCTGACCAAAAAAACAAAGAACCACCATATAATTATGTACTTGGCAGGCTGTTTTTGCCATTTGTAATACACATTTTTCCAACTGAATCACAATGTATATAATCATTAAACAGGCTACCATTTTTCTTGTTCTTCTTGTATATAAATAATGTAAATACAACAAAATTAATGGCTAAATTCTCTCCCAGTAAAATGCCTTAGAGCGTAATGGAAATAACCACAGATGTTTGTCCCATTGTGCTCTTAAAACATTAAGTAAGATTTGTCATTCACACAGCAGCTCTATATTTCTTTTTAAGTCAGCCCTAATGATACCAGAAAAGAAGAATTGAGCTGTTTGTATTGTAACCTTGCTAAAGATGTAAATACTTAGAGCTCACCAGCTTCAAAATTGAAGTTACAGCACTAACCCTATGCCACTGAATGCAGTATTCCCAGGAACAAAGTCTTTGAGTTTTGTAGCATTTAATATTGTTATCAAGAGGTTACTAGCTGCAAATCAAATGAAATATGCATGATGAGATGCCAGTTATTCCCTACCATCTGTTTCCATGTTTTTATTTTACCTGAAATACAAAGCAGAATTAAAAGAGGCCTGTTTCCAGGGGACACCCCACCATTACTTGGCAAATCAACACTGTGGCTGCCCAGTCACATTCAGCATTTGGTTCTTTAAAAGGAGCAGAAAATAAATGGTCGTGGGAAGTTGCCAATGATGAAAAAAAGAAAATATCATTTGAGTCATGGAGTGGGGGGTACTGACAGCTTTATACTTTACTGTCCTCAGTCTTGAGGGACTTAAAAATTAACTCTAGCTTTGCCATCATTACAGATGGCAGGCAGTGGAGGAAGTTTTAAATATTACATGAAAAAAGCAATTAGGAGCCAAAACACAACCATGTATTCTTCATGGACGTGTGTGTCTTGGTCTGGATTCCCCAGCTGAAGTCAGTGGGCCCGCAAGACATTCAGGTTCAGCACAGCTTTCTGTGGAGATTAATGACAGACCTCTCCTTTATTTTAGAGGCAATGAGACTGACTTGAACAACAGCTCAGGAGAAAAATTCCAGAACTTAAACAAAAATAATCCACTTATTTGATTTTTTTATGTGGTTAGAGATAAAGAAAACTTAATCTGAAGAGATTCACCTTTTTTCCCCCAACCTTTTTCACTAAATTTACTTAGTAACGGTTAAAAGCTAGGGAGTTTTAGAAGTTCCCATTGCATTCCCCAGTGCTTCTATCCTAATTTCCAAAACTCCTCCTGCTTATTGGCATTTCTGGAGCAGCTTGCTAGAAATGCCAGACTGCATGACAGTTCAGTGATATACATTGAGGCCAAGGACACAAATGTTGTCCTTTCAAAAAAGGTAGAGTTAGCTCCTCGGCCTGTGCTGTCTGGCCAAGCCCACATTACACTGGTTTTCATTTAAAATGCTTTTGCAATAATAACCTGAAGATGATCTGATAAACAATAACTGCAAAACTTTTTCAAATGCACTTGATAAATAGTTAGGGCTCTAGCATTCTTCAGCCTGTCTTAGGTAAATGAGGCTTTGGAGCATTACTGCAGAGCACAAAAATACCCAGCCTAAACTCTTAGCACATAATTTTGTGCCAGAGCTATGAATGTAACCAGCTTTTCACTCTCGTTCTTCAGTTTTAATTGGAGTTGGACAAAAAACAGGAACATCATGACAAAAAGGGGCCATATTTTCCATCCAAAATACTCTTCATTTCAAAACTGTTTGATCATCTGTAGCATTGGCTTCAACACAAGTGCTATACATCCTTCTACCTTAGTGTCAGCATTCATTATAAAAGGAACTGGTAATTAGATTAGCCCTGTGAGCAACAGTTGCTTATCTAAGAATGTGTTTGACAGGCTGAGCCATAAATAAGAAGCTGTAAGTGAATATAAGGAGAAATCAAGACTTACCAAATAAAACCTAAGCTTATTTCCATGTTAATAAATGCTGAAGGTCCATCCATTTTCTCAGTGTATTAACATTAATTTAATGCTCATTTATTTCCTGTATCACTTCTTTGTTTTTTTTCCTCCCCATATGATAGCTTGATTCCAAAGTCCCTGTCCAGTTAAAAAAAAAGAAAAAATATCACCATGAAAATGGCTGTTGGCTGAGCAAATCTGTGAAAGCATCTTGCATGTTGCAAGTTCTGCCTAAGCCAGGAACAAATAAGCTGCCCAGCATGTACTAGCCCTATGTAATTTTGTACTTGGCACCACATTACTTGTGAGCGTACCAACATGTTTTACCATGAATCACTGTAACAAACTTGCTTGTGTTTTACAGGAGGTAATACATACTGTAGTCCTTATGCTAAATAAAAAACCCAGCTATTAGTCTTAAGAGCACAACTTTAGTATGAAACCCACATGCTGCGTTCCAGCTTTTACTGTGCAGGCTGAGGGTCTAAGATGATTATTCTTCTTTATAATATATTATCTGAATTTTTAGGCAAATTCATGAAAATTAGGGACTGAGTCAAAAGCTGACTGTTTCCAGTGACACAGCTGACAGCTACCAAGTCAGCTATCACTCCTTTTTTGCATTTTAACAGCATGTACAATCAACAAGAAAGTTCCAATGAAACACTTTGTGCTTTTATAAAGTCAAAAGAACTGTTTCAGTTGGCACTGATAGAATGGTGCATGTCTCCACCAGAGGTAGGCTTCTGTTGCTATTTATATTACCCTCTGTATACTGCAGTAATATGTACAGTATGAATTCAAACAGCAGTAGCTGTATTAATTTTGATTAATAAAGTGTTAGGCTCTCCTTTCATTTTCATGTGCTTCTTACGGTATAGAAAGACTGTCACATGTGCTATAGGCATGCTCAGCAACCTGGAGTCAATATTAGAAGTGATCAGCAGCTAAGGTAGAATTTGGGCTATGAGCATTGCCAGCTGAAGCAGCTGTGATAGAAAGCATTTACTAGGATGGGAAATTATCTCAGCATAGAGAAACCTAGGTGCCAATTCAGCAGCTTGTGTAAGGAAACCTGTTTCCTGCATGTTGTCCCAGGAATTGCAATCACAGTTGACTGGGACATAACTTTAAAACATTTGAACCATTTAAGCAGAGAGTCTAACATTCAGAAAAGAACAAGATAGATCTGTGGTGACTGAGGAAAATAAACACTTCTGATAAAACCAGGATTTCCAGGTAAGGTGGTACACTGAATTACTTTCTCCAAGTAACCTTTCCCCCATCCACCCTGCTTCCTAAGAACAGTAACAAGAGGCACAAAGATCAGCTTGTGAGTGCAAGGCTGATAAATTACAAGATCCACAAGGCTTTTCCAACTGTACATCAAAGCACACAATTTGCAAGGTAAGTTGGAATAATTAGTATTACACTAACATTCATTGCAGGTCAAGGTCTCAGGGAAATGTCTCTTTAGGTAGTATATAGGACTTGTCTCTATTTGTCCCTTTCTATGTTTTTTTCCCACTGTAATGCAGTGCTCCAAATTTGCAGTGAGAGGCTTTAGTGGTGTCACTGAATAGTAGGGGTCTTCAGCAATGTCCAATTAACACAATCACACAGAACTGAATCACAGATTTACACATCAGATGCATGTCTGGGAAGGAAAACTGGCAAGCTCTCTACATTCATGACTTGTGTGGGTAGAGTATAACTGGGTATTCAGGCTGATGGAAAAGCAAACATTTTTGCTGTAGAAGGTTCTCGTTCCTACTGCTCTCCTGCAACTAAACCCAAAATGTCATAGAATTCCCTGAAAATAAGCCTTCCACTCAACCAGTCCTTTAGGCTACAGACTGAGACTCAGAGTAAGAATTCAGTTTAGGCATAAATGCCTCAGGAGGCAGCCTCATCAAAAGACCTGAATCACCTCTGGGAGGTGTATGGTCTTTTCTAGTTTATTTTTAATAGAAGGAGCTTAGAATGAACTAGTTCCCCAGTTAGCATCAATAGGCCAATGTTAGGTTCCGCTACATAGAACAACCAATGTCTTCCAGCAGTAACCACATCATCTGTCTTTTCCATGTCACATTCACTGTGGGGATCAAGGAACATGAAGCAGCATTAAAAGTCTGGATAGAGAGAGGTCAGTTTGTTCTTGGTCAGGTTCAGTTTGAAACAGTAACAGCAGTTCTTGACAGCTAGTGCCTGACTGTAAAATAGTTCTGCTTCATACAATTACTGTTTGTTTTTTTTTAGATAAGTTAAAAGAAAATTAAGTTAAAACAACAGGAAAGGAACAGATACTTCTAATAACAAAGCCACAACGTTTCACATTCCCTTATTGAGTTTGCAACAGGCTGGATTGGATAATACTAAACCTACACAGATTTAACTGACTGTGTCAAATCAGAAATTAAACAGAAAGTGACAAATGTGACTTTGAGGGCTGTGACGTTTATCTCTACCCACACATCAGCCAGCGACATTAACACCTAACCTGAGCAGTTGACTCAGGTCCCTGTGTCATATTTTCACCATTTCCACATTTGTTACTCACCACTTCCATTTCTGCCAGTATTTCGTACAACAATATATGGTCTAGTTGTTTCTGTCGGTACCTTACGCAAGGTATGGCAGTGAATTTAGTACCTGTTTATGAAAAAAAAATTATATGGGTACCCAAAAAAAAAAATCAGAAAGAAAAGGAAAAAAAAGATACAAAGCCTGAGCAGAATGCTTTCTGAGGTGGCAGAATTGTGGTATCCCATAGTCACAGAGTGCAACCTACAGAAACCTGACAGAACTGAAGGTATGCAACATGACAGCAGAAGGATGTCACTCTTGTCAACAAAAATACACTTTAAAAGTTCTATTGCTAAACCAAAAAATGCTTGACACTAGATTTACCCACTCATTTGTTTACCACTTCCTGTGGTGTTTTAACAATCCCATTTCAGTACTGCCAACAAGTTCAGTGTTCCTAATGTAGTAATGATCATCTGGAAACCAGGAAAGTGAAGACCGGTTTAGATCCAAAATTTGTGCTTCACTGAGTCAATTCAGCTCTGTGCATGTTCTGTCTTGTCTTGTCCTGTAACATTAGAGTGTAAGTCCTTAGGACAGGATTCTTTCTTTTGGTAGCTGTTGGTTGCTATGTAAAATCATACACCACAAATAAAGACACATTTCTATACTACAAATAAAGTCAAGGAGAATTTTGCCTGTGCTGCCAAATTGAAAGCATTCAGAGTTTGGCCCATTAATTATTAACAATAAAACTAGACTTTTCTCCTTCTCTCATTGTTTTTCTTTATCCTTGTTCAGCATCTTGTATTTTCTGAAATAGTCCCTAGAAATCACTAAAGATATTGCAGTTAGCCCTGCCAAAAGTGGGACTGTAATACCAGGGGATGTTTCTCTCTGTCCAATAGGGCTTTTACTTTCGCTTTGCCTGTGGGACCTAATCCAGAAGCAAATGTCACTTGCACAGAAATAAAGTTCTGCCATAACTGGAAACACAGCAGGCCAATTAGGTTAATTAGACCATAATTGCTACACTTTATAAATATTAATTTGTCATTTCTCTAGCCCTTGTGACATGAGTTGAACAGCCTTGTGCACCACTGAAGTCAGCTAGAGCACATAAACACATGTAATGTCAAGCTGAGGTTTCGTCTTCTCCTTTGCCAGGTGCCCTTTTAATGACTGCAGTTTTGTAGCCATTCTTAATTAAAGTAATAATTTTATTCCTACATTCATTGTGGATCCAGAAAAACAGAGCTGTAAACTGCAATAATTAGTCTGTTCAAGTGCCTGACCTGAAATGCAAGTGCTTCCATGCCATTATCTGGGATTAGAACTTCTAAAAAACCAAGACCATTTGTTTCCAAAATTAAAGAGCCAATTTTATAGCTAAAAGTGGTCAGCAGGTATAATCATATTCATCTTTCTCTTAATGATACCAATATCATTTAAATGGTGACTACCACCAGAACAAAGTTGTGTGGGCTAGCATAAGTTTCTGTAGTTAATCATAAAGTTTTGACACAGAATTGCTGAATGCTAATTGAAGCAATGCAAAGCAATCACTCTCATTAGTGATGTGCCTCATGTCACAGAGAAGCTGAGTGATATCATCCACTACTTTTACAGTGGCAGCAGTTCCAAAGTCAGCTAATTAAAAAACAACTCAGTTTCACTCAAAAGCACATTTTGGGAAAACAAGAAATACTATCCTCAAGCAAACCAAATCCAACCTTGTGGAGTTGCAGGTGTCTTTAGGTTTGGAAAGGACTATTTCTGGGGGCAGCTTAAGTAGGGGAAGTTCAGACTGCAAAGCATCACATGGCACAGTAAGAGGTGAAGTTACTTTTTCAGTTACAGGAAAGCAGAGAGCACATCTTCAGCATGGACATCACAGGATGAAAACAGACATAATTTGATGGGAATAGAAAAGAAGCATGAGAAACAATAGCAAGGCTGGCATCTGCATCCCACCACAGAGGCTTCTATATGCCCTGAAACTGTGTTAATAAAACATTCCTCTTGGTGGGACTTGCATAAACCTGCATATGTGTTTTTTTCCCACTGCCTCCTTGCTCTTCCAGTGACAGCAGGAATTCTGGCCCACAGCTGAGGTACTTCAAGCACTTGCACAGGACCATGATGCATATTTAAGTTTTGCATACTACTGATGTGAAAAGACAAAGTTTTCCTAGTAAATTCAACTCTGTCATCATTTGCTGTATTAGAACATAATTGAATTTCTGAGTATGAAAGCTATAGAATTCAGAATGCATGACCAGCCACAGAGGATGCCTTGGGGGGCTGTTCAGCAGCACGGAGCGGAGAAAGTGCCTGATTCAAGGATCTTACATTGCCATCTATGGGCCACTCTCGGCAGCTCTCCTCCGATCCCTGTCCTAAAGCATCCATCTGTACCCAGAGTCTTTTAAAATATGTATAAAGTACTTTTAGAATTTTTTTTTTTAAATAGAGGAAAATGTTGAATCCATTGCACTGCTTGGCTTCAGCAAACACAGCCTCTCTCTTGCCAGAGCTGGGCGTTAGATCTGCATGGAAACTAGGATGAAGATACCATCACCATAGTTCCTGGGAAGTGTGAAAGATATATTGACACTATATAAATGTTGCATAAGTATTTTTAATGGCATTTATTTGGCTGGAATTTTGGTAAGTGACATTTTTTTAAAAGGCTAATGCAACTTTATCTGACTAAAATAAGCAAGCTTCAAGGTCACGTGGGGAAAATGTAAAGACCTCCATCATTTGCACAAGTAGGCTGTTAAGTAAGCAGTTATTTTATTTATGAAGGAAATTACAAGAGCTGCTTCAAAGGGGAAAAACAGTCATTCAGTTAGCTGTATCTGTGCGCATAGTCAATGTTCCAGGAGGCTAGATGTGCATTAGCCAAATCACTCATTCCCATTCTGCCAGTACTCCTGCTGCTGTGGGACCAGGAAATGTACCTTGCTCAAAAATAAGTAAGAATAGACGATTCCCTCACTCAGTTCACCCTGAAGTCACACAGCTACATGTACCAGGCTGAGGCAAAGGGCAGTGAGGTGCCAGGGCAAGTCCATTGCATCACTACTGAAAAAGCTGCTTGTGAAATTTCACTTCAGCAAGGCATCTATCCTCACCTAGCTGACTGGACAGGGTTAAGCAGAGTTTTCTCAGCCATCCCAGACACCTATAGCAAGCCAGGGTCAACCATCCTTCAAAGGAGCAATCTATTTCTCTCCCTAGCTACAGAGAGAGTGTGAATTTCATGTTAACCCTTATATGTTTAAAGTCAGAAGCAGCTAACCCCATAGAAAGCATCTTTTCTGAAACTATGAAATTGTTTTTCCATTGTCAGAGGATCAGTTTCTGTTTCTCAAACTTACAACACACTTGTGAATGCTCAAAATGTTGTGCTCCATAGAGAAAAGAACTGTCACTAAGGCAGGCAGGCACAGAATTTAACACAATGGATAGGTCAAGCTCAGTACAGCAACCACGTCTTTCTGTGCTGGTAAAGTAGCTATAAATGAAGCAGAGACTGCTCAGAGCAATGGGCTGCCTGGCAAGTGAAAGTTAAATCTTGTGACATCCAAATCCCAGATGTCAGAGTGTAAATCTGTAGCTTAGGGTGCTGCTCCAGTACAGTACTTCCAAGCGTCCTGCTCTCCCAGAGCCAGCTGTGAGCCCACACCCACACGTTCCCCTCAGAGGCACCAACACTCCTTACAAGTGATGTAACCACTGCTGTGCTGGGCTTACTTTTCTCCTGGAAAAGGCTCCCTGGGGAGCAAATCAATACCAACATCTGAGGAAGGGAGGGCCAGAAATAAGCTGTTTCCAGCAGAAGGGACAGAGGCAGCACTAATTTAGAGTGACTTGTGGAGCAGGAAGAGAACAGAAGCAGGGGAGCCGCATGCTTCACTCTGAAATGAGAGAGAAATGCTGCTCATGGGAGAGCAGCAGGCACAGAGAAGCCACTCATCTGGAGATGTTCTACAGTTAACATAAACCAAACCTTGCCTTTAGCAAAAAGAGGACTTCCACATTCATTCTTGTAAACACACAAGATTGCACCAAGGTGCTAAGCCCAAATTTTCCACCCAAAGACTAATGACTTTATGAATTTCAGATTCTGATTTACACAACAGTCCAAGAGGAGAGTGTGCTTCTCTGTTGTTCCACTGTTCAGGTTTAGGAAAAGAAATAAATCAAAATCTATTTCCAAACGTGCATCAGAAGTCTTAGGAAGGGGACAGTGCTGCAACTTCTTACATCTCAGCTACAACACTACCATGTTAAACCACTGTGACAGTTCAGTTAGCAGCAGGGATGCACACACAGCTAGCAACCAACTCACTCCTCTGCACATAATTTCCACATGTGATTTTAGTTCTGAACCTGTATGAGCAGAATTGATTAACATTTAAGTGACTTTGTCACCCTTTCAACTTCTGCAACCTCAGAGCTCACTGGAGAGAACAAAAATAGATAAATCACAAAGAATGGGTAGGATGCAACCACAATAAATACTCTTCCTGTACTGTAACTACTTACAGAACAACCAGCTCATCTTCTCAGCTGGACCTCTTCAGGCATGTCAAAGATGGTGGATCATACAGAGAGCCACAAGAGAGAACAAAGTGTCCAGCAGAGCAGAGATCTGTGGATGTGGTGAGCAGTTCCTGAGCAAGGACCTTCACTGAGGTTTCACTACTGCTGGAATAAAGAACACTCGGCAGCACCAGGGTGCTGTAAACCCATCGAGGTCTATATTTTGAGTATCTGTGCAAAAAGTTAAACCCTTTGCTATTCCTAGTAGTTGTCACTTTATGCTAGTGGAATAATGGCTCTTTATTATTTCTTCTTCAAGAAGAAGAATTGTACATCAATACTGCCATTGTTTTTAATCACAGAACAAAGGGAAAGGAAATAAAAAAGGAAACCGTTAAGAACCTACAAAACCGTCGGTGTTGGAAAAGGCTAACGAGGTGAGAACACTAAGTTTAAGCTTGTCAGTATGTGAACTGAAGAAGTGGTTGAGGCAACACCATCCAAAAAATAACTACAAGAAAGCTCCTCTCAGAAATGGTGCTTTGAACAGATTGAAAAATGAAACTGAAGATGCTTTAATTGAGAAGGAAGTTGACACTAATCAGGGCAGCCAACAAGAAGGCCCCACAGCAGATCTGGGAGAAAGTAAAGGTAGGAATTAAAGTATTGTTTTAGAAGTGTTGATAATCAGTAATCAGATACTCCTTGGATCAGTACAGCAAAGAAATCACTACATTTGAGTGTTGAAGAAGATGTTTGTGCTCTCATCTGAGAGGCAGGAAAACCAGGAAGACACAAGGACACAAATTCATTTTTAATAAACTGAAAGGTAAAGACATCTTTACTGAGTTCCAACCACTGTAACACCTGTTACCTCCTGCAGCTACAGCAGCAAAAAAGAAACTGAGTTTCATAAAGATATTTGAAGTGGACAATGTGTGTGTCCCAGGAATGATTTCCATAGTTTTACCTCACAGTTATGGTTCCATTACACAGCACCTGGACTGTGCCTGTGCTCTGGAGATGCACATACATTTGTGTATATAGAAATCTAAAAAGACAAGTTTAAACACTTTGATTTTTAAAGATCCTAGAACCCTTACACTGTGAAGTTAGAAGCCTGTTTCACAGAATAAGAACTTCCTTTCACTATTCAAGAGCAGGTGAATGTCCATTTCTACAAGACATTTCATTTCCCAGTTAAATATATACGAAGCCATTTTAAATTTGGAAATAACCTTTCTTTGCAAGCAGAGATTTGGTCTCCTAGCAACAGCATGAACACCTTGTGAACAAAACTACAGCTTATTTTCACAGAAGGACCTTGTGCCACAGGCATGGAGAAGCCACAAGAACATCCTGCTGCCAGTTTCCCTTGGTGGCTGATGGTGAAGGGTCAGGTCAGCAAAGCCTACAGTCAACACTTGCATGAAGGCCTCAACAAAGGAATATAGCTGAAGTCATGCATACTGTGTTACAGCCTGCATTCTTCTACCTGTGTGCTCCTTTCCAGATTTTGCCTCTGGATCCAGCTATCACCTGATTCTCACTATCAAGAGATTCTATAATATTAAGAACAGGAACAGTTGCTTTTCTGGCTGGAAAACTTGTACTGCAATAGCAGTAGACTGAATTTGTATCAGTTTGCTTTTCTGATAAGATTCATAAGACAGATATCATTTTGGATGGAGCCTATTTTTTGTTCCTAGAATGTGCATGAAAGATTAGAATTGCAAGGACCTGACAATAAAAAGAAGAGGAGGTCAGAGCAGCACCATCACAAAGATATATTTTAGTGGCTCTGACAATCAGCTGGTCAATCATATGAACTATGTTGTGGAAACAAGACTGAATTTACACATTCAGTGATTAACAGACTAGGGAAGAAGCAAACAGAAATATTTTTTTCTTTCCTGCTGTTGAGACCAGAACACACCAGTTGCAGATGACAAAGAGCATGCAGCTGTATAGCTCAAGCTTCTGGCCACATAATAATGATGATGTATTTACACTCTAAGTGACCAAGCACTTCTCACTGCTTCCAGCAGAGCAGATGCAATATCCCACTGCTTTGTCCAAGCCACATAATCCATGAATTTTAGTTCTTAGAGCTGTTCTAGGACATGCTTATTAAATTGCTTCCTTGGGATCTGATCACCACAGTAAGATTTAAACACAACATGCACACAGCAGAGACTGGGGACTTGTCCAGGAGGAGTACAGCCAAAACTTAGCAGAAACTGTGTATTTCTTTTCAATCATTTGCCTTATTCATTAAACCATTGCTCTTTTGGACAACTCCTGAGTTGAAGAGAAAGCTCTTGGAAATCTTTGTGCCTCCTTCCTAATTGTTGGCTCTAATCATGTACTGTTCCTTTTCCTGTGCTGTACTTACTTTCTCCACAAAGATTTTGAAGCGGCAGTGCAAGGTAAGCAGTAGGGCTGATATATTTAACCAACAATAGCATAAACCACAGAAGGTTAACACCACAAACCTCTGTGTGTGAGTGTGTTTTCCTGTGGTTTACATTAGCATTTGCTAACTGTGCTCTAAATTTTGCTACCCAAATACATGTTCATATTTAACACTTCTCGTAGTCTTAGTGTAGGAGGAAAAGTGCCCACCAGAAGTTCAGAGGGTTGGTACTACCTCTGAGGAACTTGTTAGCCTTCAACCACAGTTATTGCTGCTTTTCTTCTTCTCCCAGCTACCCTCTTAAGTGATGGAATTGCTTTTTGTTCAGTCTTGCCATTTAAAAAATACTCAACTATTTCTAACTGAAGTCCTGTAGTCAAGCAGCACAGTTTGAATTTATCAAGCTTCCTACACCATTAAAGGCTGACTCAGCTCCACCATTCTCATTCTGTGTGGGTCCAGGCTTGGAAATAACCTGCTCAGTGCATTGTAGTAAGTGATCCTTCCTTTCAGCAGGGAAGGAAGTTCTGTGTAGGAAGAACTCCAATCAGCATAAAAAAGATGATGATATTACTGGATACTCTCTTTTCACCACATTCAGGAAACTGCAAGCAACCTGCAAACTGGACCAGTAAGCCAAAGTATCTGCTCATTATCAACACTTTGAAGAAACCAATTACTTCCCTGCAGCAAAAATAAACAAATGAAGCCAATGAGTTTTCTTTTAGAGCTTTGTGTTTTAGTGCATTTGCTTTACTAAGCAGCATTGCAATTTAAGATCTTTGTATTTACGAAGCCGCAAGCTGTAGGACGTTACATTTTACAGGGTAGTTGTTCTTTCTGGAATACACAAGATGTTTTGTAAATTAAATGGCATAACATTATTCCTCTTTAGTTTCCTCTCACTCAGATAAGAGTATACTTGCCAGACAGTCTCAGATAAATGGAACCTGCTGCAGCTCAATACATTTGCTTTCCCCCACAAGAGGCAGCTGCCACCTTTTATTAGTATTAGGTGATTACATGTGAATTAAAGGCAAAAGCTTTCAGTGTCATACCAGAGGGGATGCAGGGCCCAAATGTACTTCTACTCCATAAGAAAAATCAAATCCTCACTACATTCCAATCCACAGCTCTTCCAGGGGTATCATAACTCCCACTGTCATCAGCAGGCCACAGCAGATTGCAGTCTTGTAAAAAGAACAGAACAGCAGCCAAAGGTTGTTTAGATTTTATGCCCTAAATTCTATTTCACAAAACAGGAAGGACAAAAAGGAAACATTCTTGACTTTACAAAAAACCCTGCCCTAACCAGGTGAGGAAACTTACTCTGCTTTTCACGGTAAGAATGTACCTGCAGTATCTTTGCAGTGACACTGTCAGTTTAAGATCTACATTGAATTTTGTCCTGACGTTTCTTATAACATTTTTCTGTACAATTACCCATGCTGGCTGTAAAAGCATTTCAAAACAGCGCGTGAAAAATAATCCTCTGCTTAAGTGTCTCAATACAACAATGCTTTGACAACTGACGCTGGAAAGCTCATTTCTATTCTAATTTCTTATTGGAATATTTTAAACCACTGCTCAATTGCCCAGTTTCATTCTATGCTATTTCCTTGGTCTTTTTTCAAGACCTGAACACCACTACATTTTTACAAGAGAGCCTCAGCTCTTGCTAAGGTTGAACTGTATCTTACAAACTAGGGAATGGTTTGGTTTATTAACTTGCAGTGCCACCTAGCAAACATCCTTAAATTTTTGTCTTCTGATGCAGAGCTTTCCTATCAAAAAAAAAAAAAAAAAAAAAAGGACACAGTTGTGCTTGCAGTATTTAAAGCCTCTAGAGCACAGTTCTGTTTTGAAGGGGCACATTTTTATTAAAAATTATGCTTATAAATAGGATTATATTGATAGAGAGCTACAATTCTAGTATATGAACTTTAAGAACTACTTTTTGGACATATCCCTCATACTTTTTCCCCCACAAATAGTTCCATTAATTGGTGGGGCTTCTTTTTTTTTTAATCATACACTTTGATAGTAAGTAGGTCAGTGCTGAATTTTTTTGAGTTTGTGGTTTTGAGAGAAAAGTGCCTCCTGACACCAAAACAAGAAGGATTTCAGCTTATCAAGGCAGAGTAATACCTTGTGTGTAGACACTGCTCAGACTTGCCTGAAAGCTAAACCAGCCTGATTTGTCTTACCTTAAAACAACAACCATGTCCCAGGACAAAACAAGTTGAGGAATTTAACTATGGCTGAACTGTGAGACTACCTGAAAGGGCATTGTAGCCAGGTGGAGGGTGGCCTCTTCTCCCAGGCAACCAGCAATAGAACAAGGGGACACAGTCTCAAGTTGTGCCAGGGGAGGTATAGGCTGGATATTAGGAAGAAGTTCTTCACAGAGAGAGTGATTTCCCATTGGAATGGGCTGCCCAGGGAGGTGGTGGAGGCACTGTCCCTGGGGGTCTTCAAGAAAAGCCTGGATGAGGCACTTAGTGCCATGGTCTAGTTGATTGGATAGGGCAGGGTGATAGGTTGGACTGGATGATCTTGGAGGTCTCTTCCAACCTGGTTGATTCTATGATTCTATGATTCTATGCTTAGACCTACACACGGAAACATTAAAATGAAGTGATTCAGTATAAACACTACCATGATTTCTCTCACCCTAACCCTCTAATGGGAAGTTGTTTCCTTTCTACTTTTTGTGCCAAATTCTAGTAAACAATTTAAAAGACAACATGACACCAGGAGCAAAGGACCATAGAAAATACTCTGCTGACTGACCTTATCCTTTCTGACAACACATCTTACACCGACTGCACTATAAGCTCCTTGAATAAAGCTGTTTGTCTTCATTCACAGCATCAACACACACCAATATTTAGACAACACTTTGGCAGCAATACAGAATGATACAGTTTTGTTTCTTCTCTTCAAACTTCTACGCAGATTTCTGCTATTTAACTTCCTGGTAAACAGAGGAACCACTCCACATTTTATAGAGTTCAAGGAATAGTCAAAACAAAAGATAAAATTTTTCAACAACAAGAATGATTTTGGCTGTTATGATTCTATGATCCTTGAATTTTCATCCCGTCTCCAAAGAGTCTAGCACTGCTTGAGGGCTGTATTTACAGAAAAATTTGTGCATTACTACAGCAAGCCAGGGGAAAAAAAATATATAAAACTTCAAATAAAATAAAAGCCCCAGCATGTAAACAATGAATTTATGATAAACACTACAGACCTTATCTTTATCCAAGATATATGGCAGATGTGCTCATATTTGCTGAGACCTTATAGTTCTCCTAAGTCAAGGAAGGTAATTTTTTTTTCCCCAAGAAACCCACATTTTGCATATCCCTTGAGATCAGAACTCAGCCACTACTTCTTTCCAGACTAACCATCTTTCTGTTCTATAGCCCACTAAGTTTTGCACAGAATTCTCTTTATGTAAAACTAACAGCTGCATTTCAGATGCTGTACTCGTCCACAAGACCTTTGGACCTCAGGCCCTGCAGATTTGCAACAGTGGTCTTTCAAAAAACCTATTTTACTAGAAGAGGTCATTGGAAGTTTGTCTCTTCTCAGCCTGACTTGTTGCATTGACTCCTTTGGGTATTTTTGATATTATTCTATGTTTTTGTTCCATTTGGGTTCGTCCTCATCACAGTTTTTCCAGAGTCCTCCAGATCTTTGATGTGTAAATTCCTTTGTATACTGTGCAAAAACTCAGTCTGGTTTCCACATGAAAATGTGCTACAAGAAATGCTTACAAAAAATCGTCCACCAAGCACCACTGGCTTTAATGCCACCTCCTTTTTCTTTAACAGGGTCCGCATACATATGCTGCCAAAAGGTTGTAACAAGGGAAAAGACTACATGTGATTTCTATGCACTGGAAGCAGCACTCAGAATCAAAAAGTCTTCCCCTTATCCTCAAGCCCATAGATTCACCTTGCTCTGAACGACTGAAATGCACTCAGGTAGATACATGGCATGCTCTCCCTTGACTGGGTATTAAGAGAACTACTGCAATTGTTACCTCTTGTTTCAGCCTCTTGACATCAGCACAAAATAAAATGTAGTATCATAGAATCAACCGGGTTGGAAGAGACCTCCAAGATCATCCAGTCCAACCTATCCCCCAGCCCTATCCAGTCAACTAGACCATGGCACCAAGTGCCTCATCCAGTCTTTTCCTGAAGACCTCCAGGGACGGTGCCTCCCAGGCATTTCAAATGAAACCCTCTGGCTCCTAATTCCCCAAAAGATGAAGCCCACCAAAGGCCAGATGTTCTGACTGATTCAAGCCTCCAAAACCTGTCTTAAAAGATCCAGAGTGATGATTTTCACTACACACCACATAGCACTAATTCTTAATTAAGTCATGGCCTTCAATGTTTTCATTGTCCTCTAAATTGCCAAGAGGTGACTCTCTATAAAACCATGAACTGTCTCCTTCACAAGAGACTAAGATTACTACTGCTAGCAGTAATGGCATGTTGTAACAAAGTAGGGGGTGTGGATGTTCTCAAATTTATTTTACTAAAATATGCCTTTTTGACTACTAATTATAATGGTAATAGTCTTTTTTTTCCCCCTTGTAGAATGTGAAGATTAGTCATGACAGGTGGGGTTTTTTTCTTCCTCAGAAAGGAAATCCATACCTTAATTAATAATAATAAGATAATTACTATGCTTAAGTGATGAGGACTCAGGCAGCTCTCTGTTGAGAAGCTTTTTATTTCTTTTTCTTTTCATTTAGTCAAGGAGAACTTTTTAGATCTGCACAGCTCTTCACGCCAGTTAACAGAACAATGCAGCACAATGGAGGATATGCAGCTACCAAAATACAGAGAAAACTTATCAATTACATCTTTGCACTTGCAGAAAGAAGAACATATCTCAATTTTTTTCTCTCTCACATCTTCAGCTCTCAATCTCTGGAATCTCTTAAGCCCTTACAGAAGCATTTTCTGTATGTTTTACAAACTATCTGTGCTCAAATTCAGGTCTTGCTAACATTTAGCCTCAGTTTCTCCATAGAAAGTGGAGAATGGACAGTTTTGCCAGCCAACAATGGATGGCCCTGCAAGTCCTTAACAGAACACCCTTGCTATAGGTGCTGTCATCTGCAGTGAGCCCATCTCACCCATAAATGCACAATGAGCTACAAACTGTGGACCAAAACAATCTTGTCAACACTGTCTTGGCAATTCCCTATGACAGGCTAAAGTGCTATTGAATGGCTAGAGACTAGCAGGTCTATTTTTAAAATCACTGTTTCTCTTTGTTAGGCAGTTAAAGAGAATGAGTTAAAACTTTCAACCCTTGACTCCAGTGCAGTATCAATATGCAGGCTATAACTATTAATAAGGGCTCATTCTCCACAATCACATGTGCAATTAAGTAGGTATTCTAACTTTTGACTACTAAATAACCAAGAAACATATCTTTCCATTTCACAGAGTTCCACATTTTTATAAAAACAAGATGTCTACAAAAATATATTTTCTGGGAAAAAAAAACACACAAAGATTACCATTGAAAAAAAAAAAAATAATCAAACCAACAGGGACTTCCAGAGATCATTGAGTCACATCTGTCAAGTACATCTTTCTCCTGTTAGCCACATATTGTCATTAAAGAGAGAGGATGAAACTGTATGAAAATTTGTACTTTTTTCACCATTTAAATCTAATACTGAGGAAATGTTGGGTCAATTTTAGTGGCCCAAGCCATAAGTCCCCCTTTAATATCCTTAGCTAGCAAAGAACCAAATTCTTCGACAGGTAACTCCTGCAGAATCCTCACAGCCTTTTGAGAGTCATTTCCTAATTTGCAAACAACATATACAGGAAAAGATGTCTGGCCATTAGTTCTCTGTTTTTCTTCACAAATTACTCTTTCCAAATATTCCAGGCATTCTTCATCTTTTTCTTCTAATTTACTCAAAGGAATGTGAATGGCATGTACCAGGCGACAGATATCCACTTCTACCTGAGGACGAACATCTAACAAGATGTGAGGAACTTGCTCATCCAAGAGTTTTTTGTATTCCTCTACAGATATCCTGTCTTTGCTGGACAGCAGATGTAAAGTTCTACACTTGTCTGTTGCAGAAGAACCACAAAAGGCTTCATAATCCTGAAGGCAGGTGACAGATGGATTGTCACCACAAACAGCACAGTCTGGTTTCTTTGATCTTAACTTGATGTTGCGAAATCTCCCTTCGAGGGCATCAAACATCAGCATGAACTGATTGAAAGAGGAACCCATCCCAGAAGCAATCTTTAGCACTTCCAAGGCCTGGATGCAGCCCATGATGCCTGGCACAACACCCAGCACTCCCCCATCTGCACAGTTAGTCACTGTCTCTGGTGGAGGAGGTTTGGGGAAGAGACACCTGTAGCAGGGCCCTCCCTGGTAGTTGTAGACAACTAGCTGCCCCTCCAGCCGGAGGGCACTGCCAGACACCAGGGGTTTCCCGGCCAGGACACAGGCGTCATTCACCAAATACCTGGTGGGGACGTTGTCAGAGCAGTCGGCGATGACATCGTACTGCCGCACCAGTTCTAGGGCAGTGAGAGGGCTCAGGGCACCACAGTAGGGTACGTACTGCACGGTGGAGTTCAGCAGCCGCAAAGCTGCCGCGGCAGATATGGCCTTGGGGAGTCCTCGGCGAGCCTCCCCGTGCAGCACCTGCCGGTGCAGGTTGCTCGTCTCCACCACGTCGTGATCCACCAGACCCAGCCGGCCGACACCGGCCGCAGCCAAGTACTGGGCGAGGGGGCAGCCCAGGCCGCCACAGCCCACCACAAGCACGGAGGAACGAGCCAGAAGCAGCTGCCCCCGCACGCCCAGCTCAGGCAGCACCAGCTGCCGGCTGTACCGCAGAATATCGGCGAGGCTCAGAGAGGCCTGGGCGGGCAGAGGGGGCAGCTCGCCGGAAAGGGCGGCGGCCCACCCTTCAGAGGCCGCAACGGCTCCATCGTCGCCCACGGTACCCTCGGCGAGGACGGCAGCCAGCCGCTCCCGCAAGCCGCGTAGCTCCTGCTCCCGCCGGCTGATTTCAGCGACCAACTTCGCTGCCTCCGCACCACCGGCCATGCCTGCGCGGAAGGCACGCGGAATGCGCCACTTCCGCTTCCGGCTTCCCGCCCCAGCGCGCTGGCGGTTCCGGCCGCGCCGCGGGCGCTGACTGGCTGCGGTGCGTGCCCGGCTGCGGTGCGTGCCCGCCGGGTCCGGGGCCGTCACCGCGCCGACATGGCAGCCGGCAGCGCCGACAAGTTCTCGGTGCTGCTGCCCACCTACAACGAGCGAGAGAACCTGCCCCTCGTCGTGTGGCTTTTAGCGCGCACCTTCCAGGAGAGGTAGCGGTCGCGACGGGTAGGGGTGTGGCGGCCCGTGCTGGGAGCGGTGTGGGGGCTGAGGACCCCAGGGTCCCTGCACGGTCTAGGGCTGAGATTTTTTTCCTCGCCCGGGCTAGCTTGGGCAGTCGCTCTGCGGAGGGAGCCGGTGGTCTCTCTACAAGAGAAGGTAGTTCTCGGAGCTGCAGGGGAAAATTGATGTACCAACATGGGCCGAAAGTGCCCCCTCGGGAGGAGCTGGCGGATGGCGAGGAACGGGCTCCGTGGGGGTTAAACGCCCTCGTGTGAGGTTTGGTAGAGCGGAGTTCTGTACAGCTGAGCCAGGGAGTACATGTCCTTAAAGCTTACGAAGCGACATCGTAATTTAAGGTAATTACGTTACCCTTAACGCGTCATTTGTAACGCTTTTCGCTAGTCTTGCCGCGAAGAGCGCAGCTATAGTCGAGGTTAATTACGGAAACAGAATGACCCAGATCAGGTCTCTGATCCATTCTGCACCGGCTCCTAGAAAAAACCTTGCCAGGTGAGGGTACAAAGGCAATTTTAGGGTGCCATGGTCCCGAGGCTAGAGCTGAATGCTGCGGGAATGCAGGCGCAATGGCGAGGTTTGTATTGTCGCAGTGTGTTATGGAGCTGTTGCAGCTCGAGACCTGAAATAGTGACATTGAGTCATGCTTTATTGCTACGAGCCTAGTCCTACAGCTGTAACAGTAACTACAGCCCATAGATCTAAGGGCCGAAAAATCACTTTATATTCTGCTCTTCAATTTCAAGCTTTTCAAAATGACATAGGTACTGACATTGGGTTTTCAGTTTGTTCATTTTAAAATATTTCTGATTTCAGTGGAAACAATTTTGAAATTATCATCATAGATGATGGAAGCCCGGATGGGACACAGGAAATTGCTGAACAATTGGAAAAGATCTATGGATCAGATAAAATAGTGAGTTATGTATTCTGTATTTTTTCATTTTTATTGTGTTGCGAAATACTTGGAAGTTGTTAGGGAACTGGAATGGAGTCCCTGGATTTTGCACTGTATTCATATCCTTAAGTGTTGCACACCACTTTACACAGATGTAAAATTGCAGTAGGCATGCAGTTGCTTAGCAGCATGAAGAACTAATATGCAGAATGGTGACTGAATATTGGCACAATGTTTCCAATTTATGTGCACTGCTGTACTACTGAGTAATGTACTTTGTGCATTTGTGCCTGAGGAAGAGATGAGGTTTTGGATAAACTTTAATTTCATTTTAAGTGGCTGCAGTAATAGGGAAATTGGAGAGATGTTAGTCTGGTCTTGTGATTTCTTTTTAATCTGTCTAGTTACATTTCTTGATAACAGGACTTTTTAATATATTCTGCATAACCATCAATTAGATACAAGATACTGTCATTTCTTTAGTCTTTATGAGTCATTGAAGACCCTTTTTTTTGCAACAAAAGCTTTTTCACAGAACAGTAAAACCTCAGCACTCGGAGGTTTTTGCTGTAAGCAGTGTCAGGCTCTTCCTTAATCTATTCCTGCATAATTAGTAATAGAACAGCTTAAGATTGTTAGCCAGCTTCTCCACACTGCTTAAGAATTCTGAGGCAAGAACACTTGAGTAGAAGAATTTAACAGAGGCACCACCATCAGCTGGCACTGACATTACTACAGAAGTGTAAATCAGCTAGGATTTCTCATTAGGTAAAGTGGTTTTTTAAATTGAATTTTTAACCTGAAATTCTTTTCTTGGTTTCTTGAGCAAAACCATTGTTCTGATTTGTGCTCAGGAGACAACACCCAAGTAAAGACATGGGACTTCTTGCTTACTGATGGAGTTGACTTAATGACAGGCCATCATGTTCAAGGAAGTAGATAAGGAATCAAAGTGATTAAAAAAAACTAACAAGCAACCATTTATTAAAGGGGGGAAAAAATCTATGGGAAAAGACCCAGAAATATAACAAATATAACAAATCAGCAGAAGCACTAATGGTTACTAAGTCTGTGATATCCGTGTCCTCCTCTGAATTGCGTTGCTTATGATGTCTTAGATAATGCATCAAAATCAGACAAGATTTGAAAGTAAGATTTAAAATCTGTTTTTGAAGTACATTTGGATGACTACTTAAATATCTGCCCTGCCTTCTCCAAATGCTAACTTCTAGTAGAGGCACTTTAGGAAGAGCTGTCACAGTGACCTGAAAGTCATGCTTCTCCTTTGTTAATGATGATGCCCCTTTCTCCCACTGTGGGAGCTGAGGATACTTGGCACAAGTTCAAAGCTTGGTCACTCATATTCTGAAAGATTAGTAATATTTCTGTATGGTTGTTATTCATTGGTACATCTGTATGCACATGAAAATCTTGAGGTTATATTCAGTACTAAAAGTATGCTAAATGGCTGGCAAACTTACTAAAAGTAGTTGCTATTGCTGTCATTCCTTTAAAGTAATGGTGCTGGGGAGACACTTGTTTAGATTTGTAGTCATATTTCAAATAGCTGCAGTTAGAGGAAACTCCTTAGTTACTAAGATGATACTTTTAGTTTTGTTTTTTACTCCAGAACTACTAAGTAAAGCTTAAAAAGTAACTGTTTGTAAACATGACCTGATCCAGGCACTATTTAATATAATGATGTTTCTGCTGTGTTCTGACAGAGAAAATTGCTGTTTTCAAGGTATAAAAACAATTTTCTATGTACTTTTCATTCTTAGAAATCTAGAGGATACATAAAAATAAATTTCAAGTATCACTGAAATGAATAAAAACTGTACTTAAAGTAATATATATTTATTTATTTTAATATATCCTACAGCTTCTAAGACCCAGACCAAGAAAGTTGGGCCTTGGTAAGTCCTTATCAAAATAAAATCTGATGTATTTTTTGATTCTGGTATATAAAGTTTCAGGGGGAAAAAAACACAGTGAAGCCCAGAACATGTTGATAGTTTGTCATTATTTGATTAAGCAAACAGCAGATATCCTAGGAAGTCATAAATGACATTAGATCTTGCAATATGGAAACTAAGAGATATTTTCATCTGTTAAGATTTATATTGTATCCTTGTCCCACCTCTCTTACAACAGGAATGGAGAAAATGATAAAATGCAATACCTTGTGTGATTTATTGTCAATCAGTATCTGCCTTTCTTATTAAAGGTCTTGGCAAGCTCCAAATCCATGTCCTGGTAAAACATTTTGGGTTGTCTTGTGTACTGAGTCCTCCAGTCCTGTCAACAAAAATAAAACTCTGATTTTGATATTGAATTTTCATTTAAATTCATCTTTCTGTACTTTTTTTTTACATCACTCATTTATCTAAGAAACTCCAAAAACCTTGCATACTTCTGTCTCCTGCCTTATCATTTATTCTAACTTGCTCAGTATTATGGATTAAACCTGACCAAATTTGTACAATAACCAAATCTGTGACACTGTGTAATTTTGCAAACAACATGGACAAGAAAGGAAGGACAGAGCTGTTCTTTAGCTGGTTCAGTTTCCTGTTGGAGTGAGTGCAGAGGATATCAGGGGAGTGTGGGTTTTTTCACTTTTGTCTATTCCTGATGAAGTTAACGGTAAGACTCCAGCAATTTGGATCAGTGAGGAGCATGTGCCATGTACTCTGCTGTGCTGCCATACTGCCCGTAGAAGCAGCACTGTCTTCGAACGTTGTGACTTGGCTTAGAAATTGCACTATTGAGGAAAACTTTAAGAGCAAGATTTTTTTCCAGCTCATAGAAAAATAGCTACACCAGTTCATACAGGATGAATAACATGCAATGAAATCTGAAATAAGAAAAAAAACCCTGTCTCTAGATGAGGTATCAGTATATAACTCATGGTGTCAGGGAGAGCAAACCAAAATCTGTGTACAACTAATAGGAAATCCTGCATCTAGAAAGCAAGTCTTTATCAGTAATTATTTCACTGCCTGTGTCCTATTTCCAGTTTTCTGTGGCTCACAAAGCCTATGGCCCTTCTAGAAATGTGATTTCAGATAGTGCCCTACTTAGCAAGTCCTATTTCTCTCAGCATTTCTAGTGCAGTAGGGTTTGCCAAGATTTGTATTTCTAAAATCTAGTACAGAAATTGTAGGGCTGAGGAAAAATAATTTTAATGTTTGGCCACTGATACATTATTTTAAAATATCTTTTAGGAGCTTTTAGTTTATCCTTTTCTAAAATAACTTAAAGATTTTAGGAAAGAAGTGAATAGACAAATGCCTAGACAAATGCATATGTTAAACCAAGGAAATTGTTTCTGTCCTGTTCCCATCAGGCACTGCTTACATTCATGGAATGAAGCATGCCACTGGCAATTTTATTGTTATTATGGATGCTGACCTCTCTCACCATGTAAGTCTATATTTTATGTACTGTGATTTTAACCTGTTATAATTAAATTTTCATTAAGTTTGTTTTGCTGTTTGTTGGGTTGGTTTGTTTCTTTGTTTTTGTTTTTTTTTTTCACTCTCACACTTTTCTCTTTACTAAACTCTTTTCCTTCCATTTCAGCCAAAATTTATTCCAGAGTTTATCAGGTAGGTTCCAACTGTAGTATGAGAGAATGACTTTTGAAGTCTTACTGTTGCATAACAACATTAGAAAGCTTTATATTCCTCTCTAGCTGTAAGAAAATTTGCAAGGCAAAAATTCAAATAAATGATTCGACCTCCTTAGATTTGTCCTAAAATCATCCAGAAAAAAATAATTAGTTCTTACCTGGAGCAAAAATACTCAAATTTAAAGTAACAGAGAGCATGTGTGTATAAGTACTTCCCTTCCTTGTAATGGTTGTCAAGTTTTGAAAAGTATATATAATGTCACCACCTAATTCCAATCATTTCATCGTGTGGCATTAGGGATACTGAATAGAGGACCCTGCCCTGGCTTATTTTCCTACCTCTTAACTCCCTGTAACATTTAGTTGGTAAGAAATAGAGAGGTTTATAAAACTCGTGTAAAGGCTTATAAAATACAGGCTTTGTACTTAAAAAGTTATTATTTTTATGGTGAAATTTGTTCTGTCTTCATACAATTGTTTTTCTGTTTCTCTGGTAAAACCAATTGTTTATAGAAAGCAGAAAGAAGGCAATTTTGATATTGTATCTGGAACAAGATATAAAGGAAATGGAGGAGTATATGGCTGGGATTTGAAAAGAAAATTGATCAGGTTAGTATTTTTCTAGATATTTACAGATAAATTTGTTATTTAGAAAGAGTAATTCTAAATAGTTTATATGTGCGAGGTGAAATATGAGTCTTTAGTCAATAGTACTGGATACTGCAAAATTGTATTAAATACTAGAAGTGTGCATGATTTCCAGATCCATTGGTTAAAATCTATCAAGAAAGATCATAATGATGTGACCGGGCTCAAGAAACTGGTTGGAACAGTGAACAAATCCATATGGCATCTGGTTGGGACAGTCTTTCAGCTTCATTGTCCAAAGAATGAGCTGAGACATAATTAAGAATTATCTGGCACAATCAAAGTCAACAAGTAATTTCTTAGACCTTACTGAAAAACAGTTTTGTGACAGCAGAGAGAGGTTTCACCTAAAAGCAAGGGAAAACTCTGTCAAAGTTTTATAAGCATGTGGAGGCTGGCATCTCAGGTTTACAGTGACCTGAGGAGGTATAGGAATCCTATTTGGATGCAGAATACCTCTTGATTGTATCAGGAACTGAGATATGTCCCAACAAAGGGTAAGGTCTGCTCACCAGACAGTGGCTGCTCTAGGAAGGGGTGGAAGGAGGCCCTCTGGAATGTGCCACAAAGATAATCTCTACCCATCAGCTACTCCAGAAAGGGGGGATGGTTTAAAAGGCTTCTATGGACTTCTATGGAACAGATTCGCTGACCCCTGCAAGCACACAGGAATACACAGGAAAATTCCCCAGAGGCTGGAAGACAATGGACTAGGGAATGGGCCAGGAGGAAGCTGTGATTTAAAGGAACTCTATGAAAAGACTTGAGCGATGCCTGCTTTAGTGATAAGAAACACCACCTTGCAGCCTGGAAGCAGCAGCCCAGGAACTCTCTACTTAACACCACCGAGAAAGAAGAAAGAACAGCTCCTCTGAGAAACACTACATGCTGGAGTCTGCTCAGAGAAGAACATCACAGATACTCTCTCCCTCCCCTCCTCCAGCTGAGGACAGCACAAGCCGACAAGGATGAACCCGAGGACATCCTCAGGCCAAAGCGGAAGCATCCTTCCTCGGACCTCCTGCAGCCAAAGAAAGCGTCTTGGGCGGAGGCTGATAATATAGTTCCTCTGCTCCTTCTCCGTTTGTTTCTCTGTTCCGTTCACCAGTCACTTATTAAAGGATAAAATAGGCTCGATTTTGATATTTGGCCTCGTGTGCGCCTTAATTTCACAACACGGTTTTGAAAAGAACTTGGTCTCCTCCTCCGGACAGGAGGTAGTGGGCAAGTTTCTTTCTTACACCTGTGTGAGTGGATAGGGATAAGTTAATATTGATAGGTTACTGTAAAGAATGGGGAGCAGAACTTGTGTTACCAGTCTGACGTGGAGATGGTATCACAGGGACTGTATTTGTGTTTCTCCTGGGTTTTTATGGCTGGAATAAATGCTTGTGGTTTTTGAATATACAGCCCAAATGGGAGAGAGCTAAATGGGCATTACAGAGGTATCCCTTTACTACATTGTACTGGACAAGGTGAAGGACTTGCTGCTCTTACTAGGACATAATATATCTTTCAGCAAGACAGTTGTGACTGACATTTTGGTCTCACAATGTATTTCTTCAGTGCAGCTTATTCTTACCACATTGTGAAAGCAGTATAAAACAAAACTGAACCTTAATTTTCTAAACCCAAGTCTCAAGTTTGCCCTGGAATCAATTTTATTCTCTGCTTAGAAATGTTGGTTTGACTGTTGTCAATTTTTTCTTTTGTATTGTATCAGTGTGTAGACATTCTGCCAGTTCTACCATAAACTTAATTTTAAGACATCATTTTCTCCTTCATAGAGCTCAATAATCTAATCATTTATATCTGAAGAACAAAATATTGGGTTTTAATTTCAACATTCTATGATTCTATCAATTATTAGTCAAATCTAGCAGTGAAAATGTATTAGAAATATAATCCTTTCATAAATGGAAGGCTTGGATTTTTTCGCTAGTAGGATGATATTTACTGTTTTCTAGAAATTGTGCTTGATCTTTCTGAATTGTGTCCTGAACAATTTTGACACTCTTGTTTTCTTCCACAGTCGTGGTGCCAATTTTCTAACTCAGGTTTTGCTGAGACCAGGTGCATCAGACTTAACAGGGAGTTTCAGGTATGAGTCTGGTTTGCAATTAATGAAATTATTTGAAATTTAGAAACTGCTGAACAAGGAATTTGAGTAAGAGCAGACCTTTTCTGTGGACTGTTTTGAAAAGGTGTAAGAAATCATAGACTAGGCTGCAAATCATATGATTTTGTTAAAAGTTGGTTTGTTTTTTGTTTAAATAGTGATGACTGGAATTTGCTGTTGAGATTTCCAGACCATGTCTTGATTTCTAAAGTTCAGAAATTGTGCTTCAGGTTTCCTTTTTTTTTTCTGTAATTGTTTTTACAGGTTATACAGAAAAGAAGTCTTACAGAAACTAATGGACAAATGTGTTTCTAAAGGATACGTCTTCCAGATGGAGATGATTGTTCGGGCTAGGCAGTTAGGCTTTACTATTGGAGAGGTATGGTAAGGGTTCTGTTAACTAATACTGTGCTTCTTTTTTTAATTGTAGATACAGATTACTGGGAGCATAGGGAATTCTGTGCATTTCCAAGGAGAAGCAAGATTTCAAAATTGATAAAAGAAATTATATGCCTGGAATTCTATTTTTCCAGCTTTTCCCCATGAATATCAGACCTGGAATTAGTTACTTATTCCCCTGGCTGATTTTGCAGATCCTTCTCTCTTCTATTGCCATTTTTTAGCAGCATGCAATTTTACAATGCTCTTCAAAGGAGGGAAAGAAGTTAAAACATACTGAAATAATTCTGTTTTCTTTATCAACCTGATTCTATTTCAGATTTATTCTGGGTTTTGTAATTTATTGTCTTACATTCCAACTTTTCAGCTATCACTAATTTCAGTTTCTAAACTCTTTGAATGTGCTCTCTAAAGTCACAGAGAAAAAGAACTCAAAAACATTGATACATCCTGTATTCCTGCCCTTTATATTTCAATGAACTGCTTTTGCTGGTGTCTCTAAAGGTGGTTCACTGGAGTTCTCTCTGCAGTCAGGCAATGTCACTTCTGGCATCCTGAACTGACTGTGCATTCAGTGATTTCCATCCATGCCTTTGTAGTTGCCTGGATGCTTACTGGGATCATCAAAGGGACCCTAGTAAGAAAGCCAGAGTCATTGTTGAGTCTATCTGCATGCCTCTGTAGATATTTTCTTGCCCTGAATTATCTTATACTGTGAACTGATCTGTGAAAACTGGGAGACATCCTCAGTCCTGGCACAGATGTAAGGGTGGGGTGATTTCTGTGTTCCACTTGCCAGATGACTTCTGGTTACAGCTGCCAGCAGAACATTAAGCCAGTATTTTAATGACTTTTGCAAATGGTGTTCTTTATTTTAGCCCCTGAAGTGTTTCAGTGTTGCATACAAACATCTATGGAAATTCATACAACATTGGCATAAAGTCCTGTCATGGGCAAATTACTCAAAAGCAGCATGTTCCTAACATATTATGAGTAGTGAGTTAATCTGGACAGTATGGTCACTTTTTGGTGAGGAGTGTTTTAAATGTCCATTAAATTATCAAAGACTGGTCAAGACAGGTATTGCTTGTAGAATATACACTGTCTGCGATATTCTCATGTCATCTTCTGGCCAGTGGTAAGGCTGAGAAGAATGCTGCTTCATGGTAGTGGGAGATTCCTGCCTTCCTGAGGCATTGACTCAAAGGTACTGAATTTAGCTAACAAGGAGAGTGGCAGATGTTAATTTTAAACCCCCAGGCTTTCAGTACACTATTTTGTTCTGATTGTTGTATCATCCAGCTACTTTGGGTAATCTTTAAAGGTGATAAGGCAAATAATTCCACGCTTCCCAGCTAAGGGGCAACATTAAAGCCACAGGTACAAAGAACCGACAAAAAGGAAGCCAATCTGGTGCTTGCCTTCTTTCTACATCTAAAAGTGCTGTAGTTCAAGGCTATTCTTTTGATTATAGAATTCCTGATTATTTGGGTTTTGAACCTTAAAAATAGTTTTGCTTGTTTCAACAGGTTCCTATTTCATTTGTGGACCGTGTCTATGGAGAATCTAAACTAGGAGGCAATGAAATAGTCTCCTTCTTAAAGGGACTCTTGACCTTGTTTGCTACAACATGATACTCTATCTTACAGTATGTTTTTTTAGAGAAGATTTTCTGATATCAATGTGGTTTTTACTATACAACAGCAGAAACTTGAGAATTTGTATAGTAGATTTGTATAAACTAACAATTAAACCAGCATAATAAACTATGTTGTATCCAAAAATTCTCCTTTCAATGGATGGGATGTTAAATTAAAACCTAATAAAGACTAATGCTTGGTCCTATTTTTGTAAAAAATAATGAAGTCTTAATAAAGAACACAAAGCTAAATGCTTGTTTGCATTTAGAACTATATCATTATTCAGCAGAAGCTAAAGATGGTTTTGAAATAAAGGCAAGGACATTTTAAAAAGTCAGAATTTCAAAATCCTATCTGTTCTCTGGTTTACAGCTAAGTTTTAAACGCATGCCAGTTAGTTGCCTTTCTTTCCTTGAAATACATCCATAGGTACCTTGAAGCACACAGAGAAGAGTTTCTACAGAACTGATAGTAGCTGGTGTAGTTAAAGAGGAAGTAGGGGTGTGTACAGTGTATTGTTCTTGGTGAAATTGCTCCTAGACTGGAAAGATGGAGTGTTCTTGTGATAAGGAAGAAAACTATATGGGTGTAATAAATCTATAATCTATATGTTAGTCTAGAAGCAGATGATTCCCTTTTCCTATTTTCTTCAGAAACTAAATATGTTTGGAATCTATAAAACAGGAGTACAAAACAGAAGACAAAATTCACCTCACTGAAGGCGTCTGAGAAATATTTATGCCAAATAAGTTTTCAGTGTGGAAAGTCTTTGTTCCAGATCCAGAGTAATAGTATGTTTTGGTTTTGTTTTGTTTTTTCTCACTGTTTGATAAAACCAGAACTCACAACTTATGAAGCCCTTGTAATCAAATATGCACTTGGTGGGAGGGGGGGAAAAGTGGGAGGATTAAATTGTTCTGATAATGGCTTTATATGTACAAAAGATGTCCTCATGTGGTGTGTGTGGGGGAGGTAGTTCTGTGGATACCTGTATCAGAAAATTAATGGTAGAAGAGGAGAATCAACAATGTGTTGCAAATTATGGCTGTTTAGCTTGTATTTGTCTGAATTCCTTTAGTACCCTAGATGCAACTGTTAATATTAGAATAAATATTTAGGGAGTCTGTAAATAAATGATTAATTCATATTTTAGATATTTATCACACTCAGTAGCAAAAATCGATTCCAGGGAAGTTTAAAACAAAATCTTACTTTCTAGTGGACTGCTTTAGAGATATTCCTTCGCTCTTTAGTGAAGTTGTGCAGATTCTGCTATTTTTCTTGGTTTCTGAGCATGCAGAACAAACATGTTATATTTAATTTGCCTGAAAATAGTATTTTTTAAGTAGCTTTAGGTTTTGAATCTATCTGTAACTGGATTACGGTGACTTGACTGTACCTTTTGTGACATTTGTCTGTACTGTTCCAGCAAATCATATAATTTCATTTGGTGCAGGCTAATCAGATCTAATAATATACAGAAATAAGGTCTTCAGGCCACTGGAATCTCCAGTGAATAGGTTTCATCTGTTTATCTTTCATTTGAAAGTATCAATGCTAAATACAACCTTTTTTTAATTGGAAATAGGTACAAAGTTTTTAATGACCAAACAGTTTTTAGATGTTTATTCATATTTGCATTCTACTGAAAACCATCTGCTAAGATACAAACTGAGTCTCAGCAACATCATATTGTTTTCAGACTTCATGTGACTGCATAACTGAAGTCTGTTATGTTAGTTATTAATTATCATATTGCAGGAATTATTTGATGTGTGTGATGCCTACTCTTTTAACTGTGAAAATGAGCTGGTAAATCTCCTTCATTTATCTGTTCATATGATTAAGTTCGAAACAAGGTGCATTTACATGTCAATTAGGACCATACTACATGGCATATTCTGTGTGCCTCAGTAGGGAAAGTTTGAAATGTGACTGGGCTTGATTCAGGTTTTACATAAACAGGTAATTATTGTGCTTGAAGGTAATGGTATATAGGTTATCAAGGAAGAAGTGCTATAACAAAACAAACAATGCTTTATGGCATCAGGGCACATGTAGACATTCTGTAAGATTTCATGAAACAAAAAGTGGTCACAAGAGTAAAGCTTATTTCAATAGAATCATAGAATGCTAGAGTTTGGGAGGGACAGCATAGAACAGGTCACACAAGAATGCATTCAGGCAGGTTTTGAAAATCTATACAGAAGATGATTCCACAACCTCTCTGGGCAACATCTCTAGGGCTCTATCACACTCACACAAAAAAAAAATCAAATTCTCAAGTTGAGATGGAATTTATGGAGTTTACGTCCATTGCCCCTCGTCCTCTCACTGAGTATCACAGAAAAGAGACTGGCTCCTTCCTCCTGACAGCCACCCTTCAGGTACTTGCAGGCATTGATAAGGTCCCCTCTAAGCCTTCTCCAGAATAAACAGCCCCAGGTCTCACTCTTTCCTCATAAAAGAGATGCTCCAGTTCTTAGTCATCCTCTAGCTCCCTGCTGAACTCTCCAGTAGTACCCCGTCCCTCTTGGACAGGGACACCCAAAACTATACACTGTGCTCCATATGTGATCTAACAATAGCCTGCACCAAGCTGCTTGTAGAAAGCCTGACTGAAAGACACCAATAGATCCGGTAGTAAGAAGCAGAATTAAGCACCTATAGGCTTTCCTCAAGCTGGTGGAATATATATACACAGACATGCCTATTTCACAGTTTATACCATGAGAACCATCTGGCTTTGGTTTTTCCCTAGCAAAGGCTACTTCATGAAGAACCAGGGGCCTGGACTGCAGGTAACTTGGTGAACATTGAGCATGCTTTCAAAAGTTGTTGTGCAGTAAGTTTGCAATGCCTGAACTCCAGAAGAGGTAGCTCCTCTTTGTGCACCTGACCCTCTATGCACTCATAGAGGGGAGAATCGTAAAGTATTATTCTCAAAATGTTGAATGAGAAACAAAACAGAATTTTTGCCCAGAACTGGCCTAAACCACCGCTCAGCCTTCAGAACTTTCTTTCCAATGAGTTTCTCCACTGAGGTGACTAAAACTATCTGATTCTAAAGTACTCCCTTTGAGCACTTGGATCTGGCACTGTAGAACGTCACCAGTACTTAAGCCTTGTTCTGTACACAGGAAGACATTGCAACGACAAGCTCTAAGACTGTATTCTATCATTGACCTTTCTCTTGCATGCACTGCTGTGAGAGTTCATGAAAAATAAATGTCATATTGTAACCAGTGTTCAGAGGACTAAGAGATGTCCTTCTCTAATATAGCTAGTATCTTTTTAGCAAATAATGAGCTCCTCAATTCAAAAGCAATACTGAGATACTGGAACATGTCCAGAGAAGGGTGACAAAGCTGTTGAGGGGCCTGGAACACAGCCCTGTGAGGAGAGACTGAGGGAGCTGGAGTTGTTCAGCCTGGAGAAGAGGAGGCTCAGGGATGACCTCATTGCTGTCTACAACTACCTGAGGAGAGGTTGTATCCAGGTGGGCATTGGTCTCTTCTGTCAGGCAACCAGCAACAGAAGAAGGGGACACAGTCTCAAGTTGTGCCAGGGGAGGTATAAGCTGGATGTTAGGAGGAAGTTGTTGGCAGAGAGAGTGATTGGCATTGGAATGGGCTGCCCAGGGAGGTGGAGTTGCTGTCTCTGGAGGTGTTCAAGAGAAGACTGGATGAGGCACTCAGTGCCATGGTCTAGCTGATTGGATAGGGCTGGGTGATAGGTTGGACTGGAAGATCTTGGAGGTCTCTTTCAGCCTGATTAATTCTATGACTCTATGAAATAGCTATTATGTAGGGCAACTTAAACTGGTTTTGACTTTAGCAGAAGTTCTTTTCAGTTAATTGAATTTGTTCTCAGCCTCTTTTAATTGAGCCTCTTTGTATTTGAAAACCACCTATGTAAATTCTTAGGATAAATCTCAAAAATATACAATAATGGCTTCTGACCTAAGAAGGAGGTTATGAGGAACAGCCATGCTATCTTTTACAGCACTCAACAATGGATGTGAAATGAAAGCAACAATGAAACATGGCTAGTATGAACTTTGCCAAATGCACCATCAGCAAAACAGGGTCTCACTGGAGCCAGAGGTCAAGAAAGACTCTTTATAATGGAGTATAGTGATAGAATGAGAGAGAATGAGTTTAGATTAGATACTATGAATAAATTTTTCACTGTGAGAATGGTAAGACACTGGAACAAGTTGTCCAGAGAAGTTGTGGATGCCTCCTACCTGGAAGTGTTCAAGATCAGGTCAGAATAGACTTGCAACATGATTGAGTGGAAGGTGTCCCTGCCCATGGCAGGGGGGCTGGAACTGGAAGACAGCTACAAGATCAGTTCCAAGCCAAACCATTCTATGGTTCCAGTATTGCATTTCCTATTTCTTGTGCCCCACTTTATTTTTCCTATTATTTTATAGATTCAGTCTTTTCTCTCAGACAAGCCACATCACACCTTGGTATTCTCAAAATGTCACACCACCAGTCCTACAGTGATCTGTAGAGATCAGGTGCCTAGAATGTCCATACAATGTATTAACTATTCCTGTACTAGGGATTTATATAGTGGCATTTTGGTTTGCAATTCCTTTTGTAATACTACAGCAATAGTCTGCGTGCCTTGTTTTGGCCACCACAAAACACTGACTTGACATTTACATCAAATTTTTCATTTTATGTCCCTGGTTTTGCAGTTCCACATAAATCAGCTTTTCTTAATTACATCCATATTAATTTCCTGTGAAGGCACAAATACTGTGCTAATGTACTTTCTTTATTATACTTAGGAATCTGTGCCTGCAAGCATTCAATCATCTGGTAAGAACAGGAGCTTTAATTTCTTCCTGGCTTAAATCAGTATATATCATGGATATATTTGTTTGGGTATGTTTAATGAGGAGGAACAAGGTAACTCATACTTTGCCCCAGTGGTACTCTGTTACGGTTTCAAACCACTACAAACTCACTTTCCCCGGAGTGGCAGAGTTATGACCTCCACTGGCAGACAGGCAAGGCTTTGGGAAGATCTCTTGTTCTCTGATTGTGGGCCACAGATTCAATGTGCTGTGTAAAAAATCCTACACAGCAGGCTCAGCCATTCAGGCACATTAGCCACCCAAAGCATGTGCCAGATTTCAAGCATGCAGTCCCAACAGTTGAAGTTAATGAACGGGTCATGGAGTTCTGTATGGCATCTCATTAAGCTGATCCCTGACTTATGTTTGATGCTTCCACTCTGGTTTGAGAGTATTTCTGAAGGCTCATCCTCAGCCAGAGTGCCTTAAGCAGCCCTGTTTTTTTTCATCGGGTAATCTGAAGCCCCAGATGAGAGATGAAACAGATAACCAAGGGCTACTACATTGATACTGCCTCTTGTCCAAGCACCTGATCAACTATACTACGTGGCTTACAGACTGAGCAGCTGTGGTCTCCTCATGCCCCTCACACCCTCAACAACTCTGTCTCAGGGTTACAATACAGATTTATACCCTGAGGTTATGAATCTTGTCACTCTTAGTCACATGAAGATTTAGGTATGTAATTCACAAGGTCAAGCAGTTTAATCCCTCTGACCTAGATTATCATGCTTCTGAAGCTGAGGCAACCCTCCAGACAACAAAAGCATGGTTAACGTCCAACCCAATGGGAAACCACTATCAAAATAGGACCCCTTTCTTATTTGTTTTGAGTTTTATGAGTGAGGATTTGTCTGACCTGAAGTTGGAAGGAGCTGGCTTCAGTGTTTTGTTTTGTCTTGTTTTGTTTTAAACCTGAGGCTTTAATCAGAGTCTTCAATAAAGATGTACCTGGTTACTAGTATAAGCACTATAATAAATGTCCATTGGACTCTAAAAAGCCAGCTGCAAGGTTGCACTATCTTCTTCATATCAACAGTAAAAAATAATGATGACTAACTGATAATATTTATTTAAGGGCATATCAAGTTTCCAAGTATAAGCCTGGATTGAAATCTTGGCACACATGTATTAAATGGCAGATTGTCTGCTGAGTTCAATACATGGATGACTCCAGCATCAGCTTTTCAAGGGTTATCGTGCCAGAGCTGCAGGCAGATGCTAACACTAGGATCAGTGTGAGCATCATTTTCTCCTCTATTCCTGCCACATTTTACCTTCTTTCTTCAGGCATGGTGGCCATTAATAACATTGTGATTATTGCTGATCATGGGGGAATATATTGGGACCGGAGAGAAAGAAACTAAATCACAATTTCTAATCCCAAATTACATCTAGAAGCAGCCCTTCAGAGAGGAACTTCAACAAGCCAGCAGTGGGCAAAGATCATCACATATAAAGTTATTCCTGCAAGGTTAGTTGCACTGACTGTTCAACAGAAAGTGGTACTGATGATGCATCAGAATAAAACTAAAAAGAACCCCAAACTTCTTTGTGTTTGGCTCATAAACTTCTTTCCTGTTTTGACTTTTTGCAAACACTGCATCCCCCAGAGGTGAACCCAGACCAAACTACATCTGAGAATCTGATGTTTACTGTGAACCTGAGAATGGTTGTCTAGTTCCTAAAACACTGTGAGGAAGGGTGAGATATAAGCATTAAGTGAAACCTCTGCTTTTTTTCCGAAACAGGGAAGATCTTGACTGAACTCTTACAGTCACTGCTTGGAATTGCTGCGGAGTCTTCTGTCCTAGTACTTCTGCACAACTACTGGGGAGATACCGAGGAAGAAAATAACAAGGCTTAGTTACTACATGGTGAATTTTGTGCAAAGTATTTGGAGAGCTCTTGTTCCTAGCTTGCTCTTGCAAAGAAGGCATATGGCACAGCTGTTGATGGGTGGGTCCTGTCAAAATAATTATATTACTTATTGTACAGTGCAGGGGAGGTAAAAAAAACAAGCTGCTTGAAAGTGATAAATTACTGAAATACTGAAGTTAGGTGATTTTTAAATCAACATCTTTCATTAAGTAATTCCTATCTAAATGCAACACTTCTGAAAGTGTTGACAGCATGCAAGGCATCAATCCTGTATCCACAGAAAGACTAGTTTGTCATGGCAGTACAGCATCATTTCCAAAGGACAGGACATTTGACTGCTCAGCTTCTGAGTCAAATTTAAGTGCCTCTTCTGACAAATTTTGTATTGGTCTGACTAAGGGATCAGCCTTTCCTTTTGTAATCCCCACCAATAAAGCAAACCTATCTTAAACATTTCTAACCACAGACCTGCTCACTGTGAGCATCTTAAAAATGAGGAGAAAAGGGCAGTACAATGTCAAGGGGTAGTTCTTTCCTACTTTCATTGTGATACAGACTAAATTCAATTCCTACTTGAAGACTCTTCATGAAGTCATCTTCCTGGAAGAAGGTTAGAGAATGCTAACAGAGGATGAAGTGTTCAAATGCTACAGGAGCAGGATGGCTTAATATGTATTAAATATCATTGTGAGGCCAGTGATATTGATGCTGCTGAGGATTATCTTCTTTGTATTTATTACATAATTAATTATGTTAGGTGTGTAAAGCCTTAACTAGTTTGTATTTGAGTAAAAATCAAACATAGTACTGCTGCTAAAGTGGTATAATTATGAATCTGGGCACAATTTTGACCAGAATCAGCAGCACAACACATATTCAATTGCCTCTATTCAGCTTGGGAATGCTAATTGTCTCCCCTCTGGTGTTAAGTGTTTAGTCTCTCATAACGCCATTATTTTAGTGATTTTTCTAGTGGCCATAGTCTATTACGAGAAATCACACCCACTTCTGTCATATAAAAACTGTATTAAGACTACTATCAACTTTTGTTTCGTTTTCTTCATGCCTGTACACACAGGACAAAAATGGGCTCAAGCCTTTTTTTTCTCCTTCTTGCTCACTGCTTGAACTTTACCTTTAGAAACAGTCTTTTCATCAAATGCTCCACCTTCTTTTCTAACTCACTGTTGACAACTGTCACACTGTGCAAACCAAACCATCACGAAAACTCTCACTGAACAGAGCAAGATCTTGTCCATCGAGGACTGCTTTCCACATACACTGTCTCATCCTTCCCTCTCAAATTTTTCATCCCTGTTATTGTAGAGTTTACCCCCAAAGCAGGCAGTGACACATCTGCTCAAGCTTCTGCTACATTATCTTTCTCTCTTGTTGCTGTTGTACTTTCTTATAAATTTATTTTCTATGTCTAATAAATCCATGCTAGAGCCCTAAAGTATGGTGGTGACAAATACAGTGAGATGAACGGGACAACCCTCTCCAACCTTGCCCAAATTGCAGGAATAACAACCCAAGAGTGCCGTGCAACTGCAAATCTACAACAGTGTTCATTAACCTCCATTTTTTTCTGTGGCTGCAGTGCATTTTCCATGAACCAACCAAACACAACACAAGGAAATGCAACTCTCGTGAGGCAGCTACTGTGCTTACCTTTCTTCAGCTCAAACCTTTCAGAACTGTCCATCATTTTGAGTTATTCTTTCAGAAAGAAGGAAAGTTTGTGTAACACAATTGTTTTAAGTATGCTGCAAACATTCCTCCTTTTCTTCTAAAATACTCACTACGAAAATGGACATCTGACTATAAAGACACAAGTTAGGTAATTAGAAGTGTGTAACAAGGCACCACTACTAAGTGATGGCTAAAAAAGTGGTCAGTGGTAATGCATAAAATAGAAAAATAAATAGGTATATTCTAAAGGTTGTTTGTTGTGTATTTCAGTTGACAGCACCCAAACTGGCTTAAGCAGCCATGAAGTTAGCAGATAAGACCCTGAATATGGTACTGGCTTAGCAGTGATTCAGAAATATTTTCCAACATACTTTCTTAATTGAGCCATCAAAGGAAAATATCTGGGTTTGGACAGCAAACTGAAGTTACTATAGAAAAAACAAACCTGCTTTCCTGGTTTTCTGTAGTAAGGATGTACTTCACATATATAGATCACAGAAGAACTCTTAAGTTTTAGAAAGCCTCTTGATGCTGAAGCATGAGCTTTGTTTTTGCAGATAAGTTTTATCTGTTTCCATTCTACTGTAAACAAAAACTCTATGACTTATGGTTTTTTTTAGAAGCACTGTGAATACACCATGAAGATACCTGGTGAAATGAAGGTGTGATTTGCAAGCAGTGACAAATGGTGTACTTCTGAATTCTTCCGAACTAGAAAGTCATGATGCAAGCTAAGAAATACAATGAAATGTCACTAAATTCTTCATAAAAGCCATTTGTGTGGATTGTGAGAAATACAGTGCTGTACACGTTTTCAAGCTATCAGTCACTTGAAAATGTAGGAGATTCTTGAGCTTTATGAAGTCTAAGTCATGTATGACATGCTTTTCTATGCTTTTGTACTTCAGGCGATGATTCAAAGACACAGACACCTCTTTCTGATATTGTAAAGCTTAACTATAACATGTGCTGCTCTGAACCTGAAGAGTTTTGAATGCTGAGGTTGGAAAGAATTACACTTTGCTTCATCCTTCAAGCAGCTGTGTGTTTCTGAAGTAACAAAAGCTATCACTGCCTTTCACTTCTACAGGGTCTTTATGGAGCTTAGAATCAGGCCTTGTTCGTTGAAGTGATCTTGAGTGTTTGTCTTGATTCACAAGGAACAATTTCATCTGGAGTCTGGTCATGATCCAGATGTTCCTGTTCTCAAATGACACGTGTGAAGCTGAATAGCTGCCCACACTGTATGTGTGGACCGGCACGAAGTTCATCACCAGACACACACACACCAACCTCTGGGTGCTCACCGCCAATAAACGAAGCCGAACCATGGTAAATTCGGGCTGCGGATATCAAACTCGCCTTCTTTCCCCTCACTGCGTTTTCAGGTCAGTCGCCCAGGTTTATGAACCATTTTGCAACGTTTGACGCCAACCGGCCACTTGCGCGGCCAGCGCCCAATCACACTCTGGTGAGCCTGGCCCGCGCCTGACCTCAGCTGCAGGCCCGGCTAGCCCCGGCTGGGCTCACCGGTGCCCGGGCCGCTGCCCCACGAGGCCCAGGCCCGCCGAGCCGCTGTCCATGGTGTGAGGCGAGGCGCGGCTGGCGGGGTCTCCGCCGCGGGGCTGCCGGGGGCGCGCCGCAGGACGCGGGCGGCTGCACACGGCTCGGGCTCGCCCTCAGGGGACGCTACTCGCCGCGGCACGAGACCGTGTGCTCGCGGCGGGACGGTCACGTGTGCGCGCCGCGGTCACGTGGGCGTGCCGCTCGCCAGGCGCGTGCCCCGGCACTGGCGGCGGAGGCCCCTCAGGACAGGATGTAGTGCCGGCTGGGGGCGGCGGAGGGATAACCGGGCGGCGTCAGCTCTCTCTTCGGACCCAGCCGCAGACCGCGGCGCCTCCTAGCGGGGCCGGGGTAGATCCCGCCGCCACCGCTGCTGTCGGCCCCCTCCGTCCCTCTCGCGAGAGCCCCCCTCCCTCCTGCCCCTACTCCCCGCTGGGCGGTGTTATGTAACCCTCTTGTCCGGCGCTGCCGGGGCGCGGCCCACGGGGCGGGATGGGGGCTAGGCCAGCGGGAATTCACCGGGGCTCGGGCCCCCTCCCCCCCGGGGCGCGGCCCCCTCCCCTCCCGCCGGACAATGAGTCCCGTATGCTAATGAGAGTCTCGCGTCACTTCCGCTCTTTCTCGGCCGCCATCTTGGCCAGGGCAGGTTCTGGGCAGGAGGGACCCGGCTGTATTGTCTGCAGGGCGCCCAGGGAGCCCCCCCCCCCCCCCTCCCCTCTCCGCCCCGGAGCTCCACACCCCCCGCCCCGGGGACCGAGCCCAGTGAAGCCGCTGCCGCCGTCCCCTCCCCCCCGGGACCCGCTCACCATAGGCCACCCCCCGCACACTCGCCCTCCCCCCCTCCCGCCATCCCAGCCCCCTTTGTCTCCCCCGCGCCGCCGCCGGCTCCGCTCCGCCCGCCCGCCCAGGGACCCGGGCGGCGTCAGGGAGGCAGCTTCGCGCACCCCCACCCCCAGACAGAGGTGCCGGGGGAGCGCCCGCCCTCGCTGCTGAGGAGAGCCCCAGTCAGGTAGGTGTGTGCGTGAGTCCGCGGTCCGACCCGGACGGGGGCAGCCCCTGCCCGCCCCCTCTCTTTCCCTCTCTCCGCCCGGCGGTGCCACGGCCCCCGGCAACCTCGTCTCTCAACCCCTGCGGTGGGGTGGTTGTCCTGCGTCTCCCCCGAGGGGCAGGAGCCCCACGACGTGCCCGCCGCCCTGCCCGCTGCAGCCGAGGGGCTGCGGAGTTGGTGGGCCAGTTTCGCCGGCTGTACACATGTTGAAGAGACTTCGCTGCCTTGGAGAGGCCGGTTTTGCTCCGGCCGGCTGCGGAGACCGCTACGCTGCCGCCTTCCCTCCCTTCTGCCCGGGGCCCGCGCGGCAGATGCAGTCCCAGCCTCCTCCCTTCCCCCTCCCGGTGGGGGGGGAACCACACATGGATGTGTCCCGAGAACGGCTATGATGGCGTGGGCTGTGTTGGCGGTAAGGTGATGTGAGCGGGATGACGAGTGGGTGAACGGGTCCCGCATCCCCGCGGTGCCTGCGGCGTGGCGGCAGTCGGACGCGGGTCTCCGCCGGCAGAGTTGGCGACGGAGCCAGGTCGGAGAGCAGCGGTAGTGCCGTGCGCTGAATGGGGAGCAGCCTCCCTCCCCGGCAGCCGGTGTCGCTGCCTGCGGGAAAAGGCGCGATCCCCGGCCACTACGCTGAGCCCAGCACCAGCTGCAGGATGGAGCAACGTTGACTCACCCATTGCTCCTTTCCCTACCCAGGGCTATAGTTACTGACACCCGCTCTTCAGACAAAGGCGGGGGAAATCAAACCCTGAAGCCCCGCGTTGCTGCCGGGAGCTGCAGCCGCCCTGTCACGCATCCCCTTCGCTTGGCCGCTGCAGCCCGGGGGTGGAGAAGGGAGACGAGAGGGTGAGATTTCCCAAACAAGTACCTCGGCCTTGGCGATGCTGGTGGTGCCCCTGCTCTCCCCCTCCCCCCTCCCCCTTCCGTGGGCATTGTTGCTGGTTGATGGCCGTGGCACAAAATACCAGCCCCCACCCAAAATGCACCGCAGCCCAGCCCCAGCAGACGCCGCCTGCGGGAGGCAGGCGGTAGGGGGCGCCCTCTCGTAGTCGGGCAGGGCTTGGGGGGGAGGGCGCAGCGGGGGCTGTGGGAGCCGGGCTCGGGCCCGGCTGCGGCCCCGGCCTCGCCACCAGACTCTGCCCTGGACTCACTGCTCCCCTTTCCCCACCAAGGACCCTGGGTGCTGCCGGGGGGCGGGAGTAAGCTGCGGGCTACTGCCCTGGCCGTGCTGGGCTGGGCGCTGGGAGCCTGCGCTGGGCAGCGAGGAGAGTATTTTGGAGGAGGATTTCGGGTGGTTTTGCAGGGCTCGTACGCGAGGCTCTGCGGAGGATGTTGGTGATTGTATCATAACTTGGTTGTGGCTTGTGGTGCCATTCGCTGTGTAAACTTGCGTGGCTTTCTCACAGGTTCTGAGCGCATGGCTGCAGGAACTTGCAGTCTGAGGCGGTGGCAAAGCATCCAGTGCTTTGTCTAGGGCCGTGAAGTTCGGATAACTGGGGGCTCTGACGTTTTGATAATCTCTGTTTATTGAATGTATTTAAACCTTTTGATGTGAAGGAGGTTTTCGTTCCTTTCAGAGAAGTTGCCTTCTTTTTAAAAGGTTTTTACTGATTGCATTTCTGTTTATTTTTACTACTATTTTCTAATGGAGGAAGGAGGTGTGAGGTAATGGAGATTCTTACCTGTCAGGCTAGCATGGACCAGTCCTAGCTGACTTCTCTGTAGCACTGCTTGTGCTCTGCAGTCCACCGGCCTTGCTGCTTCTTGCCAGGGTTCAGACCACTTGGAAAAACTTTCACTTGTGACTGATCACTAATAATTACAAGTTGCCATCCGTCTAGCTGAGAAATACAGGTGTTTTCATTAAAAAAAAGAGCCAAACAAACAGAAAAGCATTACTTATTAGTTTAATGGTAAACCAAACCCAAGTTTGGTTCCTTTTCAGTTGTGCTTTTGCAGATGTTGGGCAGTAATTAGGTATCACCAAATCGACATCTACTGTAATGTGCTGAAATCCCAAAACATTAAACAGAAACAACACCATTGTTAGTAACACTTGAGGCTGATGGATATAACATAATTGTTGCCTTTGCTGAAGATTATTACACCAAATACTTAAGCTTCAGACAAAACAGAGGTGTCCTTTTATACACACAACAAATAACCTGTTCTCCGGCAAAAGTACTAAGCTAAATGTTTTTCTATTATTTTTAAATAGTGAGCTGCCCTTTACTAAAATTATTTCTTAATTAACATTTAAAAATATTATAAGTAATAGAAATGAGATGCTTTCAGTGTTTGGGGACAGGCCTATGAGGTCTTTGCAAACTGATCTATTTTTAGTGCACTATTATTGGAAAAAAAAGTTCACTGAAAGTTATGGTACATCAGACAGGTTTGTAGAAAGCATGTCTTCAGGTTGCTGCTATTCCTGTATAGTTCTAAGATCCAGTTGTTTCTGTATACTTTGAAGTCATTAAGAGCTTATAAGATCACTTAGGTTTTAGGAGGGGGAAGTTTGGATATGTAGGGGATAGGGAAGGTGAAATATGGCCGTGTTTGACTGTAGTGGTCAGTTTCTGCTGCTCACAATGATTAGGAATGAAAAAAACTGCATGAGAAAGGAACTTCTTGACTATTTTGGAAAGTTAATGCCCTACAGTGTTAAGCATCTGCTGCACAAACTAAACATCTTGGAAGACCGTTTGTGCTCTTCAGGATGATCTTAATAACTTTTTTTTTAATATATACATAGGGTAGAAGTTGCCAGTTGTCAGAAGATGCCCATTAGCATTTTCAGATTTGGTATGTGTCGGTATAGTACAACAGCATTTTAATTAATCTTTAGTGCTGTAAAGTGTCATTTGTTAGATGCTTACCAAACTGACTTACCCACTTACTGGTTCACTGTTAAATTCTACAGGAATGCAAGTACATATTTTCTGTGGAAGGCAAATTGGGCTTCTGACACTCTGCAGAGTGAATAATAGATGATTATTCTCATCTCGGCTTTGCCACTCCATAATAATAGTAAATACTGAGAGTAAATACTGAAATTCAAAGCTGCATTCCTGGAATACATAAACATATCAGAAGCTTCTTATCAGTGGTCAAAAGTCATACAGCCCACAGGTGTATATTATAAGTTTTTATTAAGATAGCAGCTGATTAGATTGATACAAAGAAAGAAATCGGGATAAATTATTTTGTAAGAGCAACATCAGTGCTCATGGGTTAATAATTTATTTTGAGGTGTCAGCAAATGGGATAGGAAATTTATTGGGGTGGTTTTTGTGGTGTTTTTGTTTGATAGATTTTTTTTTTTTTCAAAAAGGGGAGTTACCTTTGCTTCAGTGCTTCAAGTTTGTATAAGAGAGACAAAGTCCTATAGATCAGAAACAAACAAAACAGTGTGAGATATGACTAGGATCCGTCTAAGGGCTGTAGGACATGAGTGTCAGGACAGGCAGTGAATAGCTGTTGGTCTGATTCATGTGGTCCACAGGTGTCATTTGATCCTCTTTGTCTACATGGACAAAGGTGGGGTATTTTTTAAATTATTGGTTCAGCTGAGTTTGTGCATTAATGTGCCATATTTGCTGGACTTTAAGATGCCTGTAACGAGTTTAAGAAAGATGAAGCTGGTGATGTTGGGCTATGTCTGAATAAGCATTACAGCGTTTTTTGTTATATTAAGGTTTGCTCTGTGCTTAGATTTTTATACATGCATATATTTTTTTTCTTCTTAGTGTCACTGCAAGTGTGTAATTGTCAATGTAGATTTAGTCCTGCTCATAGAAATAAGTATGTTGATAGAAGTGTATGTTGCCTGATAATAGTATAAGGGATGGAGATGAGCCTAAAAATGTGTCTGAGGATGATACCGTGTATGTGTGTTGTAAGAAAAAGAACTGAGTGTGTTAATTTGGTGGGTTAAAAATCCCAAATCTTGCACTTTCCGTGTATGTAGAAGCTTTGTTTTACTCATCTGACACATTTAGGGAAGGATGCCCTTGCCATCCCTGTCAGAATGGCTAAACTCACCTGCTCACTTTGAGCTTTCAGAAAGTACTTAGATCCGGTATAAAACCTGAGTACATGTGCTAGATGAGAATAAAGACTTTTTTAGAGAGGGTGTACCTCTTACTTGTATACCTGACAGGTATGTCTCATGTTTAAAATTACGTTCAGAGCTTCACTCTAGCAGTCTGATGTTAAAAGGCAAACGTGAAGATTGAATTTAGTGCTTCATTCCTATTTCACATTAGTGCTTTTGAATATGTGTGATGGTTGATGGTTTTGCATAAGAATGGAATAAATACAATTTTTTCTGTAGTGAGTTGCTTCCAGTTACCACCATTTATATCCTTACTCCTTTTTAAGGTGCCATTAAAGCTGATTTGGATGAAAACTGATACTGGCTGTTGTGTCCTAAACCTGTGTAGTTGACTGTACCAGCACATCACAACTTGCAGATTCTTGACTGTCCAGATCATGTATCAAAACATTTCATTTAATAGCTGTTTGTCATGTAGAGTCTAAAACAGTGTACAAGAAATAAAAACTCAGCAACTGTGTAAACAGCCTGTCCACTGGAGTAACACTGAGCGCATCTAGTTACTTACATGTAGGAGAAGGCATGCTCTCAGCTATGGCTTCACTGATATTTCCTTCCTACTCTTGGTTTCTTTTCTCTCTTTCAGGCCTCAGCCTTCAGGCATTCTTTCTTTCACCCCTTTTTATCTCTTCTGTGTATTGATTTCTGATGCCGCTCTGGATCTAATAGTTCTTTGCTTGTGCTGCAGCTGGGCCAAAGAAATTGTTAGTGATGCGGATTCATAGCAGCAACAGTAAGGGGGGGAGGGGGGCAAAATGTCACTTGAATTCTAAGTAGGTGAAATAATTGTCTTTAAATGTTTTTTTTTCCCCCTAAAAATTCAAAGTTAAGTTTGTGATCTTGTTTTGTTTTGTTTTCCCTTTCCTGCTGCTGCTGCTATGAAGCCTTTTGAATATCGAAGGTTCCTGAGTCAGACCGAAGACAGCAGTAGCTGAGGTGGATTAACGCTGGAATGTAGTCAGGGATTGGAACACTTGGGAGCTATGCTTAGACAGAAAGGGAAAGAGGTAAGAAATGTGAAGTGGTAAGACTGATTTTAAGCTCTTGTTTACAGTCATCACCCAATCATGTAATGCCAGCATTTGTGCGTAGTGTGTGTGAAGTGGTAAGGCAGAGGAAAAACAGTTAGCATCAGCCTACTTCACTGACTGTTTCTATATTGTAAATACTCAGATGCTAGCCAGTCAGCGAGATCCCTCCAATATCTAATGCATCTGCTGCCTGAGAAAGCATGGATTTGGCAGGGTTTTGGATGAGCTTGTCAAATTTGTATGCTTTCTTTTGTTGATTTGTTCTGCCATTTACACCAGCATGCAAGCAATGCATTTTACTATTTGGGATACATGAAGGGATGCAATTTCACTATTGATTCAAATATGTCTGTCTGTGCTGCCAGTGGAAGGGGTGGTGAGAGCCATGCTTCCTGCCACCTTGTACCATCTGTGGTTGGGGTGAATGAAAGAACTGCTCTGCCTGAACAGCACTTCTTTTTCCTGGGATCTGGTCTCTGCTCTGGCTGCTGGTGCAGTGGTGGGTAATGTCAGGAAAACGTGACACAGGCAAGATAAGGCTACCACTTTCACTTGCAATGTAATGTGATTGCAGTTTTACAATCAGTGTAAGCCTATCATAAATTATGCTTATATTGATTACATGCTTTGTTCTTGCACATTTTACAGACACTTCTTTGTTGCATTGTTGTACAAACGTTTTTTGTGAGTTTGTGTTGAAAATGGTTCTTGATTTAATTCAAATGGTAACTGCTTATATTGCCACAAAAAAAATCTAAAATTGTTCATGCTTAGCTACAATCTAGATGAGGATTATTTTGGAATTGTAGAACATAGTCATGCAGTCTTTTTTTTTTCTGATCACTGAAGTGTGGATATCATGGTGTAAGCAAATAACATCCTTTGTGCTTCAATGATCTCCAGTCTCAATTTCAAATTTCAGCAAGATGTGCAGGCTTTATTACATTACAAATGGAAACCTTTAAGAAAAGGCCCTAAACAAGCAAGGCTATCATATTGAGTATGTATATTACATATTGATTTCACTGCACATATGTGGATGCGTATAAACATTTACCTTTGGAGATCTTGAACAGTCATAAAATGTGGCAGTAGATGAGTAAGCCTAATTCTTGAGCTGTAGTGCTTCTAATTTAAAATTTCCTATGCATTGAAGTTTAGCATATCCTAGAGAATGGATACAATTTAAAATTGCTTTTCAGAATGCAGTAGAGATTGTCAGAATTGATGTTTTTATCATGTATGTTCAGAAGGTCTTTCTTTAGAAAATGTTAAAATGTAGCTAACAGCTTTCTTAAATGTACTTCAGCCTGTGTCATCAAAATAAGAAAAAAACCAACAGAAGTTCCCATCAGAGTGTAAGGTAGCAGATTATTAATAATAGAAATAAGGAGCTTGGGTTCCTAGAGCAATCAAAATTGGGACATTTTGTGGTTTATATTGGGGTATAGAAATTACACAGTGTACAAAACTTAGGTTTACTAGTAGAAGTTCATAAGGAAATAGTTAATTCCCTTTCAGTTTTGCAGTTAGTGTACACACCCACCAGGTGGAGCTTCTGGCACCAGTGGAAAATTCCAGAAATCCAGCAAGAATAAGATGTGTATGAATGACTTAGAAGATCTCTCTCTGCTGGGATGCAGAAGATTTTTTTAACCTTTAAATAAAAAGAGTGTTGAGTAAGACCTATCAGCCTTACTGATTCCTTTCACTAAAACCCTCTTCCATAGAAGTTTTTTCTCTGTTGGGAAGTTGGAGTTCTCAGCTGAAGCTAGATGGTAAACTCCAGTAGAAGGAGATAAAATAGTTTTATAAGCCCTAGCTGAAAATTGTGTAAAAACATTGAAACAGCATGTTAAGGTTTTTGAGTCTTAAGAGTTTCCTCCAAAGGATTTTAAATGGTTTGTTGTTGCAATTTTTTCTACCACATATTCAATGACTGTCTCTCCTAAAGCAATATTTACATAGGATGTCCAGAGAAGTTGTGTGAAATGGTCTTTCTTGTTTGACACACAACTTGACATTTTTGGAGGTAGCTAATGTAGTGTCTGAAGTGATTTTTCAATTTTTAGGGTTTTTATTGGCAAAAGGACATGAACAAAGATGATTTGACTGTGAGGAGGCCTTGCACTATTTTCTTGCCCACAGGGCTGCAAAAGTTTTACATTGCTTTGACCAGATAGCAAAATACATTTGTTGATTTCCTTCTGTTCTAATAATTTTAGTTTTAAACCAACAGGTCAGGGTTTTCCAGAGGGTTTGATTTGGGTTTTCTCTTCATTTGATACCTTTTTTATGTGCCTAATCCTTGGATTAGGTAAAGGACAAAAAGTAAAGGACCTTGGATATAGAAACAAGTTGAAGCGCTTGGGAACTTAGGCTTGCTGACATGCTAGCTCAAGGTTGGATTTAAGTGCTGGGTCTAACGTGGCAGCTGTGCACACAGAAGTATCCAGCTGGAGTTGAGAGGTGTTTGTTAGACAGAAGTTAGCTGAAGAACATCATATTAAGTGGGCAGAAGCTTGGTGTTGCAGATGGTTGAGCTGATAAGGCTGAGGAGCTGCTTTCTGTTTAAAAGGTTTCCATGCCGGAGTAGAGCCCATGCTGTTATTGTTACAAAACAGCCTCCATCCCAGGATTATAGTGGACTTGAAAAGTGAGCCCTTAGTTGTCTGGCATTTCAGATGTGCTGTTAAACTGCAAATCTCATTACCTTCACAGGAGATGGAGGTGCACAGCCCTCTGAAAAGTAGGCCAGAAATGCTTAAGGAGGAAAGAGAAGAATGCAGCAGGAGAAAATGGAAATGCCTCATGTAAACCAGTAATAGAGGTTTGCACAGGGAGGGGAGATAGTCAATTGCAACTCCTAACTTTTCTAGAAAGTTTTTGGTAGCTTTCACTCTTAGAGCTTCTGTGTTCTCCCTCATGTTTCTGCTCCTGGTATTTTTGGTTTGCACACTCTTCCCTGACATACATTTCTGCTTTCTGACTATCACTTTTCCCTGCTCAGCTGTTGCCATTCTTTCCTTGCTCAGCTGTCCTGGAATTGTCAGATCCGAGTCCCAGGCTCCCCTTTGCTACAGGGACAGGCTATCATAGTGCTTGTGTGACTATAGAGTGGTGTTACACACCATCACACTGGATAGCATCATTTATCCTGTGTATGTGCAGAGGTTGATTTTGTATTGCTGTGGGAACCACAGGTTTATTTTCTTGCTTACTTTTTCTTGTATTTTAAGAGATTTCACTCTTTTGCACTAGCAGCTTTCTTTGCAAGTCTGTTTTATGGCTGGTCTTTTAGAGCATGCTGTTACATGCAGTTAGCAAATTGTTAAAGTAGACTGTATTCTAAATGCAGTTGGAATAGGAAAGTAAAAAGCACAGCATCAAGAAACTACCAGTCTTGCTTTAGTTGGTCCAGAAGTGTACAGATGCTGTCACCTGTTACTGCTGTGTTGTGTAGTTACATGTGAGCAAAAAGCTTCAAGTTTAAATACTAGCAAAACAAAGGCTAACATAAAAGAACTTTTGGTTATAAAAAGTCAGAAAAATGCCAGATGCTTGGTGATTCTTGTCAGCAACACAATGCAGGGAAATGATACTCAGTCTCTGGGAGCCCATACTGGTGTGGGCTGAAGTACTATCCTGTGCTCAGTGTTTGTGTCTGCATATAGGTAGACCAGTTGTCACTGGTCTGTTCTCAAGGCTGATCTGGTCCTCATGCAGAAGTGTGCTTTCTGCAATGATGAGTCAGTGGGAAGAGGTAATTTGGCACAGTAGAGATAGAGGGGTACAAATTCTAGTTGGAGAATAATCCAAGTAGGAAATAAGTTAACCCACTGTTCCTGTTTATTTGAAGAAACAGCTAGTGGTCTTGCTAAAGCATCTGCAATATTCAAATTTGCCTCAGTGTGAAGTATTTAAAGAAATTTATCTTTTCACATTTCTTAGAACATTTTAGTATGTTCTGTTGAAACCATACTTGCTGAAGAAAAACAGCCTGTACTTTAAGTTGTGGATATTCTGTCTGAATAACCAAGAGATTAAAATCTAACAGTTTTAAACAGTAAACTCCCATATTACTTGGAAGAGTTATTATAAATTATTCAAATTTTGCTTTTATAAACTTCAGATTGAGTTGTTCCAGGTTTTATGATACTAATTTTATGTCTTGTGTTTCCAGTCTGTACCAGACTGAGTTTCTGTCCATGGGTGATGAGTTGAAAAGGTATCAGTCTTCCTACAGAAGCATGATCACTTATATGCCATCACTCAAAATGGTTTACTTCACATCCTCCTACTAGCAGCATTGTAACTGAAAACTGTAATCTGACTGCTTCCCAAATGAACGTGTATCCCTGGGGTTGTAGCTGACAGCCATGTCAGCCGTTTGATCTCCCAGAGTCTTGGGATTTAAGGTGGGACTGTTTGTATGTTAACCTAGGCAAAATTCTCTGTTCAAGGAAGTGTTGTTGGTATTGTAGTAAGTCTACCTCATCGCTATGGAGTGCAGCTATGCTGCTGGTACTAACAGCTCAGGTGAAGCATAAACTGAGGTCATAAATAATTCAGTCAAAAGATTTTATGAACTGTGAATAGAAGTGTTTCTCTCTGTATCCTGCAGGATTTCTGAACTGGATAACTTAATAGAAATGCGAGCACTAAAATATTCCTCAAATGGCATCATCCAGCAGAATCTGTTGTTTAAGCCACAAACCTGTTCAGATTTCCTGCAGCACTGTTAACTTGCTGGAGTGCACTCCACATTAGCTCTGTCAGTAACACTACTGTAAATTTGGTTTGTAATTAGCTTTGGAGTCCACAATGAAACGTACGTTCTGAATGTAAGATTGCCCTTATTACATTTCTTATCTCTTGTCTTTAACACTTTCTTTTGTACAGCAGGATATGATCCTTCTTCTATGTCCGGGCTTTGGCCTCACACAGTAGGTGTAATATAATCGCTGAGGTGGGCGTTCTGGAGGAGAATTATTTTTGGAGGCTTTTGCATGAAACTTGTCCAATGAGTCTGAGACGCCCAAGCACCATTAATTTTGGAGGTAAATGCCTCATAATATGTACTGAATAGATTGGGAGGAGGAATTAGGATTTTTGTTTGGCAAACTATGGGCAAAAACTAGTTGTGAAAGGATCATTCTGATAGTTGCGATGTTTGGACATTCTGAACTTAAAGGAACACCAACTTGAACTGTAGGAAAATTGAGGGTCAGGAGGGCTTTGAGCTCAATCAGTCTGACAGCTTGACTGCACGTTAAGTAGTTTGCTGGTTTAAATTGGTTTTGTCCTCCTCTTTTGGTTTGCTAAAGCCGACAGAGGCAAAAGTGAAAGACTGCAAGACAAATTACCAGGCTGCCTGAAGTACACACTCATGCTGAAACAAACTGGGGGGCAAAACATGTGACTTGTGGTATGGAAGTTCAAAGATACATAATTTAAGTTGGATGTCCCTTTAAGTTGTTCCTTGGAATCTTAACATTTGTTACTTGGATCTCAATTGGAAGGTTTAATTTTTGAAGTGCAACTGAAATGGTTTTTATTACAATATTTTCTATCATTTGTCTATAAATTGGTCTGTCAAAGTAGGTTGGGATATGCACAAAGAGAGGGGAGGGAGGAATATTGTAGTTAACAATGAAAAGATAAAGCCAGAGGGGGGGACATCTTCAACAATAAATCAAGAAAGAAAGAAAAAAGCCCACAAAAAACAAATGAAAGAAAATATAATAATTAGTGCCAAAAGTTGTTTTTTTTAAATGACAGTTTTTAAATGTTAGTACTTCTCTGGGGTGGGGGTGGCAGGGGAAGAATTATTTGCATGAAGTATGATTTACTTAAATTTTTATTCATGCTGTTGTTATTGGAATAAAATCGGATACTGATAAAATTATAAAGATAATGTATGTTTAAAAAGTTAATAAGTTTGCTGTAGTAAACAGCAGTAATGTACTGGCACACAGCCAACAGAAATGAAAACTGTTTTAAAGCTTCACAGTGTCTGGGTTGCACTGATGATGTTGATCCTGGCTTCTCAGTGCTTTCTGATTTTAGTGATAACTGTTACTGAGAAATATTTACTGCTTAAAGCCAGGCTGTCTAGTGGAGAGCTATTCTATAATGCAGCCCTTTTTTTTTTGCATAGTACAAATTTTATGTTTTAACTCATTACCAAACTGCATTTATTTTAGTATACTATTTCACTCTTCTGCAGCCCTTCCTTTTTAGTACTGAAATTTGGGGTTGAATTATTGGGATAAAAAACACAGGATCATGATACCTACCTAACAAAGGCAGTGCACTAGAGTAGTGGGTTAAAGTGTGTGGGGCAGTATATATTAAGTAGAGAAAAGGAACAGCTTCTAGAACAAGGGTTTGAAACATTGCTTTTTCTGTAGGAAAAAGATGGAATATTGCATGCTGGGAACAAGTGCTTTCCATAAGGTAGCTAAATTTTAAAAGTACATTGTTTCATTTTGCTTTAGGCTTTGCTTAAATATTCTAATCTAGTCATTTTGTCCTTTCTGCAGTTTTCATTTTGATTAGACCTGTGCAAAACTCTTCTAAACAAAAACTCAAAACCAGCCAAATGAAAAAATGCACAATACAGAAAAGTTTTTAAGGCTGTTAGTGTAAATTCTTTCAGTTGTGTGTCTTGTTTTCCATTATTTCAAAATTGCAGATAATAACAGCAGTAAATAATATCAGTAAATGTAAAGATGCGAATGTGCTGGATGACTACAGAGAAATGACCAGAAGAAAACCAATTGGTTAAAAGGTAGCCTGCAAAAAATACAACAAACCCCAAACATCTGCAAAATAACAAACCCAAAAAGCTCCACTCCTGATCAGGAGAGCAGAAATTCCAAGTAAATAGTCGCATTCATTTTTTCCTCTGCTGTTGTGAAAAGCTACATATAACATGCTTGGAGGAAGCTTGAGTAGATAAGTCAGGACTTACTTCATTAACTGCAGTTGAGTGTTTTGGCCAGGTTTCCCAAAGAAACAGAGCTTATACAATACTATAGAATGTGGCTTGTGTGTTAGCCCCCTCTCCTTCCTCCCAGCCAAAAAAAGAAACTGACCATTTTCAACCAAATTTGCTAGAGGTGGAGGTCTGAAAAGACAGATATGTGCCACTAAGTTCCATTAAATGTACATCTCCAGTAAAAGAAGAAACTAAGGTTCACAAGTTTTCACAACTCTCCCATCAGCCTGTTCCTTCAACTGGATGCAAAAACTACTGAAAACTCATTTGGGAGTTGTTGTAAGAAGAAGGGGAAAGAAATCCTGCTGCTTAGGCTAGGGATTTTAGTGGGTTGGCTTTTCAATGTTGGATGTGCACCATCTGCAGAGGTGCCAGTTAGGTGGTGCGCCCAGAACTGAACAAAGTGACTTGCCTGTCAGTATCTAATGTGGAACTAGCAGAGGATTAAGAAGCAAAGAGACAAAGCATTACATTATCTTGGATTAGTATTTGAAGTGTTCAGCTCCAAATGAGAGTTGTTGGTGCCTGATTGAGTGTATGTATAGCATATTATTCCATGGATACAATATTATTACAGGTACAACAGCAGCTCATGATGCCCCGTAAAGCTTTTCTTTCCCAGAAAGAAAAGCAGGCTCGTGCCAGGGAAAGGGATATGTTAAAAAAGAGGAGGAGGCGACAAGACTATCTCAAAAGAAGCGTGGAGCCACAGAAAAATGCAGAAACAATAAAATGGCACAGGGATGATGAGAAGAGGAGAGAAAATGAGCAAGTTAAGGACAAAGATATCAAGAAGCGGTGGAGACAGGATGAGAGAGAACGACGAAAGAATGTGGACGCTATGAATTGGCACAGGGAAGAGGAGAAGAGGGAAAATGAGCGAGGTAAGGACCAAGAAGGCCAAGAACCAGCAAAGAAAGGATGAGGCGGAGAGGGGGAAAGAGCGACGAAAGGATGGACCTTTTGAAGCAGTGACGGGATGATGAGGGGGAGAGGGGAGAACAGAGAGCAAGAACAGTTCTGCTTTATAAGACTACAGAAATAATAGAAAATACTAATCTTTTCAGTTTCAAATGTATAGGAAATCTGCCCTAATGAACTAGAGTTCTCACGGAGCTCATTATTTTAACAAGACAGTGGTGATTCCTGTACAAACTCAAAGTCCCAGTGGGATAGAAGAGGCTGGGTTTTCATGTTGCTTATAAAATTGTTTTGCACACATACTCACACTTAATACTTGAACAGCATGGTTGCTAATACTGTGTTACAGATCACCTAAAAGTTTAGGTTTTCTCAGTCTTCATAATATGAGTAAATGAGAGCATTAGGAAAGGAAGGGTCAACCAAATGTGCCCATTAGAGAAGGTAAAACTGATGTTTTATTGTATTCTTATGTATAATGTGCCCAAGAGATAGTTGTAATTGCAGCCTCAGTTTTATTCCAGAGTAAATTATTTAACACAAGCTGTTTGGAATGTAAATTTGACAGAATGCTTTTAAGAAGCAGTCAGTTCAAGAGCTGCACGTTTCTGTGTTATTAGATCTAAGGCGCTGGCATCAAATCAGTTGGCATCACATTTGATGTGATAAATTAAGCCAACACCTTGGCATCAAATCTGAAAAACTGACAAACAGTAAGTATTTACATTACACGAGGAAGACACCATTGAAAGTTGCATTTTCGTTGAATTTTATGTAGGATTTTTGAAATCTGGCGTTGTAAAATTGTTTTGGTTTGGATTTCTTTGAGGGGAGGGGAAATCCCTAAAACATCAATTTATAGTGGATGAGAGTCTAGTGCTTTGGAAGTCCTTTTAGACTGATTTAGACATTTGAGCCTTTTGAGTAAAAAGGGTGGTGCCTTTGCAGACATGGTGGTAGTTTGCTCAGGTCCTTATAGTTTGTGATGTTGCAGCCTTTCTTGGAAGACTGGTCTGCTCTGCCTGCAGGGTGTTCACAATACACGTTGAGGGGAAGGCGCTGTCGAACTTAATCTTTGGTGAAATAGTGCCTCTTCTAAACAGTAGTAAAGAACTAGCCATCTGGAAATGAGAAGCTGATTCAAATGTCTGCATCTTCTGCATTTTCTGTATTTAACATATGTTTGGTTTAGGCTTGGAAACCTATACTACTTTTTTTTATATTCCATAAAAGTGTTTGCCACCCTTGTTTTGACCAATCAGTTATGATGAGGCAGCCTGGAAGGACACACAGCAGCAGTAACAAAGAGAAGAGTTTTGTAATTAACGACTACTAACTTCTATGTGGCTGGGTACTGAATGTGGCTGAGTAATTCTCTTACTCAACAAAACCATAATGGTCAGCATCCTGAATATGCAAAAAGCTTTTTTCTTTTTACTGCTGATCCTTTCAGTGGAGGTTAAAAAAAAAGTAGAATGTTTAAGGGGTAGGGTGAAGGGTAAATCTTGCTTATTATGAGTAACTATATATTTCATTGTGAGAGGAAGATGCTCTCAAAATGAGTTACCAGCTATGTTCCTGTGAGGTTTTCGCTGTAGGCTTGGGAATTGTCAGCTGGTAAAATAAATTATATGTCAAGAAAACGGAAAAAAAAGCATGCTTTAAAACTTGCTTCCAGGAGCCTCATTTTCATTTCTCTAACTTCTTTTCTTTTCTTCATTCCAAATTTTCACTCAATACTCACTGAGAAGGTTCAGTTTTGTGGTTTTTCTTTTCTTGCTTGACTGTTCTCAGCTTCTTCAACTTGCATGCTTCTAGCAAATATATGGAATAGCCAGATAGTAACTTTCCACTTACTCATCTAGGCAATGCTGACATGATGAATGTTGTACTATTCTACTACATAAAAATAAACAACCACAACTTAAAAAAATCACATCTTGCACTGGCTTGGTTCCACCAGTGGACAGGTACTTGGGAAGATTCAGTAGTAGCCAATGTAAAGTAGCTCATAGAGGTTAAGAGATGCCTCAATAACATGCACAAGGCACTAGAGGTGGTTTTTGTTTATTTGTTTCTTGTATCTACCTCTGGAGATTCTAAACTGATGTTATACTTGCCATTTCACACTGATGCTCTTTACAGACTGTGTTGAGTGAAGTTACCTTCTCCAATAAACTGTTCAGGGTCGCTTACAATTTTGTGCTTGCAGCTCATGGAAGGCTTTCCGCATGATACAAACAGAGTATGGTAGTGAGGAAATGGCATTTTCAGTTAAGTGTAAGGGAAGAAAACCTAGAAAACAAAAACCTGGTTTTGTCTTGTTTCCTTTACACAGAAGGACTTCCCTCCAGATGATTTCTTTAGGTCTTTTAAAAAAAAAAATTCTGCATGAAACCGCCCATTTTACTAACAAGACTGCTGACATTAGAAATGCGTTATACCTGCTACTTGTTGAAACTGTAAGAAAGCTCAAAGGTGAAACAAGCACAGTAAGCGCTTTGAATGTGTTATCCAAAAATGACAGTAACAGGATGAGGCCCATTTGGAATATTTGCTGAAGATTTTAGTTGAGAGAAAGGCTGTCTTGTTCTGAAACAGATGTGGCTTTCCCAGAATCAGAATGGCATTGTTACCTTGTGAGTGCTTTGAAGCTGTACACTAGAAGATCCTCTGTTCCATTGTTCCGTACAATGTTGGCGGAGCTGAAACCGTCCAACCTGAGGCTATCAAAGGTACCTGACTGCATGGCAGCTCTTCTGGTGAGGTCCAAACTACAAAAGACTTACAGGAGAATTAACAATTTAGTTACACTAAAATAGCTTTTGGGGTCTAAAGGCAGGTGGAACCTTTCTCTTTTTTAATCATCTTCGATAATTCGACCAATAAGGATTTTTTTGCTGCTTTTTCCTCTTTGTGTTCCTTATCCTTTCTCCTGCAGTGTTGTAGTTCCCAAGTGGTGAATACAGTGTATTGTGTATGAGATCAGTATGTCTCTCATAAGGGAGGACTGTTTGCACTGAGAAAAATATGTAGCATAAGAAAGCATCAACTGTCGAAGTCTAGAATTCTGTACCAGGCATGCAGTATTGTTATGTTGCAGTGATTAATTTTCCAAATAATGGCACAGTCTTTTTTTTTACTCTTTTTTTTTTTTTTGACTCAGTTCCCTAGATGGTGGCTGTCCCTTGGTAGCTGATGTGTTAAAGGGCTGAATTGCATGGCCATGTTGACTTGAATCTAGTTGGTACAGGGAGAATAGCTTGTTTTTTCTTAAGTGGCTTAAAAACACTTAGAGTAGTAACATAACAGGAGGATGTGTCAGACTTCACATTCTGGATGTTTTTAGAGCAGTGACTGCAGTTGTTTCCAGCTGGAATTTGAGGTGCTAGTGAGAGTAGTGAATTGAAGAGGTAATTTGGAGTTGGAAGCCACTGCAAGTCTTATCTAAATGCTAACGTGGGTTTTTTTAAAAGGTGATACATTGAAGAGTTTGGGGGTTGTTGAAACTGTGCGGTGACTATGTGGAGCTTCATTTTTGAGCTAGGCCTTGTTTCCTTTCAGCTTTTTTTTGCCATGCCATAAATATCAGAAGGCTTGATTTTTCTGTCTTAAAATACTTGTGCTGTTAAATTCCAAAAGCTAAGCAGAAGTGATGTTTTTTCCTGCATATTACTCATGTTTGTGCTCCTGAGAGCATACTGGTTGTGGACTAGACCTCTATGCTAGGTACTGCACAAATAGCAAGGGACAGTCAAGGGACATTTTATGTGCCTTTGTAAAGGGACAGTCAGACATTTTATGTACAAGCATAGTAAAGATGAGCGAGATCATACGAAATCCATATAAATTGTCAGCATTTCTTACAACTAGATCAGTAATCCATTTTTTTAGGCAGCTGAAGATCCTATCTGGATATTCCTTCTAAGGACATCGTTAGTTGTCTTTATAAGTAAACAATTTGTGCTCTCCACCCATAACTCAGTTTAGGAACAAGGGCTTCCCAGCGTATTTGTAGGTGGGACCCAACTGTAGAAACAGAACACAAAAGGGTAGACACAAACTTCATACTACGTTTGAACCATGAACTTGAAAATAACTGGTTGACATAGAGGAAGATCTCCTTATTTGTGTTACTTAATGAGAATAAAAAATGCTCAGGCTTCCCTGTAGAATTATTGTGCTGAATGTAGATGTGGTTGTCTTGACTTACTTTTCTGTGAATGTGTGAACAGATGCACATTCCCTTACAAAGAGAAGTCCTGTAGTATATTAAATATCTAAGATTTGTGCAGGAATGAATTGAACAGAGTAGAACTGTGCAGGAAAATGATAAAGATTAGTTATGCCTCAGCTACTGTAAACCAGAATACATGGAAATACAGGATGTCCTGCTAACTGGAATCCTGTGCTGGAATTATCATTGGTGCAGTGATGTCACCTCGGGATAAATGAATCTTCCTTTTTTTCTTTCAAATGCTGCTGAACTTTGTTTGAAAGCTACTTTGAGATGTTAAGTGGCAGCTGAACCATCAGGAGTTGGTAACTGATAGGTGTGTAAAGCCCGAGCTGCTTGTCCCTTTTGTCTGTCTTCACTGAAGTGTACTGTATTTAAGATGGTTCACTTGGCATTTCTGTTAAAAAACCCAAGGAGAAACAGCATTAAAGTGAGTTGTTTTACAGAAGGATCAGTTGATCTCTGACCTTCATGGGTAGCCTTCACTGTAGGGGATGCTGGATGTAGCAGTAGCTTCAGTGCTAGGTGAAAGCAGTAGCAGGTTCTGTCAGTACTGGATGCTGTATTCTTTAGCATTGTGTTCTGTTAAAACAATTACTGAGATCTGAGCTCCAGAGCGGTAAGAAGCAGCCATGGTAGTTCTTGATGTTGCCGGTGTCCTTGTGTAAACATCAGCTTTTGGTTAGATAAAGGATACCTCATTTCAGTAGCATCATTAATGATTATTTGAGACACCTCTTAATTTCAACCATCTTAATGCCCACACTCAAGGATGTGCAGGCAGTGTGTGGTGTACATCATAATGACAGTTTCAGTTACTTGCTGTAACTAGAAATGGAGATGCTAATGCTCTGTTCGCAAATTGTAACAATGGCAGGCTGTATCTGGCTCTCCACTAATTATGATTAAATAGTCAAAATTCTTTCTAAATTAGTTGCATTTGCTTAAAGATGATTTTTTTTTTAAGATCAGATGAGATGGATTCAGCTATCAAGCAGAATTTATTTGAAGTAAGGTTGATCTTCAGTTTTCAGATTGGAAGATCTAATTATATCCTCTATTATGATGTGCTGTGATAGAAAGATCTTGATAATTTATTGTAAGATTCAACTGCAAGGCAGGCAAAAGAGCAGAGTCAAGAAGATCATGCAGATAGAATAGAGATCTTGTTTTCAGACAGTCCTAAATAATAGGCTTGCTTTATCACTTGAGTGTGTGTGTATATATATCATGGTGCATTTGGCATTTCTGGGTACATTAGCCACAGTAATTAAGAGAAAGCATTTGATTATTTTAGTGAAGAAGCTGTTAGTGATTGTTTTAGTACAGAATGCCTATTTGATAATAAGCATTACTTTGAGACTTGTCTGACTTTACAAGTGATCATTGCCTAAAGACAAACTCTATACTGACTCTTGCTTTGTCATGAGGGAAAAAATGCTTCCTTACAAGAAAAAGGAGGATGATATTCTTTCAGTGGGAACTTTGGCTTTAAAGAAAGCAGCACAGCTTGCTAGAAGCTTTAAAACATAATGTTTTCGTGTACTGATATTTCTACAGTTGATATTAATAACTTGGGTTATTCTGGAATAAAATTGCTAGGACATTATCTCCTTGGATTTGAAGTTCACTTGAAAATATTAATTCAGATCCTGAACATACTTGACTATGCTACTTCATATAATTTTTGATTAAAAAATTGAGCAGACAGGTAGCTATGAAAAAGCTTCTGAAAGCATTACTGAATCAGTGCTGGAAAGTGAGAGTAACATTTACTCCGTTGCCTTTAGAGAGAAGGAATTAGTGCAGCCGTGATTAATTTCTTGGCTACATTAATATTTTCCACACTGGCTCTGAACTGCAGCAGCAAGAACTTTTAATAAATGAATGTCCTTTGTGCTTTGAAAGAAAACTCCTGTTTCTCTATTGTAACTTACTGTTCAGAGCCATACTTCCCAATTCTGTTTAGGGAAGAGAGGGAACAGAATGTTAGAGAAACACTTTTGAATTTGATCTGTGTTCAAGGATATAACTCCACTTTGTGCATTAGTTTTTTTTTTTTTGTTGTTACCTCTTAATGCAGTCCTAGCATCACACGAGTCACATACATCAGTTTTAAGTAATTTTAGAGGTGACAGTGAGCTCAGCATTGAAAGCTGACTGGCCTAGGAAAAGAAATTAGTTGTTTTTTCCATCTGGAGATGTTAAGCTTCACTTGCTTTTTCAACTACAAATGAAAAATATAGAGTATGGTACTACTTGGGAACTGCAGGTGGGACACAGCCTTACTAAACTGGTTGCATTTATCAGTAGGCTGGTTAGTAGTTGAAATTCTTAAGCATCAGTGTTCTTTCCCATTAGTCTTCTCCATCTTTTAAACATTAATAATACTTCACAAGATTGGCATTGCTGATCCTTAGCCCTGTTGCTAAATACTTTCAATTACTATCTGTGTCTTTAAAATACACTTGGTTCAGGTTTAAGTTATATTAGATGTTGGTTTTACAACGGAAGCAAAATAGTTCCAGTCAAGAAGATTATAGTTCTGTTTGAAGTACCTAAATCAATTGTGATACTGCCCTGAAATAAATGAATGTACTCTGTGGTCTTAATTTTGTAAAGCAAAAAACTTCTCAATACAAACTCCTGTTTGCAAGGTAAATATCCATTCATATTTTGAAAATCATGCCCACTATTTATCTCCTATTACTTGCTGTTATTTTTACTTCATCCCAAAGCACATTAAGAGATAGTACAAATAACAGGACACAGCCTCTGTCCAGAGGTGCTCCGACAGTGAAACTGACACCACAGAATGGGCAAGGGTGGGTAGCAAAGCAGGGCGGAACATGGCACATTCTGTACTTTTCTTAAAGCAGTTATAAAATCTGAAGTATGTTGAAAGTGATTTTCTTAAGCTTCTTCAATGTATGCCTTCTGAAATTGCTCGTTACTGTAAGAAAGAGGAAAGGGGCATGTGGCTAAATTCAGAACTGGGTGAGAAAATCTGATAAAGGAAATGTAAGTCAAGCACAAATTTCAGAAAAGTAACTGACTTGCCTGGGTCAGTTTTCAAAGTAACAAGTTAGAAATTCAGATTCCCACTTTATTTCCTAGTTCTTTGGAGGATTGAAAATTAAGTCACAGGGCAGAATAGAGTAGCATTCTGAAAGGATGACAGTCCAGCTATTTGAACAATTGGATTCACTGGCAGAGACAGAGAGACTGTCTTAGACCTGGATACTCTTTGTAATTTCAGGTGAAATATTTGAAGTAGCACAGATAAGAATAGATAGGGCATTTCTCATATGAAGTCATCAGAGGCTTTAGAGGGTGTAATTGGGAAGTGAATCTTTGCCTTCTCTGAGGTGGCAAAGAATTCCTGTCCAAGTGCTCTCTATAGCTTGATTAGGGCTCCTGTTATGAGACTTCTGAATGACTGACCTGTAAGGTATTTCTCTAGAATGCCGGTTCTTCTGTTTCTGAAGTGGGTTTGAGTTCCCCAAAAAGCAAAGGTGCCAGCTACAACACAGAACACTGCTGTTGTTCCTTAATTTTTTTTCCCAAATGTAATCCTTTTTACTAAGACTAGAGTTAGCTGAAACATCTGTACAATCACAGAAATCAATATGCTTGCATTTACAGTTCTCTGTGTGAAGAAATCAAGATGGTTTTCATTGTATTAAATTCTCTACCGAGTGTTACTTGGAGGAAATTAGTACCAAACATTGAAATACATTTTTAACCTGTGGTGTTTGCAGATTACTGTAGAGTTAGTCACTTTGTGGCAAGTGTTGGACTTCATTGCAGATACTGTAATTGAGCATTTTGGAATCCCTGAGATTTGCTGACAGTTTAAACATTTTTTGTCTTTGACTTCTCACTTTTCATACAATGGTATTAAAATGATGCTGTATTCACCTGCCTGATACAAGTGCCAAAGTCCTTAATGATCAGAGTTGCTTTGGTACTTTGGAAATTTTTCCCATAGATATTTGTGTAATCTCAGGCTTGCTTCCATGTAGTTTCTAATTTTATAGTTGTGATATGAATCCTAAATGTCATGATTGCTCTTAGCCATGAGCTGTTTCTGAATTCATTGTTTTTGAAGAGATAGGAGCCTGGTAACAGGTGCTAGCAGCACCACTTGCAGGTTATGTTACCACTGTTACACGCAAAACTCAGTTTTGTTTATTTCTGAAACTAAACAGTGTTGTTGATGGGAATCATGGAATAGTAAGTTGTTAGTAACTGTCTTAAAGCATTAGCCTACTAAAAGTTGGTAGGAGTATGAAAATAGGCTAGTGTGTAAAGGGAGAAGTAATACTTCCATATGCATGGTAGTGCATAAATGTTGGTTTTGATCAGAAACAGTGTAGTCAAACCCCATATCATTTGAACTTTGAGAAAATTTCTTAAGCTCTTTACCTTGGCAGCTGCCCTTTGATCTCATGGCAAAATGGGAGAATTTTTGTCCAGCTGAAAATACTGAATGCCATACTGTTGCAAACTTCTGTTACATCTGCATTCTGGGCTTCTACTTGAAAGTGGTAGAGAATACTTTCAAGCTTCTAATGGAAAAAAAAAAAAAAGTCCATTTTTACTTGGGTAGATTCTCTGGCCTTATAATGGATTCGTTTTTTAACATGAATTCAGCTTTTTGTTGTCCAAACACATCAAGGTTTCTGAATTGGCTCATGTAAGTATTAGTGAGCAGAAATGCAGCTTTTCTGTTGTGCAACAGACATTGGACCGTTGGAGCCTAGGTAACAAGATAGCAGCTCTGATGCTTACTTGCTACTTAAGCTTTCTGCCCTTTTTGAGAAAAGCCTGCTTTTTTACTGCTGCCTCCACTCCCTCTCCCTTCTACAATGACTGTGTAGTCAGGGTCTTTCCTTGAAATGCAGGTGATTTGATGAGTCTGTAGCTGAGCAGGGGCCTGCCTAACAGCAGCATGCAGATGGAAAACTCTGTACACAAAACAAGACATTTGGAAGAAATCTTAGTGGTAATCCTTGAATCTAGGAATCCACGTATCTTTAAATGATAGACTTTCTTTCAGTGGGACAGCTCGAGTCATTAACAGTTGAATTGGAACTGACTGCCTCTGTATGGGGAACTGATGAGTTGTCTTGTAGGCTGAAAGTACCCAGCAGCACTTTGAGGTGTTAAGCTATCTCTTGTACTCTTTCCTGTGATTTACATCTCAGAATGGCTCTAACTGAGCTTTCAGATCCCATCTTAATAAAAGAAGAATGCTGCTAAACAACTTTTAAAGCTATAAACGCAGTAGATGGAGGAGACTATTAATTTCTAATCCTATCTACAGCTGAATGGAAGAAGGCTCTTTCTCACCGCAGAGATACTATTAAATCTATTCCATGACTGTCACAAACTTTGAAGCTCAACTTAGGGATTTTCAAATTGGTTAGGATAGGTATGCACATAAGAGAAATTGAATTTTTAAGTAATTCAGCACAGAGGAGAAATTTCTCTGTAAATACAAATACTTTTTAAGAAGAGTTTTTTCCAGATGCAGTGGATTACTCTTGAAATAGTTGTTACATCAGTTTGTTGGATTTTCAAGTGCTCTCTTAGGTTTGTCAATATCTAGCTTTATGGCCAACCTCATCTAAGAGCAAATCAGACAAAAATTGTCGTAGTTTCTTAGCTAATGACACAGCTTTGATGCTGCGCTATATGGGTGGAACGAGACAAAATTACTAATAATGAAAAAGTGCAACACAGTATCAGACAAAACACATTTGACTTAAACCTATTCTCTTACTTTTTTTTTTTCCCCAATAGAAACTATGTTCCAACTTCCTGTCAACAACCTTGGCAGTTTAAGAAAGGCCCGGAAAACTGTGAAAAAAATTCTTAGTGACATTGGTTTGGAATACTGTAAAGAACATATAGAAGTAAGTATGATACCTCCCAAGTGTTGTAGCCAGAGTTAAAATGCTCCAAAGTTCATGGGACTGTGAAGTTTTTGGTGTATGACTTGATTATTTTTTGGATCTGTTGGATAAAATGTCACTTTTTTTGCATATCCTGTTCCCACACCATACTCTTCTGTCCTCATCTTCTAGGAATGAGACTGTGATTCCACTTGAGCCTTGTTCAGGTGTTGCTACCCCTGCATTGCTTTTTAAGTCCTACAGGAAGTAGGAATTAATTAGTACCTTGAGATAAAATGCACCTGTAAACACATGGTAGAAAGTTTAGTCAAGGCAAGACACATGTCAGGCTCTGTGTAATTGATCTGTACTGAAGGAGGTTGTCTTTGGTTTGTGGGGGGGTTCTTGAACATAGCATGTGTTGACTGAACACTTAGGAACCAAGCAGGAACTTGGTGTGGTACAGGATGTTCTTGAGGGACAGGAGATCACACTGGGGTTTTAATGAAGTGTTTGTCAAGGTCATCAAATTAAAAAAATCATGTCTGCACCTGTTCAACTAGAAGAGAAGAGTGTTTGTGCTAGTCTTCTGGACAGACTTCACAACTATCATCTCAAGTGCAGCTTTCTCTTCTGGGCACTAGCTTATGTAGTGTCATTTCAAGCCCTCAGCTCTTAGGAGTACCCATCAAATTATGACCAGCTTGCTTTGGCATTTCTGTTAGTACCTCTTTAAAGAGCATTAAAATGAAAATCATAAGAAGAAGAAATTACAGTCCTCCCTACTTGGAAAACTTGAGTGAGAATATAATTTCTAAGGATAAAATTTTGCACTGGGACAATGCTACTTTCAGTATTATTAATTTCAGTATTTGACGGTCTTCTGTGCAGCTGACTTACATGCCAAAGATGATACCGAAGTACTTGAGGAAGTTTTTTTTTAAATTATTATTAATTTTTAATAGGAATTTGGGTTTTTGGACATCAAAGATGTAGTCAAACTTTAAAATAAAAAATGAAACCAATGAAAAAAAAACAATACCAACACTTCCCCCCTCAAAAAAAAACCAGACAACAAAGAAGCAAACCACAACCAAACATCAGAGTTACAGTAAAGCGTCTCAGTGATCTTAAATGTTTAGCACCGGCTTGGGAGTACTTTTCTCTACAGATACTTTTGAAAACAGGCCACATATGTAACTACAGTCTTTGCTTATATTAGGAGAATGAGTATTGAAAACAGTTCTTCATGTGTTTAAGGACGTTGAGAGTACTCCCAACTTTTCTCTTCCAAAGAGGTGCATCTGGAATACCCACACTCCCTTGAATTAGTAAGACATGTTGTGTGCCAGCAGCACTTGAGAGGACTGCATGGATGCTTATAAACGTTGCTTAAGGAGCAGTTGGTCTTTGGTTTTGATTCTCTGTACTCTCTTCCCGTCTTCCTCTTCTCCAGGATTTTAAGCAGTTTGAACCTAATGACTTTTATTTGAAAAACACTACATGGGAAGATGTGGGATTGTGGGACCCATCGCTTACAAAAAATCAGGTTGGTAATAGTTTGTTGACACAAGATTCCAAAGATGGTTCATCCTGAAGGATGTTTCATGAATGTGCCAAAGCTTTTCCTGCAGTTTTACCCACTAGTCTTCCTTTCTTGCCAGCCTTTGGGACAGTAAAAAGCTGGCCTTTTTTTTCTTAAAAGTAATACCCTTGGTCTTTTTTTTAGTAGTGTATGGGTAAACAAAAACTGCAGAACTGATTGGTCAAGAAGTTTTACTCATCCTTTGACAACTGCATAATGAGAGCCCATCTGTTTTCAAGCTTAGCTTATAAAGCATGATGGTCCTTCTGGTCAAAAAGGTCATCAGTTTTATACAGTTCATTATAAGCTTTTTACCTTCCCTTAGATGTTTCATTTTCTGTTTTCATAATCTCAGGAGTTAAAATGACCACATCTATCTACTCATTTTATCCACCACTTTTGTAGCTCTGTCAGCTCTCTGCCACACCTGAAGAGTCTCAGGTTAGACTGTCCCAAGATTTGGTTTAGGCATATGTAATTCTGCATAGGTCTGCAGGCTTTACTTTTCAGATGTTCATGAGCCAGTAATAAAGGAAATTTGAGCTAGAAATGGAGGGAAGAAATAATACCTGATTCTGATTAAATACAGTTTAAGGCAAGTCATATCCGCTCCAGTAGCCTCTATCACTGAGACAATATAGAGTAATGCCAGCACTTAGAGAACAGAGAGAAGGTGAAAAACCTCTCTACAAAATAAGCTCTCTTAGCATCTAAAAGATCAAGTACTGCCCATACAAGAAGTGAAAACCTGTATTATATTGGATTCCTAGTGGAGTTTTAATCTAAAAATGTCCCTGTCTTGCTGTGTTCCATGAAATACACTGGTGTCCTTTTTGCTAGTTAATTGCAGAATCAAAATTGTGATACAAAAGGAGACAGCTTTTGTTTAGTTGTTTTTATTGTAGCCTGTCTCCAGCTTACCAGATGTCTGAGGCTTGAAGATAGACAAAAGCAAATACTCCTACTTGCACAGAGGGAGAGTACAACTCTCCAGATACTTTATATGATCTATGTGTAGCTTGATGCACAACTTTTGACGCTCACAATGAATGTTTGTAACTATTTGAATTTAATGTCTTATCTCAACCAAAATGCCACAATGCTTGTAGCGATCTCTAAGGCCAGTGTCACTTTAGTTTCTGTGCAACAGTTGTCAATACTAGCATGTTAAATGAGCGCAGATGAAGGGTGTAGGGAAGCAGCAAGTGTGGCATTTTTTTTGTTTGATTAGAGATTGGCTTAAAAATCAGGTTTGGGCTTTGAGCAGAAGAAGAGGTTTGGTGGCGTTTAAGGGCTTGCGTAGCCTCAGTATGTGAGCTGGTAAGCTTGGATTAATTTGTTCACCAAATACATGTTTTGAAGAGCATCTTTATATAAAAGTTTGTAATGGAAGGAGACACTGCAATAGCTGAAGTTACATGTCTATAAATGTTTGGCAGATTTTGATGGGAAGTACCTTGTCTGGATGGAGTTTCATCCTACTCAAAACAACTATGCATCTTGCTTTTTCCCCTGGAAATGAGTTTTAATTGAACTTCATGAAGTTCAGCTGCAGGGAATGAGGCTTTTCCTTTGACTGGTGATGAAATGTGCTTGTGACTTAGCCTTTCATAATGAATTCATGGTCAAACTCTTGAGGGATCTGTAAACTGGCACTTACCACACGTACATTCAGGTGATAACCTAGTTAGGGCCTGATCTGTAGGCCAAGAATGGGAGAGAAGAAATTAATTTAAAGGCGTGAGACTGTTGTGGTGGGCCTTGAGGTGATTATTTGGAACCATTATTTGGAGAATGTCACAGATGTTGTTGTCCTAAAACTGCTTTTCATTATTTAGTTTCTGCTTTGTTCTTTGTTCAAGGACTATCGGACAAAGCCCTTTTGCTGCAGTGCATGTCCATTTTCCTCGAAGTTCTTTTCAGCCTACAAAAGCCACTTCCGGAATGTTCATAGTGAAGACTTTGAAAATAGGATTCTCCTCAATTGTCCTTACTGTACTTTCAATGCGGACAAAAAGACTTTGGAAACGCACATTAAAATCTTTCATGCTCCGCATGCCAGTACACCAAGTGGAGGCATCAGCACTTTTAAAGATAAAAACAAACATGATAGCCTTAAACCCAAGCAGGCTGACAGTGTAGAACAAGCTGTTTATTACTGTAAGAAGTGCACTTACCGAGATCCTCTGTATGAAATAGTTAGAAAGCACATTTACAGGGAACATTTTCAGCATGTTGCCGCTCCTTACGTAGCCAAGGGAGGTGAGAAGTCGCTGAATGGTGCAGTTCCGTTAAGCTCCAGTGCCCGGGAGGAGGGTGGTATCCACTGCAAACGATGCCTTTTCATGCCCAAGTCATACGAAGCTTTAGTCCAGCATGTTATCGAAGACCACGAACGTATAGGATATCAGGTAACAGCAATGATAGGTCACACTAATGTAGTGGTTCCAAGATCTAAACCTTTGATGCTAATAGCTCCAAAACCACAGGACAAAAAGCCTATGGGACTCCCTCAGAGGATGGGTCCCCTTTCTCCTGGAAGCGTTCGCTCTCTTTCGTCCCAGCAGATGATGAACAGACTCACTATACCAAAGCCTACATTAAATTCCGCAGGAGTGAATATGATGTCAAATGTTCACCTACAACAGAACAGCTACGGAGTCAAATCAGTACCACCGAGCTACGTTGGTCAGCCAGGGGGAAGGCTAAACTTAAGTGGTAATGCAGCAGTTTCTATTTCACAGCAATCACAAACAATGAAACAGTTTTCAACAAGTGGAAATGGAAGGCCTTACAGTCTTGGAGGGGAGCAGAGATCACAGGCGAGATACTCTCTTCAGTCTGCCAATTCCTCTTCGCTTTCATCAGCTCAGTTGAAACAGACGTCATTATCTCAGTCACAAGCAGCTTCAAGAGTATTAGGTCAGTCTGGTTCAAAATCACCTATAGCTGCTACAGGTCCTTCCTCTGTCAATACGTCCTCCACACAGAAGTGGAAAATCTGTACAATCTGTAACGAGCTGTTTCCTGAAAATGTGTATAGTGTCCACTTTGAAAAGGAGCACAAGGCTGAGAAGGTGCCTGCAGTAGCTAACTACATCATGAAAATACACAATTTCACTAGTAAATGTCTCTACTGTAACCGCTATCTACCCACGGACACGTTGCTCAACCACATGTTGATCCATGGCCTGTCCTGTCCCTACTGCCGCTCCACCTTCAATGATGTTGAGAAGATGGCCGCTCACATGCGGATGGTTCACGTTGATGAAGAAATGGGACCTAAAACTGATTCCACTCTAACTTTTGATTTGACGTTGCAGCAGGGTAGTCACACAAATATACATCTTCTCGTAACCACCTACAACCTGAGAGATGCTCCTGCTGAATCTGTAGCTTACCATGCTCAGAACACTCCTCCAGCTCCTCCAAAACCACAACCAAAAGTCCAGGAGAAGTCTGATGTACCTGTAAAAAGTTCTCCACAAGCAGCTGTTCCCTATAAAAAAGATGTGGGGAAAACTCTCTGCCCTCTCTGCTTTTCGATCCTAAAAGGCCCCATCTCTGATGCACTTGCACATCATCTACGAGAGAGGCATCAAGTCATCCAGACGGTTCACCCGGTCGAGAAAAAGTTAACCTACAAATGCATTCATTGCCTTGGTGTATATACGAGTAACATGACTGCCTCAACTATAACACTGCACCTTGTTCACTGCAGAGGGGTTGGGAAGACCCAGAACGGCCAGGACAAAGGTAATTCATCTCGGCTGGGCCAGTCTCCAGCTCTAGCACCTGTAAAGCGTACTTATGAACACATGGAGTTCTCACTGATGAAGAAAAGGAAAATGGATGATGATGACTGCCCCTCTGCCTTCGAAGAGAAGCCTGAGGAACCTGTAGTCCTAGCATTGGATCCCAAGGGTCACGAAGATGATTCCTATGAAGCCAGGAAAACGTTTCTTACAAAGTATTTTAATAAGCAACCATATCCCACTAGAAGAGAGATTGAAAAGCTGGCTGCCAGTCTGTGGCTATGGAAGTCTGATATCGCGTCTCATTTTAGTAACAAAAGGAAGAAATGTGTTAGAGATTGTGAAAAGTACAAACCTGGTGTGCTGCTTGGCTTCAACATGAAAGAGCTGAACAAGGTTAAACATGAAATGGATTTTGATGCTGAGTGGCTGTTTGAAAACCATGACGAAAAGAATTCCAGGGTCAATGTTAGCAAGACTGTTGATAAAAAAATAAACTTAGAAAAAGAGAATGAAAGTTCCTCAGACAGCTATGAAAATGTAGAAGAATACAATGAAAGGGGTAGTAGTCCATTCGGTCAGCGTATTTCTGATAGTGGTGGGAAGAACTCTTCCGATAGCATCGTGGAGAACCCAGAGGACAGCATATCCAAGGAAATCATTGAAAAAAAAATAGTACAGTCTCCAGAGAAGTCTGATCAAAAACAAGAGGAAAGCTCTAAATATGAAGAGATTATTTCTGCTGAAGAACCAACAAAACTGGTAGCTGATGTTTCAGATAGTGAAGGTGATCAGGATGACCAGGATGATGCTGTTGAATGGAAAGATGGAGCTTCACAGTCTGAAAGTGGGCCTGGTTCTCAGCAGGGTTCAGATTTTGAAGACAATACATCAGAAGTAAAACCAGAAGTGTGGACAGATGAGTCCTCCCAGAGTGAAGATCCTGGTAACAGTAAACCAACTGTTGAGACAAAAGGGGGAGGATCTGAGAGTGATGAAGAGCAGTCAAAATGGAAGAATCGTTCCTATGGAAAAGTAGAAGAGTTTTGGTCTAAGGACCAGTCACAATGGAAAAATGCATCAGAGATTGAGGAGAGTTTGTCAAACCAGCAGATGGAATGGCAGAATAGCACAATTGACAGTGAGGATGGAGACCAGTTTGACAGTGTGACTGATGGGGTAGCAGAACCAATGCATAGCAGCTTAACTGGTGTGGAGCTGAGTAGCCAGCAAGCGTGAGCCGCTGGATTTGGAAACGTCAGGAATGGGCTCCAGTCCACAACTGTCCAAACACTCATTTCAGTCCACCGGCTCAGCTCACATCTAACTGGTCCTGCCTTGTGAGAGCTAGGTCATGGCATGTGCTGGTGGTGGCCATTGCTGCTCCAGTGGTTACTTAAGGATGCTGTTGGCTAATCTTGCTTGAGAAAACCTGCTGGGATGAGCACAGCAACTTAATGTGAAAACAGCTAAGCTGGTGGCTCCAGAATGCACACGGAGAAAAGCAGAGATTTATTTTATCTGCATTTCCAACATTATTTCACTCTTGTACATGTTCAGTTGTATGTCTTTTTAAACATTACCCTTTTTCACATGGTAGTGTAGGGCCAACCATACAAGCTACCAGTCCAACGTGTATAGTAGACTATGGGGAAATGGATTTTTTTTTTTCCATGTATCATTCTGAATAGTTAAAATGTATATTTGTACAGTCTTTTAGACCTATTCAAGTGAAGCTTACAGAATTGTTCTTGTGTACCCATCATAGATCTGTTTCTCTTTTTTAGTGTTGCCCTGCTGTGTAATAAATGCTGTATCTAGTTTACCTAGCAAAAGCTTGAAACTGCTATAGTACGGATTTTGACAAACTTAGTTTTTGCACATAACCTTGTACAATCTCAAAACAGAGGCCAGCAACGTAAAAAAATATATCTGGACTCTTATTGTATTATAGAATTTTCTTGTTCTGAATATCCTTGACATTACAACTGATGACAAATGTATTTCAGAGACATTTTCTGAAATCTTTTAAGCTAAAAAAAAATAAAAAGAAAAGAAAAAAATCACATGCAAAGAAACAAGTTTGCAGCTACTAATTTTGACACCTTTTAGATCTGTACAAAAGTGTATTGTGTTGGAGCAGCACACTGAAAACAAAAGTGCTGTGTTTTGGATATTTAGTTTTATCTTTAGTTAACACCAACAAGGTGTTGTATTCATTTATACCATCTAATATATGACACACTGTTGTAGTATGTATAATTTTGTGATCTTTATTTCCCTTTGTATTCTTCATTTAAGCATCTAAATAAATTGCTGTATTGTGCTTAATGTAAATATTTGCTTTATTACACGCAAGTGATACATTCCTGTTCGGTAGATTCCACCTTGCTACATTCATTCCCTGTTTTGTTTGGGTTTCCCTCTGTCAAATTCTCCACAGCTCTGTTGGGGCACGTTTGTGTGGTGCTTTCTTACTGAATAAACTGATCTCTTCAAGGAGATCTTTGTGAAAGGATATAATCTCTTCAAGAAGATCCTGCAAAACTAGTTTCAGCTGCATTTGTCTTTCCTATTTAGCAATCTAGAACAGTGATGTATAAGTAGGACTGTAGGGATTTGCTTGTTCTACATCCTGGAGAAATAAGGTCAATTACTGACTTGGCATTTTTCATCCCTTAGTACATAGATTAAGAGAGATCACTATTACACCTTAAAGCTCTTGTCCATCTCTCTGAAACAGTGCACACTGAGGGTAAACAGCAGCAACGGTATTTGAGCACTTTGCCCTTAGCCATGGAGGAGCAGGCCTTGCAAGCGACAGTCTTGTTTTGCCTTGGAAGAAAAAGCTGAATACTAAAAAAGATTTGTGACTCCTTTGGTCAAACCATTCCTGCATTTTGGCAAATGTGCAGTACAGCAGACAGCTGCACAACCAGAACCTCCAGCCTGATTTACTGAAGGGCATCTTAACAGTGATGAGAACCAAACTATGACAGCAACGAGTTAGTTCTAGGCATGTGTCTAGTATCTGAGTGCCTGCTTTTTGGTACTTCACAAGAACTCAATTGACCAGTGACATTTTCATTCCAGTTCTAAAGGAGAAAACAGCTCTATACTCTTCATTTTCAACAGCAGAGCTATTTCAGAGACCCTGAGAAAACAAGCAGATACCTCTAGCAGTCTGGGATGGGTATAAACTATACTTTCACAAAGTTAAAGACCAAGCCCCTCTAAGCCAAAGAGAATGTCTGTGCTCTTACGTTCTGCAGCCTCTGCTGCTGATGCTCTTTGTAACAAGCATTTTTGAGTTTTGTTGAGCTAATTACATACTTGTGAAGACTGAAAACAGTTACCTTTAGGTGAAGATGGGTTAGATTTGCCACCTCCCACCGACCCCATCCCAAAAGGAATCGTACTTTCATTCTGCTTTTCTAACTCAGAGGAATGAAGATGGGCTGTCTCCCAGTTATGCACTTCAGTGGCAGAATATGCATTTTAAGATCAACAGGAAAAAGACTTTTGTCGTTTACAGCAGCAGCAGCTCTTTGTGCTGCTCTGCCTTGAAAGAGAAATGAGTTGAGCTTCAGCTCATTTTGTTAGCAGGCTTCCTAAGCTACTTAATTGAAAGTAACTTCCTAGTCAGTCAGCTGGGAGGTTAACTACCAAACAACAGCAAAACCCAGGCAGTCAAGAGTCCTACAGAAGGTTATTCCTCATTAAGAAAGTTTGGTTAGGCTTCCTTCTCTAGCCCTAGGCTGCTCTAGTTCATAGGAGGCTGCTTTCTGAGAAAAGATTCCAGATTTTATTTCATCCAAGCTTTAAAAGATTTTACAAATACATATTTTTCAGAACTTGCTCCCCCTGACCCAGTTTGACAGTAGTAAAGACTTCTGCTAAGCAGTGAAATAAACTGGTATCATCTTAGGGATCTGCATTACATTTATCTCGGTATCTGGCAAGTTTAATCTTGGTGAACTCTACAGTTAAGTTTCCAAATTCTGAGCTCCCATCAACTGTAGTCAGTGAATAGCAGGACTACAAAATATGAACTGTTTAGAAGTACTTAATTTGCCAGAAAATTCCATGATGGGAAATACCATTTTATATAGTGATTAAAGGCCTTGCACAAAAATAGTCTGTCTTACCAGGAATGGCGGGGGGCGGGCCCTGTTCTAAGTGGTATAAACTCTTCAAATCTGGAGTTCAGCCTAGACAAGAATTCCTTTCTGGATTTGAGGCTAACCACACATTTTTTACCAAGTCCAAAAGCAGAAGAGGTAAATGGCCCAATAAAACTGCAAGAACCTTAAACCCAGTTTGTGTAATCTTAACATATCACACCACTAGAACTTTATGAGATGGAAGTTACCCAATTTTACAGAGACTATTGCTGTCTCTGCTTGCAGAGTTACCTAGCTCAGGCTGACACTGAAATTCTGTTGGATTCAGTGGGAGGCCTTGAAAAGCCACTAGGTCTGTCCAGGCTATGGCCAACACAGTAGCACAGAATGACCATTAATGTAATCTCTAAAAAAATTGTTTCAGCCAGCTCACCTGAAGCAAAGTGTCTTTTCCATCTCAAACATGCTATTTGAAATCTAAAGATTGTAACAGTTGAGAAGGAAACAGGAGATGATTAGCATAGACGTTTCTCTTTCAGAACTGGTGGAACCTGTGATTTGACTTTTGCTGAGCACCTCAGAGGGCAAGGAAAGCCTGAGCTTGTGATGGGTATCTGCGGTTTACATGTCCCTGTACTTCCATGGGTGTGCAAAGCATTTGTAATAGCTGCTGTTCTGAAGCACTCACCATTGCACTGACCTGCAGCGGCTCAGCACTAGACTTTTCATCCCCTCCCTCTCCCTCCTGGAAGCACAGTTACAGCCAGTAACCTTGCCTCCAAACTAAACAGTTCTCCAGCAGGGACAGACAGGCAGCTTTTGCTAAACTCCCAGTTTTCTACCCCATGCATCAGACACTAAAGTCGCACTTGAGCTCCACCTTTCCCTTGGAATGCTGTGACTTAACCCTTGATACTCACTGGGAGTTCAACTCAATCAAAACCTCTTACCTGATGCTGCAGCAGCAATATCTGCATTGAAGTTTTATTTCACAAGCTCTTCATCTTCCTGAAATTTCAAGTGACATTTAATGCTGCCATCCTCTGTTCAGCAGGAACATTTCTGCAGCAAAAACTTACTACGTAACAGATTTATGACCCTTTGACATGTATTCTCAAGACAGAAACCTGGATATCCACCCAGTGTTTTTGTAGGAAAATTCTATCATTCTTAGCACCAAGAATGAGCAGGTTTCAAATTTCCACTAAGAACATTTCAGTAAACAGCTTACCATTTTGTAGTACATGTTTCCTACACTCTGGTACTAAACCAAGTTTCATTTCAATTTTTATCGGAACCAGAAGATTTCAGGAATATGCTCTGTGTACTGTCTTTTAATTTCTGTTAATAAAGAAGATGATATTTGGATAAACAGGTTGGTATAACTTAGAGTATTCTGTTCCTTTCATAACTGATTTGCCCCTCTAGTATCAGCTCATTTGTCATTATTACAACAACCTGCATTGCAGGGGCAGACATTGACTGTCTCGGTCGTCTACTGCTTTATATTTTAATTCAACTTTATTTTTCATCATCAATCCCACTAATAAATAGGAGACGGTTGAGTTATTTCTGCATCAGAAAAGCATTGGTCTCCATGGTTACTCAAAGCCATGTAGCTTTACTTTCACCATAAGCTGTTGGGTTTGGTTTTTTTTCCACCCCTCCCCCCCTTCACAGCATTTGCATTGAGCCCTGCAGTTTGAGTTCTTCCACAGGTATTTTCAAACCAAGAGCATTTATTTCTATTGCTTCATATTGTGCTGCATACAAAACCAATCAATGAAAGCAAGTAATGTCCTCTCTCTAGTGTTCCTTGTTCAGAGGAAAGAATGAGGCTTTTTTAGAAGTTCAAAAGCCAAACACCAAGCTACAGGTGTGGAGATGAATTATGCTTCTCCTGGCTAAATGCCCATCTGCATTACAAAGTTGCACATCCAGAAGTCCAGAACAGCTTTGCAGAAAGTTTATTTACACCATCAAGTTACAGTACACAGCAGCTTGTGAAAGCCTGTCTCTGGCTGGAAAGAGAGCATGGGAGGCTTCAGCTATGTGCAGTGCACTGAATGATAAAAGTTCTGACATTGACACATTCCCTCGTAAAATCTGACCATGGGGCAGTTGTGAGGCTGGCAGCACTGGCACATTACTTGATGGTTTAAAATGCTACACTAAGGGCCCTCTTCAGCCTTCTCAGCATTTTAAATACAAAAATGTGGAGCTAAACTAAGTGAGGTTTTGTATGGTTTCTTCATTGATGGGAAGCTTATCAAGTAAGTGGCCAACTACTGTGATCAAATCTTAGAACTAATGTTCCAGCCTCCAACTAGTGATAAAATCACCAGTAATTCTTTGCTTCCCTTATTAGATGCTAGCCTAAGTTCTGAAATGCAACAGCTGCTTCTTTGTAAGGTCATGAAGTGTGAAGCCTAAGAACAAACTGCAGCAGCCTTTCCTTAAAAACCTTTTGTTAGTCCCAAGTCAATGAGTTGGATATTTAGTACCTACATCATTCACAGGGAAAAAGTCTTCTGTTCGGTAGAGCTTTGGCAGGTCATAGGAGCGTGCTGCTGATGGAGGCTGACTCTGAAACAAGAAGAGAACAGAAGTTAACCTTACTGTGGGAGGAGAAAATGATACCTGAAAGAGTTTGGATCATATAAAAGAGATGTGGGGTTGGGGAGACTGATCAGCATTTCAGAACTGAAGTCACTTTCCAACAAGTAATCAGATCTGTAAACAATGCTGAAAATGTGAAGTTGTTTACTTTCACACCTGATTCTACAGACTCTGCAGTCATCTTAGCTGGATTAATATTGAGCAGATAAAAATAGAGTAGAACACAGGGGAAATCAGTTTTAAAGCACAGGAAAATGCAAATTAATTAGTATCACTGCAAAATACTGGCTACAGAAGAAATACAGAAAGGGATTTGGGTTTGCTTCTGGGGGTTTTAAGAACTCAAATAATTGATTCATCTTGAGGAGATAAAATGATATTTCTGTAGTGCAACCTCTTAGCTGAAATCTCAGTCTCGATGGAAGACAAAGATCCTTGCCCTCCTGTAAAGCTAGTGGCCTTCAGGCCCTAGATTGCCCATATTTCCAGAGAACAGTTTGCTGTTCAGGTATGATTTTCACATTCGTTTGTACATAATTCTCATCTGTGTGTTTCAAGGTGTGCATCTAGTCACAGGCATTACTTGGGAGTATCCCCTACTAATTTTCTGGCATAGATCTTGGCTCTTCACAGACACCTAGGCACAATTGAAGAGGTAAATATTAATTCATACTGAGATCTAGGAACTGGCTCTCAAAGCTGTTGTGCTGTGTTGGCACTGCCAGAGCCAGCAGGATTGAAAAGGACTCTGCTGATAAACAGCCAATTTGCACATCTCGGAGGCCGGACCCACATCCTAAGAGTAGAGGACTTGCTACCTGTTTGGATACAGACTGTGCCATCAGAGCAAAACATTTCCACTGATAAACACTGACAGATGCATGTGGGTTTGAAGTTTTCATATGCAGGCCCAGAAGCTCCTTTGGGCAGATTTTTTCATTGTAAGATGTAATTTTTTTTCAGTTAAGATTAAAAATCAGTCATAACTCGTAAGTATGACAACATGAAGAATCTCAACTGGTTATTTAAAAACTACTAGCAATGAGGTTCACCTCTGCAAAACAGAAAGGAGAAAAATCCCTGGCCAGAGGAATCTCTAACAATAGTCAAGTGTAATTCACAGTGGAGTACCAACATTCTGCATTTTCCATAAAATAAGAAAGGTTGAAGTTAAGTCAGATTTTCAGAGTAAAATACTCTGCCCTTCATTCCTAGGGTAGAATTGCCAGAGGACATGCCAGGAGAAAACAAGGCAGGGAGAAGTGTTGTGAATTGCAGTAATTAAGAGGTTGAGTGACAATCTGTTCCAAAATGCCCTGATCAGAGCAATCAAAGTTAGGACATGAGCCTCTCATGCCAACTTTAAAAGTAGAGTCAGGATTTCCTATGGCTCAAGAGACCTCTGTCCCACTCTAGAGCTGCTGGATCAATAGTGAATGAGGGGCAAAGAACCCAATCCATCCAACTTGCAAAATATTTTATGAGGAAGGGGTCTGAAAAAAGCTTTCACAATGGCACAAACACCACACAGGGTTAAAAAGGTCACAAGGAATCTCAGTGCTCTGCACATCACACAGACTGAAGATGAAATAATTCCATTGTGGTCTGGCTGCTGTGAAACCTAAAGGAAAAATTATATGGTTGTCTGCTAAGGAGGAAAGAGTGGGGAGAAGGGGGAAGAAATGGTTCAAAATTCTAAAGACTATTCAAATCATCAGAAGAGAAAATGTTTAAGTAGTAACAAAGAGTTTTTTGCCTCTATAAACGTGGTTTATGGCTCCCACAATCTAATAAAGGCCAGATTATGGCCCTTAGAAAGTAGGTGCTCTCCTTGGGATAGGATCCATACCATAACATACAACCACTAGTGGCACTGACTACAGCACTAGCTTGCTGAAGGCCAAGTGGCCATAAGACTAAACTGTGTTCATGTCTAATCCAGCTATAGAGGCCTTGGGAAAGGTTTGGTCATTCCACTGGGCTCTGTAAGCACCTCTGGCACCTGTTTAGTGCAAATATACTTCTCCTCTTTTCTCTTAGGTTAGGTTTGAGACAGCCCAGCACAGAGTAGTTGCAAGCTTCCACTGCACCCAAAGAACATAAGCTGGAGGCAGATCTCCACTGAGATGCTCTGTATTCTGTCCCAAACTTGGGAACTATTAATTAAAGATTGAACAGTAAATATACTCATATAAGGGTGGTAGGACTCTAGAATAGGCTGCCATAGGAGCTGTGGATGCCTCTGCTCTGGGGGTGTTCAAGGCCAGTTTGGATGAGGCCTTGAGCAGCCAAGTCTACTTGAGAAGCATCCCTGTCCACGGCAGGGAGTTGGAATAGATGATTTCTAAGATGCCTTTCAAGCTCAGCCATTCTATGAAACTGAGGAAACAAAAATTAAAGGAATTCCGGGGGAATATAGCCTTTAGAAAGAAGTGTAACAGGTTTACATGAAACTACAAATACAAATAGTAAAAATGAAAGAATTAACATATTTGGGAGAGCTTTTGAAAAATACAGCATGCACAACAATTCTGCACTAGCAGGCAATACAAGAAGTGGCATGTAGAATCATGCCCAAAAGATTAAAACTTCTGGTGGCAGCTATGTTATGCAGTGAGACAAGATGTGTGCTACAATACCTAAGGCACGAAAAGCACCCCTTGAGAAATACAGTTTGAAGCCCCTGAAAGCCAGGCCTCCAGCTGACTGAGCTAAACAAATGAGAGCAGTAAGAAAATGACCTATTTAAGTACATAGTGGTTTCTCTGACAACTGCAACCCAGCATCTGAACAGCAAAGCTGGGTCAAAAGGTGATCCCTTACAGGTTATATCACACACAGGAAACAGCTTAATTCAGAGACAGATTCTACCTTCTACTGAAGAAAAATAAATGTGTCTGCTTCCTCAGCCTCATTTTCCCAGCAGGCTTACAGCAGTCTGTGCAGCAACACTGCTGTGAGTGCTGTAAGGATTCCTGATGTGAACACAGAAAGGTGTTTCCCTTCAATCCAAGTATCTACAAGATAGTCCAGAAATCCATGTTGGATCTACTTTTATAACACAGATGTAGGGCAATCTGCCCTCAAGGACCATGAGTCAAGCCTAGCAACACAGTTGGTCCATCTGTTCCTGGCCAGTCTCACTCCCAGCCAGCACTTCAGCTGCTCACCAGAATTCACAGAAGCTGCAAGGCCATCACAGTAGGTATGGTCTGGGATGCAGGGGCACTGGTATAGCCACTGAGTGCCCAAGAGCAAGAATGTTTGGCATCACTAGAAGCATTTCTGCCCCTGTTGCATTCAGTATGTTTATCCAGGCTGTTACAGATAGAACACTGAGCTTTTTCACAAGCAGAGAAAGTAGATTACCTGAGAAAAGGAGGAGAGGTATTATTTCATGGAATATTAACCTAATTTTTCCTGTATTTATGTGATGTCTCTGGAAACTTAGCTGGTAACTTGAACTCTGACAGCAATCATCCCAGATTAAAAACTATGACCAAAGAGGGAAAAAATATCCCCTTGAAGGTTACCAAATGTAAAGTCTTGGTAGTTCAACTCAGTAGCTGAAGTACTTATTCCTCTACACTGAGCTCCTGATCAACTCCACTGCCTCAAAGCAGAGAAAGGAGCAATAATAAAATATTTCATTCACACTGCTGGACTGCAGTGCTGACTTTGCCCTGAGTGCTATTCATGTTTCCACAGCTCCTGCATCCATTTCTTACATCTTCTCTCTACCACCTGAGGCAGCTCAAATGTACCTTTCCCTTGACACCAATAATCAGACTTGCTCCTGTTAGTTTGCAGTGAAAGACTGCCAGGCTTTCTGGAGTGAATCAGAACTACTGCAGATAGCCAAAGAAAATGGAGCAGCTCAAGAAGCATTTCTCCACAGAAACCTGCAACAGCAATTTGAACTCTGGTAGGAAAGATAAAAATGGGATTCTTGGCTAGAGGGCAGAAGTTATTTTTTAGATGTGGTCATTCTTACAGGTATTAAAAGCAACACCTGGACTACAGAAATCAAAATAGGGCAGAATCTAGTTGAGAGGTATCCCTGCCCACGTCAGGCAGGTTGGAGTAGATAAACTCTAAGGTCCCTTCCAACCTAAGCCATTCTATGAACTAAAACTTGTTTCTTCAGCAGCTCCAAAACCAAGCAAACATTCTCACTTTTTTCCAGCAAGATGTCATAATGCTGACTTGGATTCCTCTCATTGTACATAACAATGGATTCCTCTCACTCTACATAACAATGGTAAAATAACTTTAATTTACACAAAAAGAACCAAACAACTAAAGCTCAAAAACTTACTTCTTAAAACCCTACCAACTTCAACTTTCCCAAGCAGCCTTCTTTGGATTGCTGCCAGCCCATCCAGCACAGTGCTAGCAGATTCTTGAGAGATAGTTTTGGGAAAAGTATGAATTACAGAACCAAAGTGTTCTTAACGCATCAGCTCTGATGCCGAGTGCAAATCCTCACCCACATGTTCCTCTCTGCTTAAGCTCTTGCTACATACAAAGAAAGTATTTAACAAGGATGTTTTTAAAAGAGCAGGGGTCTGATGTCCACTATTGCCACATTAGAGACTCTCACTTTGGCTGGCTTCCATGGTGATTCTTCTCCCCCACTTGTGGGGCTACCAACCCCACTGTGCCAAGACAAAAGAAACTCAGCTCTTCTGTAGAGCATGTGCTGAATAAAGGTGCCACTGAAGGTGTAGCACATCACATGACCTACACAAATGGGAAGAAACAAGCAGTGTAACAGCAGTGCTAAGGCTTCTCCTTGGCTAACTAACAACTTCTCAGAAGCTTCTTAAAGCTTCTCAAATGTGTTTAACCAGGGTCAAGAATTCACCTTTTAATTAGCACCTTCAAAATAGACAGAAGATTGAAGACTAATCCTACCAACAGCCTTACAAACTAGTGCATCTTAGGAAATCAAGGCAGGAGGGATGGATTGGATGTCCCAACAGAGAACAAGTCACGGCAGAGCCCAGATCTAAACCAGGACTGACAGGAGAAATCTAGCAGAGCCTGCAGCACTGGTTTAAAACTTCACCACTTACAGCTGTCCTTCCCATTCCTCCCCCAGAGGTTATTTTTCTCTCCATCAGCAGAAGGAAGTGTGTTGCCACATGAGCACCATGCTAGTTCAGTCTGGCACACTACCTTAGTAGTGTGATGCACTACTGATGGCAGGCAGGTTTGTACTGAAGTGCCAAAACGATTAATTACAAAAGCAAGAGCATGAGTACAAGGTCTCTTCAGGGCAGACACACAGAATAATGGCAAACCACTCCAATTTTCAGAACACACATTTTAGACCCTAGTTTTCTCTCCTTTCCCACACTACAAACATTTTATGCAGCTGACTTACAAAAGTTGGATTCCATTCTTGACTTCACACACACAGCACCTTTGCTTACCTCAGCAAGGTAAAGAAATCTATCATTCTCTAAGCCCAGAATGTGACTGAATGAGCAGCCTAAACTGCAGAGTTTTCTTCCTAAGAAAACAGAAAAATCTATTCTAGCTCTGGCACCTGTGCCCATCATGAGCTGCAGTCAGCCCACTGGGTCATCTGACCTCACCTGCAGCACTCACGGATGTTTCCCAGTAACCTCTCTAAATTTTCTCTTTACAGAATTCTTACTTTTCCCCTTTTCCTTCAAGTCTGTGAGATTAGTGAAGGCTTTCCAAACAATTATTGATTCTTGCACTAATTTTCTTATCTCTGATTGACCAACAGGTGTGGGAAAGGAGGAGGGAGGAAGTTCTTTTTATAGTGCTCTGTTACTAGACTTATTAGAGTACAGTGTAAAGTTTGAGGCACAGTGTTTGCAAACATAAGGCAGTCACATCACTTTCTAGTATTATTTATGAGTCTCAAAAGCACAGTAAAAAGTTCACAGACTGACTGTATAGGTTTCATTCTTCCAACAGCTTATCAAGCAAATAACAGAAATTGGGAAGTAGCCAATTAAAATGAAGGTACCTCCTCTGTTTGCTTTGTAACTCAGAAGGCATATGCCTTATTCTTTTTAGCATGATCATACTATCATCTTTATTGTAAGTTTTTTCTTCCTGTTGTTCTAAACATTCTGGGTAAGCACTTCAGAGCAAGGCCAATTCTATGCAAGCTCCAGAAAGCATGCTATACATCCTTTTGGCTGTAATCAGTTATTAATGACAACTTTTCACTTATGACTAGGATCTCTTCAAGAGAATAATTTAGGCTTCCCTTTATGAAGTACAGTGCCACAAAACCACGTAAAACCAGTCAAGGAGCTAATTTTATTCCATAAATAAACAGAATTTAGAATGCATACTGGAGAAAGAAACCCACAATGTCCTTTCTCCCCCACCTTGCCCTAATCTCTTCAGCAAAGATCTATTCAACAGCTGCAATAATGATCCCTGCACAAATCAATAATCTTGCTGAAGTCAGGGCAAGTACAGTATTGTTAGCTGTTCAGTAAGGAGACAGAAAAACAAGGATGCAGTGGCTTCTCTCCTGCCAGAGAAGTGTGTGACAGCAGAAGAGATGTGACAGCTTTGGAGAGCTTCGACACAAAATGTGTCCTCTCTAAGTATACAGTCTAAGATTTCGTGCTTGGGCATCTTACCCACCAGGCTTTCTCCTCTCCACTGACAGATGTAGTTTCTCACTAACATAATCATTTTCCCAATATGCTGTTGCCAGAGGGAACATGTCCTTCAAAAATGAAAGTCTGGGTTTGCTTTGCTGCTGCCATTCGCGATTGGCCTGACAGGCTGTGTCCACGATGCTTCCTAAGGCAGCATGCCCTGGCTTCAGAGCACTCAGCCTCTCAGTTGCTTCTCAACAAGAAGCAGGAATATACTTGGGGCTGCTCCTCATGTGTTAATCTTCAGGAAGGCCAAAAGGGAACAGGAGTCAAAAAAAGAATGATACAGACTAAGGTAACTAGTAACAGTAATACCCAGCATTTCTACTTGCAAGAGCACAAAGGGCAGAAATTTGCTATCTGGCTTTACAATACCCTTCTAACACAAATATTCTCTTTTTACTAGTAAGGCAACTCCATGCATTCCTTGCCATGGTTTTTACTGCAAGTTCTGCTCCCAGAATTACCAAGTCCCTGTCTAGAGGCATAGTCTAAGGAACTGCATACAGCAGGGGCAGATCCAAAAAAAGGATTATTACAAAGTAGTAAAAGAAAACCAAAATTCACACTTCACATAAAAAAACCCAACAACTTCCAAACCCAAAAAACAAGCAAACACACACAAAAACCCTATGAACCCAAAACAACAACAAAAACACACACAAAATTAACAAACAAAAAACCCAACCAAACAAACTCCAGCAACCAAGCAAACAACCAGGAAAAAAAAAAAAAAACAACAACAAAACCCAGGGGACCAGATGGATGCATTTGAGGATGCTAAAGTTGCTGCTGTCAGTCATCTAAAAGGTCGGGGCAATCAGAAGAGGTTCCTGACAACTGGAAAAAAGCCAGATATCATGTCTTTTTTTCAAGAAGGCCAAGGAGGAAGATACAGGGATCTACAGGATATTCAGCCTAACCTCAGGCCCAGAGAAAATGTGAAGCAAATCCTTTTGAAATCCATTTCCAGCACTTCAAATAAAAAGGAGGTGACTGAAAATAGGCAGCATAGATCTAATGAGGGCAAGAAATGGTTAGCCAACCTAATTAACATCTGGCTAGAAAGCAGCTTTGCAGAGAAAGTACTGGTGCTCTTCAGCACCTAGAAGCTGAACCTGGATCAGCAGAGTGCTCTGGCAGTGACAAAAGTTAACAGCATCCTGCTATCAGTACAACCACAGCCAACAGACTGAGGGATGGGATAACTTCCCCCTATTATGGTGTGAGACTGGAGTACTGTGTGTGGTCTGGTGCTCCCCAGTTCACGAAGTATTTACTGGACTGAAGTACATGGAGCAAGTCCAGCAGGGGACAACCAGGATGCTGAAGCGCTGGAGCACTTACATCATAAGGAGAGGCTAAGACAGCCAGTTTTTCAGCCTGAAGAAGTGCAATTTAGTCATGTCTTCAACCATCTAATGAGTGAAGGCAGAGCTGCATACAGAAAAAACAGAGCTGGACTCAACTCAGAACTGCACACCAAAAAGAAATTTAAAAAAACCCAAACCAACAACCCACAGGCAATGGACATCAGTTGTGAGAAGTGGAACATCAATCAGACAAACAGGAAAATCTACATGATGACATGGTCAAAGACTGGAGCAGTGCCCGGAGGGGCTGTAAAATCTGCCTTCTCAGAGATGTCCAAGGCTTGACAAGACCCTGGGCAGCCCAGTCTAACTTCAGTCAGCCCTGCTTTCAGCAGGGAGTTGGACCTGATGACCTGCAAAGTTCTAACTTATATTATTCAATGATTGTTACTGAAGTGCAGAGGCAATACATTACTTGAACTCTGTCTGTGGTCTTAATCATGTTAACCCTGAGCTCTGAACTCAGCATTTCTGTGCTATTTATTCCATTCCCTAACTGCCAGGCTCCCCATGTGGTATTAGGGGTACGCAGGTTTTGGTTAAGCAGGTTTTCTGCCTACTTGCACAAGTTAAATTACAAATTCTAAAAATGCAGTGCTGCACTCAAATTATTCAGTGGCACTCCAAGCAAAATGTGTGAAGTCCAAGTCTGCTGCTATGTCTCTTACTTGTGTCCAATGCTCCAAACTAATCTAATCATTACTCACTGATGTATCACCTGCTGACAGTCTCAATCCTAGGGGACTGAGAGTTACATCCACAGACCTTGAAAGCAGATGTTAGGCAGTCTTTTCACAAAGGTGCTGAAGTGAATGGCCAGGGAGCCTCACCTAGGCATCTTATCCTAGCTTTCAGTCTTTCTGAAACAAAGAGTTAAGGCATAAACAGCAGACTCCAAGGCTGTCACTTGGAGGCTTTTATGAGCAGTTTTTTCTCTTTATTAATGCAGTGTCTGAGGCAAGCACATACAGTATCAGAATAGTAATAGCCTCAAATTATATGTCCCTTTGCAAATCAATTTATACCAACACATTTTCTCATCTAAGATATTTAAACATTCAGAGCATCTTGCACATGGAAGAGCAGCTGAGCTCCCCAAGGAACAACTCAAACTGTTTTCACTTTCTGGAATAATATCACAGGCAGAAGTAAACAAAAATAGCACCATCCATCTGAGGCGTGAGGCAGCATTCTACACAAGAGGAGTCTGTAAGTATAGTAAGAATCAGATACAGCTAATAAAAAGAATAGGTTGACCAGACACAACAAAGCGCAAGTTGTTGACACCCCCTTCCTTAACTCAGTGACTCAGAGCGTGCAGTAGTAGCCAAGCCAAGGCAAGAGCCTACTTCCCAAGCTGGCTCAATGTTTCAATACTAATGCACCACAAAACAAAAAATACAAAACTGAGCAAGGAAAGCTCAGTTAAAAAGACTAATCACTTCCTTCAATCTACCAGTCATGTTTCTGATGATGCTTCCAAATTGGCCTTCACTGATGGCACACTGCTAATTTGTGTTTAGCTTATCATCTAAAAAGATCCCCGAGTCTTTCACAGCAAAGCTGTTCTCCAGCCAGTCAGTCCCCAGCTTGTACTGCAGCAGTCTTAGTTCATCCCAGGTGCTGGATTCAGTGCTTGTCTTCTTGAATGTACTAAGACTCATTTCAGCACATCTCTCTGGCCAGCTGATATCCTTGGAAAGGCAACCCTGTTCTGAAGCACACTCATAGTTCACTGTGATCCACAAACTCAAGGACCATGCACTCTGTCCCTTCCTCCAGCTCACTGGACAAGGTATTAGGCAAATGTCTGACAAACTACGCCTGTAACAAGCACCCAAGTAGAATACAAACTACCCTTTGAGTCTAATCACTATTTTCACCTATCTAGTAGTCCACTCATCCACATCCTAACATTCCAATTTGAATACTAGGATGCTGTGGGTGTCTGTATCAAAAGTCTTCCAAAAGATAAAGGACACCAACTGCTCTCCCCTTATCTAGTTACATCACAGTCATATTATTCCTGTGACTTCACAGTTAGAACAAACTCAACATTCCTAATAGAGAAACTGTGTTAGAAAAAAAGTATTCATAAAGTGTTAAAACAGATCCTAGTCCTGCTATATTTCCCTATAAGGCAACAGGAATGGAAAGCAGACAACACCTCGGACAATCCAGCAGATATCAGAAATGTGGCAAAAATGGATGCATTACATTTTGCCTGGCAAAATATACAACATCTTAACACTCACCAGGAAGGCATTCAGACAAACACTGACCCACCCACAAGTCACAGGAGATGGAAAATTGCACTCAGTTTCCAAGAGTAATACAGCAGGAAGCAAAGATCAATGAGGTTTGGCTTGTATGTCATCCTCTAGCCAGTGGCTGTGATGCAGGCTACAGCAGTACAAGAAGAAAGCTGTCCATGAACACACAAATAGCCACCATGCATACACTGCTGAATCAAAGCTTAGTAACTTGTCTCCAGCTGAGACCAACAGCTGATGATTAGAGCATAAAGACATGACAAGTATGTGGCATTCCTGTCTTGAATATTCTCCTAACCTACAGGAATTTGCAACATACGGGTTCCTAGAAATAGAGAAGTAACTTTACTAACTTTACTAAATTACTTGGATCCAATTTAACATACCTAAATCTTCTTTCATGTACAACCACAACACTAAATTCCAAACTTCAGTGATATATTCTACATGAAAATTCTCCTTTAGTTCACTTTGAGACTATTTCTTGTTAATAATTTCTACTTACTCTCTCACACAATTACAGATTTCAAAGAACTCCAGTGTGTGTTCTTCCTCAGTGTGGAAAAGACTAAAATCATATCCTGCTTAACTGTTTCCCAAAGGGATGTGGTTCCCAACTCCTGTTCCAGATGCCTTTTCTAGTTGTGCTGCAAGAGGACCAGAATTCCAGCCAGTATTAAAGATGAAGCCAAGGATTTCCATTGGCACACAAAGGTTTTTACTTTTTCTTTGTACTTCAAATAATTCCTATAATTTGATCTTCCTTACCTGCTACTGAGCTGTGAGATGAAGGTTTTCATGAGGCAGCGATGTTTTTCTTTAGCCAAAAATATGCTCTTAGAGACCAACCCATACAAGTAAGACTCACTCACATCAAGCCTATTTGCATCACCTTCAATCACATTTTGGTTGTAAGTTTTTCTGCTCAGTCTCAATATTGCAAGGTCTGTCTGTAGCTCCCTGCAGTTGGCATTCACTCTGTGATCTCAAAATAGCTATGCTAACAAGCTTTCTTATCTCATTGCATGTTTCATTTTCTAACCCATTTGTGAACACTGAACAGCATGCAAGAGCTAGCATCTGAAAGACTTCTTTCCAAACCTTTGCAGGCCTGTAGTGCTGAATAGCGACTTTTAGCAGCCTGACATGAGAATAGCTACAGTGCTTAAGTGAGAGGAGAAACAGCCCAAAATTAAATACCAGTCCCCTCACTGACACAAGTCTCCATTTCTTTCTTCTAGAAAAATAAATAAATTTCTGTCTTTCAAAGGATATCAAAAATCGTTGTTATACTCTGAAAAATGTAATTGGGTTTACAATCCCACATGATCCTGCTACAGGAAGCACTCTGGAAATTAAAGAGTTAAGCAGGAATGGTGTGGGGCTTGCACGGATTAGCCAGACTTTTCTGGAAGAGACACTATCAGAAATGGTTCTCCTTCAACATAGTAAGGTTGTGTCATCTAACAGGAAACAAAACACTCTGGGTGCGACCCCACAAAGGCGCCCTGCACACCAGGGTGTGGGTGCTGCACAAGGGCTGGGGGAAGGGGCTGACTCCAGCAGAGCCCAGCCCAGCCGCTGGGGTGACTGAGGCTGGCACAGGCACGTGCACATTTCTGCAGACTCTCTTGCATTTTTGTTCTTGGCAAGGCAGAGCAGCTTGGGAAATATTTGCAGGTCTGGCTATTTAAGCAGGCGCAGCTGAGCAGGGAGCACGCAATCATCACCCAAGATTGGCTCGCAGCATTACTACTGCTGGAGGAAAAAAAAAATCCTTTCCATAATAACAGTTTTGCAGCACCCCAGCTACCCTGGCCATAGCATTTTGCCACCCAGCTGAATGACAGCAAGCCAAGGGCAAACATGCTATTTTCATACCACCTTCTTTTTTTTCCCCAAGCCATATTGACACATGGACTCTGCGACAAAACGAATGCTACTGAAGCCCAAAAATATCTGCACTGAATATAAATATATTATGAAATAGCTTTTAAACTCTGCCCTGAAGCACTTTCTGATTGGCTGCCAATGATGTCACACATCCACAAAGCCCAATAAAAAGCAGGGGTTAACAAGCCTCATTTCTGTGTATGAGCTGCTTGCCGCAGGAGCACAGAGCACTGCGGGCAGGCAGGGGTTAACTGCACCATCTCTCAGGTAGTTAAAATCCTCCCACCTCAGGCTTGCCTATCCAGCAAGCTGCACTGCTGCCTCTGCTCACAGCTTGATCCTACTTAACCGAGCACTGTTTACTTGGGACATGCCTTTCTAAAGGATACAGTAAATCGCTGTCGGGTTTTAGGTATTAAACATACTCTCATTCATGGTTGGAGCAATTAACTTGGCCTTATCTAGCAGCTGAGATGTTACATTTCGAGTCAAAGCTGAGCTTAGTGTACTTTCCAAAGAGGAACCTGACCTTCAGTCCTGTTTGAATAAACGGTTAGTGAAACCCTAACAAAAGTAAAATCCACAGTTTTACAAACTCAAAAACCAATGCCAGAAATATCAACTAAGCCTGCAGAACATATTATTTTGGCACCAATTGCTCAAATAGTAAAATATGTTAACTCTTGCTGTGCTTTCATACTTATAGGCTGCCTGGCAAGGAGCACCGGTTTGCAGGTTTAGGCAGTTCCAATAAACAGCATTTCATGCAGAGAGAAATCTGCTACATAAAATACTAAGCCTATATGATGCTCAATTACCAGTAACCACTATTTGTTTCTTACTAAGAATATAATTCTTGGTGCTGGCTTAGTTTCAAATGTTATTAGGTAGATAGCATGTGGTGTTGTAGTACAGAGTCTTACGCATGAACTGAAAATACACTGAATTTTATCACCCTATTCTAGGCAGTTTTGCTGCCAAATGTAGGCTAATTTATATTTAGCAGCCTATTTAATAGTTTGCACTCATACTTCCAAAGCAAGCATGGAAGCAGACCATATAATAATATGAAAATGTTGCTTGATTCGCTACATAAAACTTTATTTGTTTTTCAAATCCTTGTCTAAGGAGTAGGGACATTCAATAGAAATGAAACTGCAAGCTCCAGGGTTCAAATATGGAGCTGCTTTAGAGTATGGTATCACTGCAGTGCTCAAGGCAATATCACAAAGCAAGAGAAAAAGCTGTGGATAGCTATCTACTATTGCCCCTTTTGTCGTTTCAGTTTCACATTCATGTCAAAAAATGCTAAAATCAGTCAAAGGAAAAAAAAAAAAACAAACCCAAACCAACCTACAAGCTCACTGTCTTAAGCTCTCATGCTTTCCTCGATTACTCCTGAAGGATCCCTTTACCACTGAACCTCAGCACATACCATCAAATATTTCAAGTGGAACAAATTCATTAACTTGTAAACATGACTTAACTAACTGAAAGCCAGTGACAGAAACCTGGAGCAGTTAAATCAACTTCAGGCAGGCACTGCATTTCATGTGTTAATACTTGCCATCTGCTCATGTTGCATTTTTTACCAGAAGGAAAAATTATGACTGCTGAGTAAAGACACTTTAAAAAAGAAGAAAGAATGAAAGAAAGACAAAGAAAGAGAAACCTGATCTCAGCCATAAACGAGGGGGAGATTGGTTGGTTGTTTTACACAGGCACACACTGTGTCTCTCTACTGAAACGAACGGACCCCTATGTAGAAGTCTTTTTAGCTGTTGCTGTCTTGCAATAGTTAGACTAGGAAATCTTAAAGGGAAAAAAAGTGCCTGTGCATGTTTAATACTCCAGACAGCGAGAAATTTGCCTCAGGGAGAAACACTGTGTGAAAGAGGTGGGGGAAGGGTAATAATGCTGGCAGACAGGGAGCATAAGGGAAGCGGCGCAGGAGCCTGTGCGCAGTGCTGGGGAGACTCAGTTGTAAACCTTACTCGCTGTGACTCCTGGAGGCTCAGCCCAGCAGAGCACCTCGCAGCCACACAACCATTACATCACTCACAGGCAGAGCTGCCTGCTGGTCGCAGAAAATGGCCCAGACAGGAAGAGAAGGATACCAGCAGACGCAATGTTTCTCCACTTTGTGCAAGATGCCATTTTAAAACTTTGTTTTTGTTGTTTTTTTTTTTTTTTTTTTAAATGAGATGCGTTTTCTTGTTGGTTTGGGTCTTTTTGTTTGGTTGGTTTGTTTTCCTTCCCTTAAAAAAAAAGTCCTAACTTCTTACTCCCCTCAAAATTAAAAGGAGATCAACATTTCTCAACAGCTGACCTCAGTGATCTCAATGGCTGGCCTCAATGACCTTAGAGGTCATTTCCAATCCACACAATTCTGTGATTTTGCCCCCAAGAGCTGGGCCTATGATTCAGAACATGCCAAGACTTGATGGTAAAAGTTTTAGCATAGTTTTGGCCAAAATAGTATTTCACTTAATGTTCAGTAACAATCCTAAAGAGCACTCAAGCATTTCAGTAATGGAGGTGGACAAGGAATTTGCTACGGCACCTGGTCACCAAGGAATAAACATTTCTGATCACATGCCTTGAAGTTCTACTTAGATATTGCCAAGAGAAAAATAAAATTGTCAGATCTGCACCTGTGCCTTTTAAGAGCTGTCATGTTTAAAAGTGATACTTAGAAAGAAACCATCCACTGAGCTACTTTGCTATGTCACGTCTACCATTACCATGCTGGATACACTGTGCAGCAGCAGGTTCTAGGCAAATTCAAAACCAAGCTTCTTTACAGAACCTCTCAGGGCGAGAACACATGCAGGAGATGGAAGCCTGTCCACTAGAGGCTAGACAAAACCTTTTCAAAGACAACACAAAGTAACTGCTCTAACAGTGGCCCCACTACATGCCCCAGCTGTGGCAATAATGTTGGTGCATGAAACTTGAAATTATGACTTCTGGATAAAGACCTCTCTCACCACTTTCTATTACTAGTCTCTAGAACTATTTTAGCTTCATAAAACTACAGCACAGTGTAACTTCTCTGGATGCTACCTTTCTTAGGATGTATTGCCAATGTTACCTCCTGTGATCCAATTTTGGTAAAACTTTATTAACTGCTGGGATCCTATTCCTGATCACTGGGAATGGTGGGGGAAAAAGCCTAATACAGTGGTCACAACCAAAGTAAACAAATATCAGCCTATGTCACATAGCTGAAACCAGGACACTGGCAGGATATATTCATGCTGCAAATGTTTGAACACGAGGCATTCTTTAGAGTGAAAAAATCTCATCTGGTCCCAGATCCTTCATACTTTAAATTCAAGCTTTTTACTCCCATTCCAGATCTTTCACCAGATCTTTCCTCTCCACAAAGGAGCCCAGGTGTTTCTTGAATTCACTGAGAATTTCCAACACTTCACTCATTCCCACATTAATGAAACCCATATGTTTAAGTATTGCTGTCCTCAGTTCCTTCCTTACTACCTTTTCTCTGAGATTTGATTTCATTTTGTGAATAACCTTCCCTGTACTAAAATAAGTTGCACAGATTTTATTAATATCTTTCATCGTTTTGAAGAGTGCTCTAAACCACTTATTTACTTGAGACAGTTTTGATGCTAGGTAACAAAGACAAGTGTTTCTTCTGTTACAACAGTCAAGTTCCTATTTTTTTAAGTGCATATTGGACCAGGATTACCTCTTTTACAGCTGCCCAAGAATCACTGTGGCAGACTGTATACATTAAACTCAAAGCTCAAAGACAGAACATCTTGCATTGAGACAGCTGCAGTGATTTTCAACCCCACTTGGCTTCTCTGCCTCTTCTCCAGTGCCCCTCTGCACTGCAAAAGTAACCACTAAAAGCTCCCCAGTTAACAGCCCAATAAACGGAAGAAAGTTAAACTTTGGAGTCCCTTTACTTTAACATACCAACAAAAAGATCCAGCCACTGTTATCTTCATTGCAAGAGCTTGGCCCCCACTTCACTTGTTTGACTTCTAGTCACTCCTATTTCTGGATTGCTCTGTAATACAGGTATTGATTGTAAGTACAAGTAAGAGATGTTCCTAGGTGATGAGTAATATTTTAAAAAAAGGATCCCAAACAAAACCCAAGTGGAGGAAGTATGAACCACCACCAAGACACGAGCAGTCGTCAGGAAAGTGAGTCATAGAGAAGGCCAGTGGAGTCCCCCAAAACACTTCCATCTGTATCAGTCTCCAGGAGAAGGCAGAGGCACTGAAAATGAGTTGATAAAATACTTTTAAAAGGTGGTGGGTGTCCCAAGTGAAAACATCTATGTGGCAGCATAAGGAGATGGGGGAAAGTGTAGAGGAAGGGGGGAGTTAATTGGACATCTGTGTGAAGCTGGGGGAGGGCAGACAGGAAGGCAATAATGAACTCCATAAGCAGACGGTGCCACAGGGCTGGAGTGAGAATCCAGCTTTACTCAGAGCAAGGAATTAGAATCCACATTTGTCAAAGCATGCCTGTGTAAAAATTACACCTTCTCAGGGACCTTTCTTGTCCAGGGCATTTTGGAGGAGAACAGGCAATGACAGCAGTGTGGCCTTCAGCAGCTCTGTGGTCATTTTTTAAAAGGGAGAGAAGAAAAAAATGCCACTGGGGCTGAAGCTTCACTTTACTTTTCACCTCACAAATTAGCTCAAGCAGCTCAGTGAAAGGTAAGACACAGATTGACTGCACAAACAGCATTTTTGTGGAGCCCCCTGCATGAGTTGAGAGTTACACACATGCTTACAGCTAACTTCATTTGAAAGTATTTATACAGGATTCAGATCTTTATTCAACATAAGGAAAAACTCCTTTGAGGGTGCCAGAGCACCACAACAGGCTGCCCAGAGGGGTTGTGGAGTCATCTCTGGAGACTTTCAAAACCCGCCTGGAGGGACTTGGTTCTGGGCAACCTGGTCTGGGTAATTTAGCTTGAGCAAGGGATCTGAGCTAGATGATTGCCAGAGGTCTGTTACAACTCCCACTATTCTGTGATTTCCCTGCCTTCATATTTCTTTCAGCTTAATCTATAAATGAACATCCAGAAAGACTGAATCTGACTAACAACAGGGGTGATGTATATAAGCACTGCTTCTGGTTGAGCATCACCTTAAGATACTGTGAAAATCCACAAATTTTCCATATGAAAAAAAAAGCCTACTCAGAATCAAAATCCCTTTACAAAATCTTCTCGTGCCAACTTCATCCAAATTTTAACACAAATTACTCTGTATGGAAAATCTGGAGTAAGGATTTTCTACTCAAACTTTTTTACTAGGTCATCTTAATCTCTTGGGTATTGTACCAGTTTAGCCTTGGCCATTTGTCATTTTATAATCCTCTAAGAAAGGACTTTGAGTGAAAAACTGAAGTGTTAACAATACTTCAGCAAACAAGTTTCATGCAGAGGAAAGTCTTCTACTCAGGGGTTCTATGGACACTTCAATGTAGTGCCAGGTCATAGTATAGTTTTATGGTAGAACCATAATAAACTCATTTTGTTTCTGTAAGCCTCCAATTCCCACCAGCCAAACAGCATATGGCTGGTGTGTTTACCCAGAAAGGCAGTCTGTACCTAGAATTGCTGTCAATGTGCTTCAAGATTCAGCATCCCCACCTAAGCTAAGCTCTCCAGCCCTCAGTATCAATTAAGGATTTAAGTGAAATATTTGTAAATGGAAAATCATTTTAAAGTTCAGCTTTGTGTGTGTGCAATTAAAATAGGAACAAAATAAACACAGAAATGTTTGCTTTTGTCACACTGAGACCACAATTTCTGCAGACATTCCTCTGATGAAACACCATCACAAAAGTATATATTACATGGTTCCAGAAATAAGTGGAGGCACATACCATACCATGGAGACAAGAATCCACATAAATATGGTCAAAGTTCCCAACAAGCTCACCACAACTGTGGCTGGCAAAACCATAATTTTTCAGTGTACTACAATCCATTTGAAATGTTTAACCCTAATGTCATCTAATCTGCAGTGTGTTTTTTCATCTCAGATAGCATTTAGAATGTAGCTAGCATAGCCTGAGAAAAACAGCATAACCAAAGAAAGCCTGGCACAAGGGAAAGCATCATCCTTTTTTAGCAGCAGGATTCAACCAATTTGGGAAATGCAGTTAATTTAACACCAGAGGTATAAATGGCATCCTTGTAACAAAGAGAAATCCAGACAAGAAACTCTACAAAGAAAGGGACCCAGCAGTACCTTTCACAACATGTTACTCTGCTGGCCTCCAGGCATTCACACTAGTGACAGAACTCTCACGTTTTAGCTTTTGGGTTTTTAGTAACTGAGAGCAGTACAGCACAGGTTTATGAAGAGGAAACTCAAACCACTGGGACTATGAAGAGTGTTTCACATGCATTGTTTTGTAACAGTGAGTGCACATAATCCTGTTGAACAATGTATGGAATAGCAGAGCCTCCTATGGAAGAGGGAAGTGCCAAGTGCAAACAGATAGGATACAATTGGAGACACCGATATTGCCCCAGAAAACAAGCCAGTGCAGAGCTGCAATCTATAACATGCAAATGCTTAAATCAATAGTGCAAGCAGAGTCACTGCTTGCAGCATCCTTACAGGAGCAGCCAAAAGGAACATCAGAAAAGGGGAGAGTGAAGAGACGTTTATGCTTATTTCACTGGCACCAGCTGATATCTTTCCTGTAAATCATGTTAACTCTGCACAGGGCCATGTTATGGCAGACATTTCTGAAGGAAGATTTTTTTTCTTGCCTTTCAAGAGGAAGCATCAAAGCCTAGTAAGCCATATACTGCAGAATATATTTAAAGCTCAACAATAATAACCAATGGAGCCACTGCAACTGAATTCTGGAGGAGGAGCTCTTCACATGCAGAGGCTGGGGTTCTATTTTCTGGCACAGATTATACCAGCTTACAGAAGGCAGCATTTTACAAACCTTTATATACGTAGCCAGAAGCTTTTGTCAGTGAGATGCAATTATAGCTTAAAAACAATTCCTGTGAGAGAAAAGAGATGAGAACGCTAATGATGGTGGCTTTCTGACAAATGAAGTTTTTCTGACTGCTTTTATTCATTCATCTGGTGTCAGTACTGGAATTCTGCAACAGGAATTGGCTCAGTCTCTTTCAAAACATAAAGGGCCTAATCTGTTCCCATTAGAGGACAGTAAGTCAGAAGGCAATCTTAGCACTGATTAATAAAAGCAATCTGATTATTTTAACTTCTCTGTTGCACATAAACTAGAGATTTTCTCTGTTTGTTTGTTTTTTTCCTGCTACCATTTTAGCATGATGGCCCAGTTACAAGCAGATGTCTCCCCTAAGCGGCACCTGTTTAGGGCAAAGACCCTTTGCACTAGCTTCTCTCTATAGAGCAGCACTTACATGCCAGGTTCTCCCATCACTGTGTACCTACCTCAAAACGCAGGTTGCACAAATCCTTATTAGTGTGTCACTATGCTGTCCTGCTTTGGACCATGTAACAATGACATTTCTAGTGCAGAGACTTTCTCCCACTGCTCTAAGTGCTTCTAACAAAATGATTGAAGTGGGAACAGGCAGTATTTTGTATTTTGACTTCTGTTCAAGCACACTTGAAAACTGTATAGTTACTGTCAACAGTGCTGTGTGCTGGCTGGATCCTACCAGCCCAATTCCCACTTCACCCCCAGCTTTCCCCCTCTTCTCAATACACAGGGCTTCACATGTGTGTACAGTGTGCAGTGTTCAAGCCCCAAGCACTCTCTTCTGCTCCTCCAAGCCAGTGGCACTGCTTATGTCCAAGCATAATGTTTCAGCCTTCCTCAAGCTCTTTTGCTACGCACCAGGCTCAAACTGTCAAGAAACCCTGGATTCACTTTGAGAACTCCACAGCCTCCCTCAGAAAGCAGAAGAGTGAGGGCTAAAAGCATGGGTAGCTGAAATCTTGACTTACATGTCTACCGCTTCCCTCTTCATTCTTCCCATGTCTACTGCTTCCCTCACTTCATTCTTCCCATTTTTCTTTCTCGACACAGAACCAGTGTGACCTCCCTGAGGCTCCCAAAGCACTTAATGAACCAGTCCAAAACAGAATGGAACTGGATGAACTTCAAGCATAGCTGCAGGTAAAAATAAGCTGAACACACCCCTGAAGTTCTTAACATTGAATATTTAAGCACATGTCAGGGTTTGGGGTATTTTCCCCCCCCAGTATTAAAAATAAAATCTTGGTAGTACTCACAAGTTGAAAATAAATGACTGTTGAATCTGAACATGTTACTCCCCCAGTTTTGAAATATTCTGCTCTATTTTCTCTCCTCTCATCCTTCCCATCTGGTAAATTTTAGTAATAATTTAACAAATATTTCTCTTCACGGCTGTCTGAAATATCTCAGAAACATTAACCATTATCATGCCAGGTAAATCAGCACACAAAGAAATAGTATGACATACATTTGATCACACTTTGTCAGTGGCAAAGACAATAACAGAAATCCCAATATGTGTTTCTTTGGAGTCTTCAAGACAAGAACTTGGTAATATATAGCAAAGACTCAAGCTGAAACCCAGAGCAAGATGCACTTGAAGGATGATCTACAGAAGTTTAAAAAATGCAAAGTCTCAATATACGAAGGAGTTCTGATTCCAATTATTTCTCTGTTAAGATTTGTGAAAGTTCAAATCCAGTTGGCTGTCTCCCACATTAAGCAAAATCTCCACATAGTTGCTGTGTCCTGAGCCTTCCTCTCTCATAGGATGAATCTAATATCAATCTACAGTGACCATCACCAGAAGTCTGTGTCTGCTTCCACACTTGACAGTGGTAACCACTGAAAAGAAGTATTAACTCAGATGCTTTAGTCAGTGTAACTCATCAAAAGCTTTTCCTCCTAAGTGAGCTCAGATGAACTAAGAAGCACACAGAATGTTCCATGGCCAAATTCTGTCAGAATCTACTCCAGGTACCCAGAAAACAAAACAAAACCAAAACCAACAACAAAACCAAAACCCCTAACCAGCACTTAGTCAAGACAAGAGAGCAAACCCCACCTCAGAGAAGCAGCTTCTGTTCTAGAGATAATATTAGTAGTAGAAGGAAAAAGACAATAAAAAGCCTCCAAATAAATAAAATCTATCAAATGTGCACTTTCCCTTCCTCTCACTTGCATAGCCCCACCTTTTTTTTTTGTTGAGGATATGATTTTATAAAACTTTCCCTGCAACTGTGACGCAGGTTAAAAATTACTCCAGAGGTAAATATTTTACAAGATTCTCAGCCAATGACACTGAAAGAAAATTTCTGGCTTTAAGAAAACGCCAGATATCATGAGACACGTGACAAAACAGCAGTATTCAGCTTTCTTTCACTGTTTTGATTTTTTTTTAACTCCATATGCTGAAGTTTACTAAAAGATATTTCCTGTCCTTTCTTCAAGATTGCTGAACCCCATTCAGCCAGGGCACAGAAAACATCTTTGGATAAAAGATTTGGTATCACAGCTTCCCCCATACAAAGTTGAAGCCTTAGCAAAGAAAAGCTTTTCTTCCACAGAGCTGCAAACATCACAAGAGACAGCTGGTTCCTCTGTTCTGCTCCCTTAGGAGGCGTTACATTCTTACAACCTGTCAGACATACCCAGTCATATTTGTAATTTATATTTAGTATAAGGCTGTTTCTTTTTGGACCACCTCCGGATAGTGATAACACAAAGAGTGAATTCTGATTATTCACTTTGCTCCCACATATTAGACATCTTTCCCAGTGTTACTGTGCTCTGGAAGTCTGTATGAAACAACTTTTTGAATGTCCAAAAAACACACCAAAAGATGAAAACCAAACATGACAGGATTTTGCTGTACCTTGAAATACACTTTTGACCACAGAGAATGAGATTTCCCTTGTGTTAAAATGGCTTCCTTGTTTCATATCAGAAGAAAAAACTTAGCTGAAATAAAACAGACAAACATGCTCTGCTCAGGAAAGGCTGGGTCTCAAAACTTTCACCCAGTCTAATCAAGGCTTTGGAAAGAAGCTCCACAAGTTGGATACTACCATTTTAGAAGTTAAATTCATCTACAGAAATGGTCAGGACAGAATTTTCCACTGGCAGAAGAGGCCAAAGGGGAATCTCTGCAATGGTATCCTACAGAACCAGGGTAAAGAGATGGATAACTATAAAGAAATAGATTTGGAGAGAGCAACAGAAATTCGGCTGGCTGGCAGGGATCTTGTTAGATTTCAGGCAACAGTCAAACCAAAAGGAGAACTCCCATGGAAATTTAAACTCAATTGATGTTCTTAAACAATTCAGTCTTTTCCTGCAAACATCTAGCAGAAGTAATTCCTTCCCAGCAGAGAGCATTGTCATTCACAGCCAGAATTTACAGTGAGACCCATGATGCAAAAGTTATTAACAAGCAGCTGTACTGCATCATTCAAAGGCTCATGCAGCCAAATAATCCCTCTTAAGTGGTGACCCGTTGAAGGGATTGCCTGAGGAAAGGGTTACAGGGTAAATACACAAACTTATTTCCCAGTCTTCAAGAATTCATGGCTGAAGAATCAGAGATCTTTGTTTAATAGCCACTGTTGGATTTCTCCCCATGAATTTGTCTAATTACTTAGGGAATATGTAACACCCTGTGGACTTAAACTCTGTGACATAAGTACAGCAAGCTATGTCCCCTTCTGTATGGTGAACCTGCCTGCTTATAATTTCATCGGATCACCCTAGGTATTGAATTGTGGGAGGGGTAGTAGTTTTTTGTTCACCTGCTCCACAGACAGAATGACTTCACAAATCCCTACTTCAACCCTCTTCAGGCTGAGCCTCCATCTATTAAAAAAAGTTCTATGAGAACTTTTTCTTATCTGTGCTTATTATTGTTACCTGTCTCAGTACTTTTTGTTGCACTGTTTTGGTGTTTGTTTTTTTTTTGGGGGGAAGGAAATTGGTACAGGAGGAAGCTACCCCATTCCTTATTTTTCCTTAATATTATTATTCCAAGATGCCTGCAAGCATGAATACACAATTAAATGGTATTTCAACATTTTCCTTTGTAATTATAAAGGAAAAAAAATAAAGCACTATAATGTCTTCAGGTCCAATTCAAGCCAGCTTAACTGGTCATCTCCACAACCTTCTCTTAGTGTCCCAAGTTACACACCATTTGTGTAGCCAGACCAACCTTGCAGAACTTCTAACTTTGGTACATTTTTCCAGGCTGGGTATCTGCTGCTGCAGGTTTAGTATGTTTGGAAAGTTTCAGGGAACAAACCCAGGCCAATTCAGATCATGAAATTAAGGGGGGAATAGTGTGGTGTTTAACTCTTTTGAAAAGCTCTGATGCCTTCATAACCTACAGCAGATCATTTCAATTGGTGGCAAACTTGCTTCATAATGGGTACACATTTTCCTTTCCTATGAAAATACAACCAAATTTGGCAGAGTTAAAACAATTTACTGAGTATCTGTAAATTGTGGTTTTCTAAAGCTTCATCACTGGAGCTTGACAGCTGAAGATGAAACCAGTAATGCACCATCTCCTGTCCACATTTCTGCTGACCAGAAGGAATATTCATTATTCTCTTGAACTAGTTAAGATTTGTCCTAGATCTGCAGAAACTGAACTGGACTTTTCTTGCAGCTAAAGTTTCTAGAACTTGCTATGACACCAGATAAAAATTGGAAGTGGTTCAGCTGTGCCTGGGGCATCATTGCCTACCCAGAATTATGCATACTGGTATGTATTCCATTTCTTGGAAGAAAATGAGGAGGGAAATGTAATGGCAGAGATGCAGAAGGGACAAAAGAAAGCAGGGAGGTAGTTGAGACTAGAACAAAGATTGTGACAGAGCTACACAAGGACATGGTAGATATCACATCAAGATGGAGAGGGAGGAGGGGAGAGGATGAGTTCAGAAGACGCTAACTGGGGATTGTGATGAGCTGCTGGGGAAACAACAGATTTAGAGAATGACCTGGGAGCTTAGAGATGGAAAACAGAGTGTAAAGGTACAAGCTGTGAAGATATTCTTGGAAAAGAACAGAGACAGAAAAGGTGAAGAGCACATAAAGCTTCCTCAAGTCCACATCGGATCTCATCATCTCAGATTCCCAACCTTCTTCTATCAGCAAATATTCCTGAAACTCGTTGAAAGAATTCTCGCCCCCCCATCTAGTGCTCATCCATGGATGACTCTATACAGCAATTTTAACATAGCTGACATAAAAGCAAAGACTAAATGGAACAGTCTATGCCTGTGTCTCTCACTGCACAATGATGTACAACAAGCTTTCTATCTGCATACACATACAGAGAAAATTCTTTTATTTGAGAGAGAGCTGCAGAAATTACTGTTGGAGCTATTCAGTGCCTGAGCAGCATCTCTTAAGAAAAAAAAAGTAGTAAAATTATTGAAAAAATTAAACAATGTAAAAAAATATTCCCCTTACAGAAGCAAACCACAGCAGGTTCTCTTACACCACTTGAAATTAATAACTGAATCTGCTGTAAAGTCACATTTGTTACCAAAAGGATATTTAATATCACTTTTTCACCTGCTGGAAGCAACTTGAAAAATACTCACATTTTTAAGTGATGAGGCAGTTGCACGTTGAAATAATTTGCAAACAGTATTAAGGAAAGTGCCTTGGCTCTTCTCTGCTTCAAGCACCTGTGCTTCTAGGAAGGAAATGTGGTGCGCAACCATCTTAACAAACGCCTATGGACAAAGGAGAAACGCCTCATGAAAATTAAAAACACATGACTCTGTTTCACCATCACCCACACTTAGAAATCAAGAGTCAAAGAAAAAGCTTTAACAAGATTCCAGAATGCACTGTTGGTAGTATAAACAGCCAAGGGGCACATAGGCAGAAGTAGCCTGCAGATGTTTACAGCCAGGAAAAGAGCCACTGGTCATGACCTAAGGCTAATTATTTTCCTTACCAAGGGCAAACTTTTGCTTCCTTTTCAGCAGACAGAGCATGGAAACACTTGGCTTGCATAGCATCAACATTTCAGCAGTGAGGCAAAAAGCCTTTCAGAACCCACAGAGAGACTGCTGTTATTGGTGGGAGTGAGAAAGTGGCTGAAGTGGCAGAAGGGAGTAAACAGCAGAGGAAAAGATAACAGGTGATGTTAGCTAAAAAAGGTCAGGAATTGTTGACTTACAACATACACATATCCAGTTTCAGTTGAAATTTGGGGCATAAGGAAAAGCCAGATACAAAGATCACTGTACTGTATTTATTTGTCAGAAAACCAAACAGTTTGTGAGGAGTTTTGATTCTCTCTCTTTAGTTTTTTTGAGAAGTTGAGCACTGCCCATAGGGACAGTGAGGTTAAACAGGTGAATTAATTGCCAAAAATGTACCAGTGACGACATTGAACCCAGCAGATTCTCATCCTATATAACCTTTACACAACAGTCCTTTCATTTCCTACTCTTGGGAGTACAAGTTAATTTCTCCCTTGAAAATCTCCATGGATGCTAAGCTTTAAATTTAAAAGTTCTAATTAAAATATTAACTACTGCTCAAATTGCCAATTTAATCTTGTACTTTCAGCTTACTACCATTCCAGCTGATAATGTTAGGCAGAAAAACTGATTCCTAGCCAATCAAGATACCATCCTCCCCTGATAACCAAAAAAAGTTGCTGCATTTGTCAAAGGCAGTTTGTATCCTATCAGGGCCTGGTGTTTTCTTCATATTCCAAATGACTGTGCCCCTACAGCTCTAGTAAGGAAACAGCATCAGAAAGACGGATTTTTCTCTTTCCTGTATTAAGGGGGAAAAAACCACTAAGCAGCCCTGTTGCTTACCACACTTTTGGTACAAGAAATTGCTTAGAGCTAATTCTCTTTTCCTGTTCCAAGAAAAAAGCACCCTCACACAATCCCTCCAAAGTCCCAAACAACATATAAACATGGAATTTGCAAAAGGACCTAAATGGGTGAGAGTCTTCAAAAAACAGCTGGTTTGGAAGGCAATTCAGTTAAGCATGTTCACAGGCCTAGCTTTGTCCACTCAAGGATGGCCAAATGGTCAAGCACAGCAAGAACCTGCAAGCTGTTTCTTGGACTGGGGGACTCATTTCTGAAAACCAGGCAGGCTTCTAAACAGGTCAGCAGCTGACTCCCACTTCTGTTCTAAAATGCCTTGCCTTAGTTCCCTGTCTGACACTTTTTCCTGGTGCTGTGGAAATCCATAAAACATAAAGTGGTTTGATAAGGCTGTTATCAAATGTAGGTGGTAAAATGCAAGCTACAGAAAATGAACCGCATTAAAGAAAACTTGCTGAAAACCAAGAGAATTGCCCTGTCCATCCCAGGGTAGTAAACCTTAACAGATGATATTACTTTGTACAGGGGTAAAGCATAAAGCCTAAGCATCCTCCTATCTGGATTTAATGCTGTAAGCACTTGGTTTCTTTCACTCTGAGTCAGCTAAACCTGATTTTAAATATTACGCAATTTATCTCCTTATGTTTTCATTATATTCTCCCAGAGGCAAACTTGCCTCCAGCTGAGACAAATTTTAACATACTGCTTACTAAATAGGGTGAGGACATGATCTCAGTGAGTCATCCTGGTTTCCCTCTTTCTCAGGATAGAACAAACACCAAAACAGACGCCACAGAGCTCAGAAATCTCACCACTACTACATAAGACAATCATCAACAACTTAAAATGGGTATGTCCAGCACTGGATGCAACTTGAATTTTTAAAGTCACTAATGGTTTCACAGATACTCCTTAAAGTCACAAACCAAATTAACATTATTAGTAACATAAAAACCACAACTAATGTTTTAATTTACCATTAGGAACTGTAGAATGCACAGCAATAAATTAACTCAGCAATAAACACTTATATGTGCTGAACCACGAGTAAACATACTGATTTAAAAACAAATATTAAGACAATAGAGAGCCATAAACATCTGAGTGCTCCAGTGGACAGTTAACCTATAAAAACACATATAAAGAAGGATGTGAATTTTCTAACACAATGAACAAACCTCTAATTTATCAACTTTGGCATAGACGTGGTTCATGTCCATCACCTTGCCTTTAATGAGAGGAATGGTCTCATCCAGGATCTCTGATGTATCACTTCTAATCTGCACAAAAAAAAAAGTATCTCACATGAGGACAAATATTACACTGTGTTTTGTTTTTTTCACTTCAGAAAAAAGATATCAAAGGAACCTCTTGCAGTATACTATAAAAAATAAATTGGGAACATAATTTACTTTCTCAAGTAATCCATGAGATGACAAAAAATAAAACCCCAGTAGTAGAAAACAGAACTCTCACATCTAAACTGCAACCAGTGGCATAGCTGTATACACAGACACAGTCTTGTTTTCTCTCCATTCCATGCTTTACATCCAACAGAAAGCGAGCACAAACACTTAGGAAGGATCCCTATGAACGGAGTCAGACTTTTATTTCCCAATGTTAAGTAAAAGCACAGAATTAGTACATAACGAAGGAGACAAAGCAGATGACATCCAGGTTTGTGCTGTTGAATTCTTTTGGGTCAATGGCAAGCAAAACCCTCCTCCTATAATATAAAGCACACCTGAAAAACAGATTGGTGATCTCAGGTGAAGTTTATATGCAAATGGACTACATCAGATTCAAATCTGAGCCTGGAATTCCCAAAGATGATGTAATAAGCTGTTTTGCTAATATTGGTCTCATAAAAGACTAGAGAAAATCCCATCTTACAACTAAATGCTACATAACAACTATAAATACAAACACAGTTTGGGACATAGGAAAAGGGAGACATTGTGCAGACCCAGCACAAAAACTATCAGTACAGCAAGGTCAGTGCAGATGCGGAACAAATCTAAACCACCTTTCTTTGAGGGTAAAAGCTAACGACCAATACAAGACACAGGAGAGCTGATCTTCCAGCAAGCTGCCTGTGATGAAAGGAAATGATATGCAAATATGATTCAAGAAGTCATTTTGCAGCAGTCTGCAGAACCACAGTGACAGAGGAGTTCAAGAGGAGTCAGCACATGACAAAGGCAGACCATTCTCTTGGTACAGCAATCTCTTACGAGCCAGGAAAACAAGGCTTGGTCTGAACCCCCAGATTATAAAACAAGATTTATTTCCCCCTGTGCAATGTGTTTTACTTTGTCTTGATAAGGGTTTAGCCAAGTGCTAAGCAAAAGAGCAGAGCTGTCCATGCAAAAAAAGCCTGTATTCCTCTTTATTAGATTTTGCTATGCTAAATGGAGGAAGAAGTGAGGGGAAAAGGTTTGATGGAGTTTTATCTTCCAATTCAAGGCAGTAAGACTAAGCGAAAGGAGGCAGCAAACTAGGAGCACCGAAGTCAGTTAGGACTGCACAACTAACATATGAATGATGAATTAGAACACAAACCAGAAGCAGCACATTGAATGCAAGGCAGTGGACCCGATTCTTGCATACAGTAGAGTTCAAATTGTATCCATCAAACAAGCACCGATTCATTATTTTGCATTTTATAAAACCTATTATTTTCAAGAGGGGGAAAAAAAAGAGAGTAGCTCAAGCCTGAAGTGAGCAAATGTTATTTGTCACATGGATTTTTTTAAAAGGTTCTCTCTATATTCTTTTCTGGTCTCTTATCCCCTATGTTAACACAGAGAAATGTAAAAGGAACGCGAGTAAAAGCGACCACTGTAAACCAAACAGCTCTGTGGTGAGGAAAGAGAAAACTGAGGTTGGTAGGTTCCTGCGAAGTTAATCAAACCCTAACCACAACCAACCAAGCAAAACAACCTCTTCCTCTCTTTTCTCAGTGATAAAACCAGGTTTCACAAAAAGGCCTCGGGGAGAAGGTTCCCAAATTGTAAACCCATAAGACAAAGATAAGCAGTTGGCAGCTGGTCTATTGAACCATAATAAAGCAAGATGTACAAACACATCGTTTCCTTGTGGCAAGTTCTGAAAGAAGGTTCCATGGCTTGAGAAGCAGTGGTTTTACCAACTGGTGAGTATGCATGGGGATCAACATATGGCTTTTAAAAAGTGGAGAAGTATCAAATATGAGCAGAGATTTTATATCTATCCACACATTCTTTTCAAGGATTAGGAGCCAAAGAAATGAAAGTAGTGAGTTTCCACATGTACCTAAAGCAGTTGTGCATGTCAAAATAAATATCACTTTCAGTCATGCTTTAAGATATCCAAGAAGCACAAAGAATCTTATCTGAAAAGCTAACCAATTACAACACCTGGAAATAATAGGAGAACAGCATATACAAGAGTCTGCTTATTACAATGAAATGTTTTTTCTTGTGTGTCACTGGTTCAAATCATAGCTCAGTTAAAAATGACAGTTACACTGGAAAGGCTCTGAAGCCACTTAAAAGACATTAATTTACTTTGTTGAAGTCAGTGCCCTAAGGAAGACACCATAAAAAGTTAAAATAACTGGCACTAAAATTCTTCTGGCACAATCTTTCAGTGGCATGCATGAGGTGTGCTGAACTGTATTTACATTGTCACTGTAACTTGCCTATTGTGCAACTGTCCATTTTAAATGCTGTGCCATGCTCTACCTAGCCAGGTATGAGAGTGTGACAGTGGAAATAGCATTCTGTCTTAGTTCTGGATCCTTGAACTAAGGATCCAGATTTTTCCTCATTGCAATATTCAAATATATGCATCAAGAATGTGTAAGTGAAGAGCAGCAGCACACTCCCAGGATAAAAGCCAGGTCTCTTTTATATGAACACTTTCCTGAACGTCCAATTGAGAAAAAACAAGATTCTCCTTGCATTGTTTTGGCATAGACAAAAGACCACATTATTGCTAGGCACAGAACTGGAATCAATTCAAATATTACATTATATTTATCAGATTCCCAGACACCAATTGGTGTGCTGCTGAAAGGAACCTTACATTGTAGGTACTGGATAGAAAGCCACAGAAGCAGCAGTGCTTTGATGTTCTCAGATAAAGTCAATAATCTGCATACCAGGGAATTATTCACAGCCTGGAGGTTGCACAAAAAAATGTTTTCACGGGCAATGCAAAGATAGTGTATTGAAACTAGGTTAGTGGTTTTTGTAGAAAAGCCTGGCAAGAGAAGTCTCACAGGAGGTTTAAAAGCTCACTGGATGCAGCTGAACAAGCTAACCTTCTTCCCTCTACTGGAGACAAAAATGTAAGGTGCATGCCTGATTGATGAGAAAAAGCATAAAGTACATACAAAACCTTAGCATAAACTCCCAAACAGAAGAACTGAGTGAATGAACTCAATAGTAAATCAGACAGAATACAATCAGTAGTGAAAAGCTATTGATTTGAACCACTTGCTTTGAGCAGGCGATCTTGTATCACTGAAGCAATCATCACCTTTCAGGAACAAACTCAAAGGAATTTTTTGGCCCAAGAATCCAATCCCTTTTATTCTACATTTTGCACAGACTAAATGTGCCATACCAGAGAATCTAAAGATGACAAATGTAAGCCAAGATGTGTCAAAAAATAGACTGCATGCTCTGAGCTTCACATGCTCCTTTACAGCTATTTTTGTCAAAAGCTGAATGGAAAGAGAACTGCTTAAACAGCCACTAATACAGAGCCCTTCTTAGGGGGCAGCTATTTCTCCTTTTAAGTCCCCTAATAACCATGTGAGGATTCAGTGAGCAAGGCTTTTGTTTCTTTCCACTCTCTATCACTTCCTTCTGGAAGCAAAGATGCCTTCTCTCCATAAGCAAGATACGCCAATGACAAAATCAGTAACCTCTGATAGAAAGGGGAAAAAGATTACTAACTGGCTGTATTGCTAAGTGATTTGCCTAGAACAAGGCCTCACTTCTCTTGTGCAGAACTCACATGCAAGGTGAAAGAAAGATCAGAAAGATCTGTTTGATAACCAGATAACAACAATAATTAGCTAGCTGATGATACTTTGCATAAACGCCACTAAACACATTAATTTGAGTTTTTAGTAGGTTCTAGCAGCCCATACCAGACTGCTTTAGGGCAACTTATGACTTATGAAAGTAAGCACACTTCTCCAAACAGCACTCCAATACAGGAACAGAACAGTGGAAATATACTTAGGAGGTAATATTAACATTTGTTCTGTGACAACATGAAGAAGAGCCAGCACATCAGTGTCTTTTGTTTGCGCTAAAGCTATTAAGAATAAAGCAGGAAATTGCTTTTCAACTGCCTAAGAAACACTGGCCACCTAATTTTCTTACCTGCTTCACTTTATCCTGTCCCTCTTCATTTATATGTGCAATTCCTAGGAGTTGCAAAATTAAATAGTAAGCCCCCACGGAGCTGCTGGCTGGTCACTTCTTGTCATTAGAAGTGGATTCAGTATGATTAGCAGCCATTATTGCTGCCAATGACACATTATACAAGATGCTTGAAGACAGAGGAAAAATGTTGTGATAGGCAGTAACAGAAGGTGAGATGGTCTGCACATGAGTGACTATAAATTAAGTTCTACAGAGTAAAACTGGTCCGTGCTATCTGAACTAGCACTCTATGAAACACCAAGAAAGGCTTGAAATGCAATACCAGTCCCTCCACCTAATTTTACATGTTTTAGCCCAAGGAAAGAAAGAAAAGTTGACTGGAGGAATCACGTTCATTAGTTTTACAGGCACACCACAACCCACATAGTGTTCAGACACCTCTACTTTTTGCAGAAAGCCTGGGGTAAGCTAAATAGTAACATTTACCTCTATCTCTAAATGGTTTATCCCAAATCATTGAGCAGTGACAATGGCAAAGATAATTGGTGTGCTACAAATACTGCAGAGTGTATCAGTCACAACCCCATCATTAGTCCTCCCCACTCAGCGATTCCATCTGTATCAACTTCTCTGTTCTCATGAGCAGACACAACTTGTTGTGTTTGCATACTGTCTAGGGTAGGTGGCCTTTATTTATAGCTGATAGCCTGTATCAGACAGCCTAGTGCCACTGTCTCCCCGTGGTCCAGCACTGGAGCAGTTCTCTTGGAAGATTTCACAACACAGCTAAGGTAATGGAAAGGACCATGGAAAACACAGATTACTGAACTCATCTAGAATTTACTGATGAAGTCTACCTCTGATCTTTCACCGAGTAATGAGCCAAGGGTGCAGAGCCCCATCTGGCACTAGCATAAGGTAGGAAAGCTGCGCAGAAAGCGAGGGCGCCCGCAGCTCCCCCCAGCGGCTCTCCTACCTGCACTCGCCCCACGGCGGGGCGGCGCCCGCGGGGGCTGCCCGGCGACGCGCGCCCTGGCGCCACCTGGCGGCCGCGGCGCCCCCCCTGCGCTCACAGCCGCAGCCCTCCCCGCGGCAGCCGCGCTATCAAGATGGCCGCCCCCCGCGCGCATTCCCGGGCGCCCTCAGGCCCGGCGGGCACACGGCCCGGGGGCACGTACCGCGTCCGTGATCCCGCAGAACTCGTCCAGCCTCCGCAACAGCTCTTCGATCGTCTCTTCCAATGCCTTCACCTGGGGGAAGGAAAACAGTAAGAGGCCAGGCTGATGCCTCAGCAGATCAAAGGGCACCATTCTGTGCCACTCACCTTGACCGTCTGCAGCTCCATTGCACAACCTAAGCCAAGTTAGGGGATTGTAAGGCACCTGCCATATGACCACCTCCAAAAGTCCAGAAATTAGATGAACACAACTCATTGAGAAATGTAAAATTAGGAGGCTGTTGGCAGTGCTTTTCACCCCTGCACCTTGCCATAGGGCAAGGAAGAAGGCTGGACACTCAGTAGCTACTGCCACATGGACTGCAAGTCCACAATGTCACACAGAGTCTTCAGTCAGCCAGCTTCTAAACCTACATCAACATGTATTTCAGCAAAAGTCCCTTGCCAAGTATCTCAAGTTTGCACTAGAAAAGTGTGTTCTGACATTTGCACCTGGATGTACCCAAGTGACCGTTAAAGTTCTCTTGCACTTGGATGTACCAAAGTGACCTTTAAAGTTCCCTTCCAACTTGGTGCATTCTAAGTGGGATTCATAGAAGTAATTTTGAAGTTACAGCTCGCGTTGTTCACTGATAGAGAAAGTTAGATGCCCTCACACCCAACCTGTTAGGAAATACCTAAAATAAAGCTAAATAAATAACCACACCAAACAAACCAACCACATTGACTATTGTGAAGCGGAGTTTGCTATGAAAGACAGCCAAGAGCTGCCAAAAGGGCAGTTTTGGACAGCCACCAAAATGTTTTCCCCGTATCAGAAAAGAAGTCCCTACTCCAGAAATAGTCCCTCACCATTACAGGAAAGTCTGCCAAAAGCTAAGGGCCCAGGCATACCCATGCCTGCAGAGAACAAGAGTTGATGATCTCTCACTCTTAACCTGAAGTTTAAAGACTGATGTTCATAAAATTCCAGTAAAGAATTAACAACTACACAGAGAAAATAAACACCAAACTCTTGATTCTCCTGATTGTTTATGGAAAGAAAAAAAAAACACACACAAAATTAAACCCACAACTTTGTTTTGTAACTTAGGGAAAAAATATGAGCATATTTTTAAAAACAAATGGAATAATCAGAGTTCATTAACCTAAACCATCTCTGAAATTCAAATTATAGTTACCAGCCTAGCAGCTGAGCTAACTCTTGAGATTTTTCTGCTGGTTGTAAGAGTGCCCAAGGGTCTCCTGAAACTGGCACAATCACTCCTGTCTGGAACAATATGGTAAAGTGATTTGCTATCATGTAAAGACATCAGACAAAAGAGTGATAGAAGAGGAATAACAGGTAAGAAGACAAATGCACTTTGTCAGCAGAGAGTGGAATGGAAAGTACTATTAGACTTGCTTTAGATTGAGGCAAATGTTAAAAGCAGCATATGTATACATTCACCCCAAAGCTTGTGCTTTGCATGGACTGAAGATGGTCACTGTCATGTAACTCCTCTTCCACAAATGAAAGTGCTCTTCAGAGCCTGAGTCAACTTGCCAGCTCAAAAGTGGAGACCTACTTGGCAGCTTCTACAACAGAAGATATTTGAGGGAATGATTTCAGGTATGGAGGTATTCATGGAGGTGGTTTCTGCACCAACACAATGAAGATGTCAACAGAGAAGGTAAAAGGCCTTTTGCCAGAGAACAAGAGAAGAGGATCAAAAGAGAAATGTGACTTACTAGTTCGGCAACGAAGTGCATACATCACTCTAGAAAGGGTGCTCTGAAAAGGCTGCAAAAGCCATCTAGGAAAAAATCACAAACCCAGGAGACCAAAGTCTCCTTGTGAAGTATTATTTTATGTCCACGATCACACAAGCTGGGGAAGGACTCAACTCCAGTCACTTCCAGGATGGTGACTCAAACACTAGGAAGTACACATGCCATCACAGAGGAAAAGAAAGAACAACAAAAAAGCCTTAAGTACGTGTGAAAACAGACACACCTCCTTCCAAGGGCAAACCTGTATCTTTCTATATAGGACACACTGTGGGTTGAGGATCAGTACCTACTCAATAGAATGCAGATATGAGCTCAGGCCATGTTTTGAGTAGCAGGAATGTGACCCACCCTGACCCAAAAGCTCTGCAACTATGTTAAAGCAGCACTGAGCTAAGACTGGTATGTATTGTCTCAGAGAAATTGTTAGCAACTGACATCTTTGTCCATGTAGTGACCACACCTGTCTTCCGAAGATGCTTGCATCTCACAAACTGCATGAAGGCTTCCTGGTGGTGTAACTAGTGCATTGTATTCACACTGTAATTTCACTTCTACAAGATATAAAACCTACCCACAGAAGTTTTGCCAGCTTTTCAGTGCATATGCATCTGGCAGAAAAAAATCTCAAGGCACCTTAAGCTTCACAGGTTTATCAGGAGGAATCCATAGATGCTGTAAATCAATGCATGGATTTTAGTGGTGCTAACATGAGTTTACATCCCCTAACAATCTGTTCCATGTCTATCTGAGGGAAAGATTTCTGCATGGAAAAGCTGTTTTCCTTCTGTTGCTCCTTTGCATGCTTAAAGGAACATAATTTCCACATCTAATCTCTCCTCATAAAGAAAGATTATTCTTCCCTCCCTACTGCACATAGACTAACTGGGAAATCATGGCTAAACAACAGAAAAAGGCATTTTTGTCAAATAAGAGTTCTCAGTGATTTTATGTTATTATAATACATTTATTTTGTGAAAAACTTGTGTTGGATCTGATTTTGTGAAGTCTTCCTAAGGCACAGAAACATAACTGCTGGCTTTTTTGGTGAGTGTATTTCACAGCAGAGCAATCTCAGTGGGTGGTGCAAGCATCAGATGGCCCACAGACCAATTCTATCAAGCTCCCGACGTTTCTTGGCAAGTCTGTGTGCAGTCAGCTTCACAGGCCTGAAGCCACTAAGACAGCCACATGTTTAGGACTAGCACAGTTGGTTTAAAGAGGCAGTCCAAAACTGACATCAAATTTACAGCTTTGAAAATGCTGTTCAGTGGTAGCAATCATTAAATGCATGACTGTAAAGCAGGCATAAATCCCACTAATTTGAGAGATGATGCATTAAAGAAAGCTCCGCTTCAGGAAGCTGCATTAGGTGTATAGGTTACTGCCCTGCTCAAACGGTGCAGACACTTCAGGTAGGTTGCTCACCAACACTGCAAGCCCTTCTAATATCTACCATGAGCATCTTGCATTCATATTGTTCTTAAGGATTCAAGCATTGGAATGGCATGTGCTGGAGGACAGAAGCAAAGTTCATTGCCACCACTGAGAATAAGTTAATTCAAAACAGATTCACTCTAGTGTTACATAGCCTGAAACTTAACAGAAGACAACAATAGTAAGAAACAATAGAAAATAGATGCAAACAAGCCACTTAACACTATTTCTTCAAGGCATGCTACTATAAAAGCTCACTAGGCATAAAAAAGCCAAAATACCATGTTTAAAAAGGGCTCAACCACAAATACTTAGCAGTTCCATACGAAGTGCAAAAGAGAAAAACTACATTCTGAGGGCTCCGTGTCTTGGGCTCTGTGTCTTTAAGACACCACCTGAATGGTTCAGCGGGACCTGCTGCATATAGCAGTATCAGCAAGACATTTACCATCATCTCTAATTAGGTACTTACTACACAGAGCATACATGCTCCTCCCAGGTAGTTATACAACTCACTACATATTTATCATTAAGATCTAAAATAAAACCCACTGAGCACACTTCAAAGTTGTGATGAAAATATGGGGAGACAAGTGTTTCTTAGTCAAGACTAGTTTCACAATCCCTTTAAGATTACATGAACCGGCACTGGCAATAAAATAGTCTATCCTTTTCCATCGCTCACTTACGCCCCTAAAGTCAACGTTTTTGCATGCATGACAGGAGACATTTACAGTGAGTAAGGACATTGTTCTGAGTTGAAAACTGTTAGTTTCTTTGCTGTATCATTTTAGCTCAGGTCCCTTCTTTGACTCAATTCACTGCACAGCCCTGTTAAACCTGGCACTGACAAAGAAACAAGTAGCAAGAGGAAGAGACTCGTTCAAGCTTTTGATAGCAGTGTTAACTTATCATGAAACCTTAGCCAAAGACACAACAGTACCACTTCCAGACGGCATTTTAATGTTCCCATATACCCACTCCTGATTCTCCTGTTTGTTTATGGAAAGAAAACAAAACAAACCCACAACTTCATTTTGTAACTTAGGGAAAAAATATGCAGCCTAACTTTGAGGTTAGCTTTCCTTTCAGACTTTCTTTAATGGTACATATACTGTACCCACAGTAAGATCCCGTGCTCACCACTTCCCTTTAAATGTCTTTGTTTCTCGACAGCAATCTCCACCTCCTTTACTCCAAGCCTGAGAGAAGCTTCTTTAACTCCCCCCATTGCTCCTTCTTTCATTTTGCCTCAGCATTATGCTCCCACTCAACTTTGCAACAATATAGTTGCTTTCCCCAAGGACTTTTATTTATTTTTTAATATCAAATTCACTCCTTGATAAAAAGATTTGGATTAGATATTTTATGTCATCAGCTCTTGAGGCCCACAGTTGAGACACGAATATAGTGTTCTAACTTATCTAACTTTAAGAAACACAAAAAAATAGAAAGCTCAGCACTAAATCTCTTCAACCAAGTTTTCCAAAAGCCTTCTGCTTTCAGCCAGGAAGTGAAGCTGCCTTTGCAGGAATGTGGAATGCTCTTCTAGCCTGTCATTAAGATGAAAGGTAGGCATAAGAAACTTTAAAAATAGCCACCACACAGCTCTTTAGAACGTTAGAGGCTAGAGTGGGAACATTTTGATATTGCTGGAAATTAACAGGTTCCTCAGTATGATGTCCTTCTGGGCCAGTTTCAGAACACTGAAACCCCCCTACAAAGGGAAAACAATGAGTGGACTAGGGGAAACAAAAAATGCAACATGACAAGTGTGTTTCAGTGCTGAAACTGAAGTCCTTCACAGCTATTTATGGGACACATTCAAATTGGACATCATTATCATAATAATGATCTGTGATGCAGCATATGCTTGAAATCTTTCATTCACCAAAGTCTTCTACTGGACCTTACTTTACATTCATCACCATCACAGCCTCATTTGCTACAACTGCTAGCCAAACTTAAAAACTGTAACAGCAACCAGAAGTTACATGCTAGAGTAAATTGTTATTGCTAATTACAAAATCTTAAAACCCGCAAAACTCTTTGTGAAAAGGAATGGAAAGCTCTCGTTCTGCTTCCTGCAACACTGTGATATCTGACAGAGCTGAGCTAGCAAGACAGGGCCCACAGGAAGGGACAATTAAGACTCTTCCACAAAAGCTATGATTAAGCCCCAAGCAGGAAAATATCTAAGTTCTATTGCTGCTTTGAGCACGCTACCAATATGTGCAAAAATCAAAGGAGACTAGTATTTAAATAGGTGTTTAATTTCAGCTGAAGCAAGGAGTATGACTTGCAAGTAGCAACAAACACAAGTTGTTCCTGTGTTCCTTAAAAGAACTAGCACTTGGTTACACAAATACATGGTCATCCATGCCACACTACGCAGGCAACTAGTTTTATTAATTGGCAAGCTTTCTTTACTTCTTATCTAACATCAGTGTGACTGGCACTTGATGAAACCAATAGAATCCATCTGACTAATACTTTAATAAAACTTACTCCCTGCTAAGTAGTTTTCTTTGCAGTGTCATCTAAATCAAGCTTGAAAAATCCATTTTTGTAACTGGTAAAGCCTTAACAACACTTGTTCCTGGCCCACTCTGGGTATGTGGATGACTAATAAAGTAGATATTAATCCAGAAATAAAACAAAAGCTGTCAGTGGTTTAACTGATGTAGTTATGGACTAAGGATTGTATCATCCCCTTGAAAATGATGGAAAGAAAAACAAAGCCAGAGGTTGCACGATTTGGAGGTGTCTAAGTGGTCTAACTTACTGCAAATCAAAGGTAACAAACGACACGTGGAGAGACAAAATTCATGAGAACAATGACACCAAGGGAGAGACTTAGAAAAAAAGTACTCTGAATACTGAAACTGAATGAGTTTCTCTTTTTTTTTTTTTTTTTTTGACAAAAATAAACATTCTACAAGAGAGAAAGAGTGTGAGGGGAAGCTATTTAAAAGACTGATTTAGGAGTCTTTTATCTCGAGAAGATTGTGTCATCTGCCTAAAGAGCACGCTGTTCATTTTACATCAGCACCAGGCTCAGGTCGGATCTGAGCTACCTAAAGGTCGGAAAGGGGGATACTCCCAAGAGCTCTCTACTTCTGTTACTGTAGACTTCCTCTGATTTCTGGGGGTGCGTGGGGGAGTCAGCCTTTAAAGTGCAAGTTCAAGACCTGCCTCTCTGCCTTCAGGCATCTCAAGCGTCCCCTTTCCGTTACCGGGATGGCGGCACTGCTCTGCGAGATGACCATTCTCACCACCCCGATCGAGCCAAATAGCTTGGCCCGGGTAACTAACCGCAACTAACATCCTCAAACTAAGCATTGTTCCACGTTATCACAGTGCCTGACCTTAACGGTCTTGATTTCAACCAAAAAACAGCCAGCATTGTAGCAGCCACAGTAGGCGTGGAAACATTCAGCTATTGAGGAGCTCAGCAGCAGCTTAACTTTACCTAACGCTGCATGCCAGGCAGGGAAGACCTGAAGACTAGGCCCTCCTCAGCCACAGGGAACGCAAAGACCTCACTCGGCAAAAATAAAACGACACCACGGGCCGCGGGCTACTCCGGGGCCGGGCAGGAGGGGAATTCCTTCGCGGCTCGGGGAAGAACGGCCGGAGCCTCCGCTGCCCGAGAACAGGCGAACTCGGCGACCGTTGATGCACCGGCTGGAGGAGAGCGGGCCCTCGGCAGCCTCTGATCGGGCGGCGAGGAACGCGCAGGCGGAGGTTACCCCTTCCCCTGTGGAGCTCACAGCCTCAGGTGCAGAGCCCACCGGCCTGACCTACTCTCTCGGGTTATTAAAACCGAGCCCGCCCCTCGTTCCCCAGCTGACGGACCGCCCCCGGGCCGGGGCAGCCCCTGCTCTGCGCCCCCCTCCTCCGCGCCTACCTCTTCTCTGGGCGGCGGGGTGGGGCAGCGGTCGAGGCGCCGAGCCCAGCTCTCCTCATCCGTCGTCCCCGCCCGCGACTCCGGGAGCTCCTCCGGCCGCAGCATCACCTCCACGGCAGGTCGCCGCTGGTTCCCGGCTGAGCTCATGGCAGCTGCCGCTCCGCCCCCGGCCGCCACTCCTCCTCACACAGAGGCGCGGCGCCTGCCCAGCCGGTGCCGCCGGGCCCCTCGCCGTGCCGCGACGCCGTCTCTGCGCGCCGCGCGCGCCACCTAGCGAAAAGTGGCGGGAAGCGCAGCGGCTGCACGGCGGGGAGGAGGCCGCCGCAGCCTGCGTCCCGGCTGCAGCGAGCGCGGCCGCGAGACGCGGGCCAGGGGTTCAGCGAGCTTTCGTTTCGAGTCTGGACACTTCGCCCTCGGAAGAGCCACGGACAGAACCCACGCCGAGTAATGCCGCAGGCACCCAGCTGCTCCGCCTCGACCCTTTCCTTCCACGCTCCTAAAGATCAAGCTTTTGTAACAGCGTTTTGCTTCAGTCAGCCGCTGCTGCAGCAGAGGACAAGATTTTCAGTGGCTCGGTATCTGTCTTTAATCCTTTGGAAAGTAAAGGCTGCAGCTGAAAATGCAGCTTGAAGGTGCTCATTTTCCCCCTGCCCTTTTTGCAAGGTATTTAAACAATCTGAGGTTAGAGACATTCTGTCTTACCTTATCCTTCTGACAGTGCCTAGCTCACAGATACCGTTTTCTCCCAGAGAATGGAGCTGTCAGTCCCTGTGGCAAGTACAGCTGAAGACTTAGACCTTCTGGATGCTTCTTCACTGCAGAAGATGCTCTTCCTTTCACATAAAGCTCCTTTAAAACACACTCTTAAACCAAACCAACATTTTAGAGGACAGAAGAAGACAGCAGTTAGAGATGTGACAAAAAGAGCTATCTGTTCTGATTACTTCCTCCTCGAAGCAGGAACAGGACCTACTTGATAACCAGTGATAGTCAGGTGTTGGTAGATTCAACAGGGACCTACATTCTTCCCAGTAACAGTGTTACTCTCAGTTTGAGGAGGTGGGAAGCTTCCTACTCTCCAAAGTAGTTTTATTCATGCATCTTCTACTAGAGTCACAGACTGTTCAGCAACACGGACCTAGGACAGTTATGTGGTATCCCACTATCTGATTGGAGACATTTCAGAGTTTTAGACTATACAAAACAACTTTGCTTGCAGAGCAGGCCAGTCACAACACACCAGCACTGTCATCCAAAGCTTTTCTTGGCTTTGGATAAACACAAATTATTGCTGCATAATGGGAGAAAACTGAATTCAACTTAGTACTCATAAGAAAATGCTGAATTTCTATCCTGCAGTTTGAGATCAAGGCAGACAGGTACTTGAAACAAGAGAATAAAAAGCTAATACATTGCAAGATCTGCCCAAATCCAAGAGTAGGGACAAACACAGTGAGCTCTTCACAGACATTTTTACGGCACCCTGGTGACAACTAAATAATTAGCAGAAAAATTGTATTTGCAAAACTTGATCTTCCAGTGACCAGCACCACGCTTGTGTATTGCAGATTAACTTTTACAAAACTAAGCTATCTATTGCAGAAGAAGCATGGGGAGAGTGGCAAAGTATTCTAACTGCTTTAGGAGTGTAACATCAGCTGCGATTCCTTGTGATTTCACATGGACTGTGCTAGCCACATGAGCTTTAGCACCGGCATCACTCATTTACTGTGGAGGAATCTTCAAGAGAAAATAGTGCTGAGAAGAACAATTCACGCATTGTATTTCTGTTTCTACAACTCAATGACCTCTGCATCTCAGCTGTGCCATTAGGATAACCCTTCCAGCTTCACTATCCTAACAGTTCAGCAGTAAAAAGCACAAAATACAAAGGAAGCAACATGTTGAACTACTCCATTGTTTCAATATACTAACTCAAGCTATTTTTCTGTATTACACAGATCCAGTTACTAATCACCTGAAGTATTTTTTAAATACAGTTAATAACATTTCAATGTTTAACACTCAAACTGTCTTTTACAAGTAGGGTTTTTTTTACATTAGGCTTTAGCTAATTTTTCCCATGTTTGCAAAGTAGATCTATCTTCCTCATTTTATAGGACAGGGTAGAAAGAGTCTGAAAGGCAGACTTACTAACAAGGTTATGAGAGGATTTTAGCTATTAGGATTTAAAATATCTGAATTACAAGTCCACGTGCTTTGTGTAACCTTCTTTATGTAGCAGAGTTGTGTTTATATATTTCATATTTTCTTCCCAACACTTTAATAATTCCAATCCCTTTGCATCCTTAAATGCAAAAGAAAATAGAAGAGCCTCTTTTTTTTTTTCCTCCAAAAAATGGCCCACAATATCCAGAACAGAGGGAAAAAAAAGGAAAGGGCTTGTAGAAATTCTAGTGTCTCAAGAGGAACACCCATGTTGTGCCCAGAGGTTGTCATCCCAGCTATGAGTGTCCAGAGAGAGGTCAGGCTTGCAGGCAGAGATAGGATCTTTTATTTGACCATCTCATACAGTGTAATAAATGGACAAACACTTGGCTATTGCAAAATATTTCTTTCTACAGTATCCCAAAGTATTTCTTTCTACAATAAGCTGGATTCTTATCTCCTTCCTTGGAGTATCTCCTGTTTGCTCCCTGCTTTTTACTGTTATCTCCATTTTGTCTTGCAGCTGTGACTAACTAGGCCACTTATTTTCAGACTTGATTTCAACATACTAGATTATGAAACACATTTGTCTATTGTAACACGCCAGTAGAATGTTTTTTTACACAAGTGTGAATCTCCACACTGGATGACATCCCTACCTTCTCTAGCACCTTCACACTCCCTGCTGTTCTGATCTGTCCTTCAAATTCTGTTCTGTGTTTCTGAGTATTGCCAGCATATCTGTGACTACAAAATCAAGAGAGACATATCAGTAACTGGGTATTACCAGGTATTCAGAAGAAAACATTCTGAAGAAGTCATTGCAACACAAAGAACCGGGTTCTCCTGTGGAAAGCAAGTGTGGGGGCAATAAATACACTCTTACATACTTAAACCTAACATCACAGAGCCTGGTATGTCTTTCACGCTGAAGAAATGCAAGGCATTTCCTTATACTATCAGGTAATAAAATGGTAGTTCAAGTAGAAAGGAATGTTAATTGGAAGGACAGGAAATTTTATCTCATTAGCAACACTTCTGAATCACTGTCATGAGAAAAGCTGGTTAAATAGCACAGCACTACTTCAAATTGCTTTGTGCTTCTTATTTCTACACCACTTTTAAAACTGAATGTACTACATTAAGTCCTTAGAGACAAATCTATCTCCCATTTGAGAGGGGAAGTGCACAAGTGATCCATCACAGCTGCACAAGGAGTCTGAATTCTTAAATCTTGGCTATGAGCTCGCCTCTCCAAGAACCAGCTGTACCATTTCTTGCATACTTCTACAGCATCCAAGTACAACATTATTACCATTCAACACATTTTTTTTCCTCATAGTGGAAGCCATTTATGAAGCTACCATGAAGCTGATGATTCTCCTTCAGCATTACTACATGCAACTCCTACACAAGATCTGAATATTGACAGTTGCATTGCAAGGAGTTCATCAGAAGTAATTCAGGTGAGCCCTAACTGAAATGTCATTACTGATTTTAAGACAAGGAAACTTCACAGGGATATTTAACATTAGTCTAAATCTTTCTCCTGTTGGTATACCAAGGAGAGGAAGACTTTCTATTTATTACTTATGAAAATTCCAGAAAGTCTTTGTACCTACAACCACACTCAAATTTTCAACTTAATAAAATAACTCGAGCCATAACACCTTGTTAGGAACTCATCGAGAAGTACTGCTGGCATTTAAAGGACAGTTGCTATCGCATTGCTTGTAACAGTTGCATTCCTTCCTCAAGGAGGCGGCAGTAGAGAAAGTTACAATCTTCCTTTATGAATAGATTTAGGAAAGCCAGTACTTTTGACAGTAATTTGTAAAAACAGTGTTACTGACCTGTGTGAACCTGCATTTTAGCCTCATTCCCTTAAAGCTTTATCAAGTGCATGCAACTAGATGAAAGTCCCTTGCAACCCCTGCTGTTCTGCAAGTCTGTGAAACGGCCCACATTAGTTTCTGCACTGTGCTTCTGCTGCAGGTTCAGTCCAGGTCAATATTAGCATTAGGCCACTCTCAGTTCTTGTCCAACCAAAAGTGCCTTATCGAGCTTACTTTATCCACATAGATACATACATTCCTCAGGACACATTCCTTAGTCTTCCTTCTTGCAATGGCAAACACCTTTAATTCCTAGTAGATTTTACTTAAAACCTCTCACACAGGGAACCTGGCTGGAAGGTACAGAAAGATTAATGGATACTAATGTTAAATAACCTCAATACCCTGTGCTGTGTAGAGCAGGTGTTGCCTCAGTGAAAGCACCCACACACACTTCAGGCCAGTCTCAAGTCAAGGAATGCTTTGCAGAGTCTGGGTCAACACCAGACCCAAGCTTCTGTGTAAGCACATCTTACATGAAATGGTGTCTTCTAAATTCAATATATTTTTTAACTCCTTAAACGTCTAGATAAAATTCACTGTGAATCAAACAACTTAAAGCCAGTAAGTGGAAATTACAGTCAATTGCACTTTTCAATCCATCTGTTGATACTTAATTTCCTCATACAAATTTACACACAGTTTTATGGCTTTTTAAAAGTCTTTTTAAGGCTGATCAGTTCTCCACTACTCAGTTTTGTTACACTAAAAACATTGACATCACTTTTTTTCCCATTCTGGTATCCTGCTGGAAATAAGCAATTAGAAATGCACATCACAATAAAGCATTGCTGAACCATGGTTTTACACAGTAACATTAGGGACCATTTCTGTCCTTTATTCCTTTCCTAACAGTGTGGGGGTTTATGCTAGGAAGTAAGAGGATGATGTTTTCACTAAATGACAGCCCAGATGGGCTCCTGAGGGGCAAGACTGCTTGGCATGCATTAATACTTAAGTAAAATTAAGATAGATTTTTTTTTCCCTACACATGCACAACTAACCTACATTGAACTGTCTGCCATTTCATGGCCTAACCTTGCCTTTTGTCTGCACCTCCCATTTATTCATAATCTAATTTATTCAAAATACCCAATACTTGAAAAATTTCAAAGTTCCTTGTTCCCATGACAGTTCACCTGAACATTTCTCCCAGTTTTAGAGCTTCATGCATTTGGATAGAAGATCTGAAGTTAAAAAATAGCATATCTGGATTTTAAAAAGGCAGCACATCATTTAAAATATTCCATACCCATTTCAGCATTGCTTTAGGAAAAAGGTGAGCTGTCATGTTCTCTGCAAAGTAAAGACACTTCTTCCATTTCTACATGCCATTCCAGTGCACAGATGAAGTACAGTGGGTTCTTTCAGCTGCATGCCCACATTAAGATACTGCAATGATGTTTTTGTCACTTCTCCAGAGCTACATTAAGTATGAGAAGTACTGAACCATACAAATTAAACTAGTCATGCATATACAAAGGAAGGTAGAACAGAAGTCATATGATTTGCCCCAAGACCAGCAGTCACAAAGCCCTACTACACAAACCAGCTAAAACAAAACTCAACCCTTTTGTCACTAGGTAAATGTTTACAAGGGCTGCCAAGGCATTAGGTAGGGGAGAAAGTGTGCAAGTGAAATGGGTCCAAGCTAAAGCTAATGCAGTTATACCCAGTACTCACAGCAACAGTTAAACCCTCCATGTCATCAGCAGCACTTTACAAAGGTGACAGAAGGTGAAGAACCATCTCCCAGGCTTCATAACCTCATACATTTTACTATGAGCAGCCCACAGGCAAGCAATTCCCGTGCAAGATTCATTATTTGCAGCTACTGTAGAATAAGCACATCACAGGTTAGTCAACAGGAATGACGGACAAGTGTTTTGAACCCTTGCAGGCTTTTCCATGAGTAGAGATTTGCTCCAAAACAGGGAGCAAAGGAAACAAACATTTCAGACTGCGATGAAATCAGAACCCATTTAGCTGCCCATGAGAAAGACACTGGGAAGCTGAATTACCTTCATGCTTAAGAGGATACATTCTTGCTCATTTTTACTTATCCAACAAAGTAATTGAGAAAACTGTTTTATTTCTATATCCATTTATTATTCCAGTCTGTAAAAATATAAGACTAATATACAACTACATCTAGCTTGATTTTGTAAAATCAACCTTCATTCAGTGAGATACCAATGTACATTATACATTAAAGTTGTAAGAAAAATACTGATATTTGACATTTTAAACAAGTTCATTCATGTAAAAATCACATTGCAAGTAAAATTTAATTAGAAAATACATAATATTCACAAAAATACACATGTTAAAGACAGCTTGTGAGAACATTGTCCTAAATTTAATTCAGCTGTGGAAAAAAAATAAAAGTATGATTCACAGTTAGGCTTGACTGATCCAGTACCATAGCAAAACTTCAAAGTAAATGCATCCTAATTTTATTAATAATTTGTTCTTTTTCCTATTAAGGTGCACTTATATCTCCCAGCCACCACTAAGGAATGACTTGTCCCTCCACTGTGCATGTACACAACATCACACTAGTCCAAAGGAATTTTAGTTGTCCATTTTGAAATAATTTGGATATTTATAAATTTATAAAATCTGGTTTGAAAATACAATGTACGTAGACAGGATAGAGAATACACAAAGATGACATTAATAGCAGCACTGTATTGTCAATCATGCATAGCATCCTCACTATCACTTTTGGAGTTCTATCTCTCTCTTTTGTTAAGCTAAAGATAAAAGCTATATAAAACAGTCAAGCCTTTAAGTATTTTCTTCCAGGGAGAAAACTGTAAAGACGTTAAAAATTTAGGAGGTAGTGAATAAAAGGCTAACAATATCAGTGTGTTTAAAAAAACCTTATACTGAACCCCAGTATCATTTCTATATAAAATTAAGTTTAGCCACTTGCAATCAACCACTGATCATCCTGAAGTAGCAATTTAAAAATATCTCATAATTAACAGTGTATGCATTAGTAAGATATGGAAGAACTTTAGAAACTTTATGGTAACTGCAGCATTAAGCAAATACATGCTGTGCAGTCTGTCACTAACTGTAAATACACACTTTAACGCCCCCTTTACTTCGGTTCATTCATGAATGTTTTTATCAAGTCCCAAATGCTTAGTTTTACTATGTTACCACATTTCTGTAGAATATAACATGATGCATGTCAAAAGGAACATCCTCTCTCATTTTGGTTAGTCAGTTTGAAGGAAAGGTCCCGAGAGATGAATCCTCATGCAATGTGGAACAGGACCTTAGTTACATTTTTGCAAGTCCTTAATACTGGCATTTAAATTCAAAATATTCATGTTTCTGGTGTAAGTACAGATTAGGTAACACACAGTTTGGCAGCACACTAACCTTGGGTGTTTGTACCTAAGCAATGTTACTCTGCAACACTACTGTTCTCAGACTCAAGCTTCCTGCCGCCCAAGGTGGCTCAAAGCCGCTATCCAAGCTGCAAATATTCATGCACCACATCAGGCCCATCATGCATTTCCAGAGTGAAATACCTGCACGGAGCACACTACCACTTCCTTCTCTGTTATCTGTGGACCTCATTTCTCATCCAAGTGCCTTTAATCCTTTGATTCTTCACAATACATTCAAGTAAACAAAAGGCACAGAAGTGCAAACTAGCATAATAAATGAAAGTCACCCTCCACTGATGATTTCATACAGGAAGGAAAGTCTTTTGATAATGGAAAAGAAAACAACAAAAAAAACTTCTTAAAGTAAACAATATTCCTTAAATAAAGGAAGCACAGAGCAGCACTGACAGAAAACTTGTATATTCAACAGCTACATGTTGCAGAATGAACATGTATATTCTTCATTTCACACAAAGTAGTTACTCCATTTTTAATAATTATCAGCAAAACACTCTGAAATTCTTGCTCACATTGGAAAATATTCCAAGGCCTCTCCAGATGTTCACTGAAGAAACTATAAATAAATCTGACAAAGCAGAACTCTAACCTGCCTTTGCCAAGTACCACTGGCTGTTATGCTAGCTTTCCATAAATCAGAATGAATACATTTGACATCTACAAGACTTGAACTCCAGTGGTACTGAATGCTTGAAAATACTGCTGCTCATGAGATGAATTTACAATTTGAATGTAGTAAAATTAAACAGCAGTAATTTCTGAAGGAATTTTGCTTACTTCGTTACAAAAACCTCAATATATTTTTAGCCTCTGCTATCTTATAAAGGTCTTTCTAGATCCCTTAGCATTAAGCTTACAGTTAGTTTTTTGTTAGTAAAGTTGTCAGAGGTAGGTATTTCCTCAAGACAGACCAAGGGGATAAAAAAAGGAGTTAGTCACTTTTCCTGCTCATTGTATCTCCCCACAGGGTAGAACACGCTGCCAAGAAGCTAGACTGCTGGGCTCTGGTAAGCACAGCGCCGTAGTAGAGAGCTGGAAGCATCCTACTTTTTAGAGGCTGACAGACTGCTGGATCTCTGGTGTGAAGCTCCATTCATCCTTCTACCCAGCCCAATTAGTCCCCATCTCATTTACTTGCCACAACTTATGTTCCCAGAGAGGGGTCTGGCTAGGAACTGTGTGCCAAAGTGGTAAAAGCAGGAAACATGAAGAGGGCAAAAAAGAATGGTAGAAGCCTCTCCCTGCAATTCTTCCAGATGTTTGCAGCTGATTACACACATACTTAATGCACTTAAGATATCAGGACTTGTCATCAGTATTTTGTTTTACCTATATCAATTTAATACTATTCCAAACACCCAGACAGTGTCTGCAGAAAGATCAGCATTTACAGTTTGGTTTATTATAATGAATAATTTAACATCACATGGCTCGAGTGAGTTCTACCAAAGCCTCATTCTGATTTAAAACCGGTTTTTAATCCAGAGATTTTACTGATTTCATGGTGTTCTGAACTTGTTCAGGTTTGAAAAAAAGTAATTGTTTACAAATTCAGAGTCATTACAACAAACTTTTGCTGGTAGAAACTTCTACAGCTTCTACTAGGACTGTGATTTTAAGGTAGATTGTTATTTCATGTCCATATCATTATGTTAATTTGACTTGTTTGAAATTTACTGGGATTAGGAACTAATCTACCAGTACCCTTGAATACTGCAAACTAAAATGGGAATGGGTTTTTGATGCATAAGTGTTAAGACTTTCACATTTTAATTTCAAAACCATAGTCATTCAAAGTAAGCTTATCTGGCCATTAAAAACAGTTAAGGTGCGTGACTAATGAACCTGTGGTTGCACATTCACTTACAAAGAAACAGTCAACTTCAGAAACCCCCACCTTCAAATCTTGACTGTTGGCAAGTTGCTGATCACTATACTACCACATAACCCTATTGCTCCAAGTGTCAGTCAAAGAACTAGACCAACCTTCCTACCCTACTCCAAGCATATTTTTCAGTTTGCTTATACAGGGAACTACCCAAACAGGACTACAGCTAGACAACAGTCCAGAACAAGAACAAAGTGGCTAAACCAGCTCCATCACACATAAGCAGCATTTCAGATGAACATGAAACCACAGTACATCAGACAACCTCATACAACAATGGAAGTCTACTTCTACAGAACCAGTAGTACTCTGCATTAAAAAAAACAACAAAACACTCCCCTCAAAAAAAAAACCCCACCAAAACAAACTGTCCCCCCACAAAAAACCAAAACCCAAGTACTTTAAAAAGAAAGCTCACAGCCATCTCTTAGCTATCCTTCATTTTGAGTTTAAAATGTCCTCATTTGATTTCAGTCATTGATCAATCATTGTCCACCTTTGTGAAGTATTTACATTGAAGTGCAGAATTAACTGAAGTTAGTGGAATTACATAATTTTGAACTTCTTGTACTTACATTTTCCCTCCTTTTAATCTAGCTGCAGTGCTGGGTAGATGGAGAGGTATAAAATGTATTACATATTGAGCCAAATTATAATATGTATGGCATCCTTACTGAACACAGAGTACATCAATGTAATTTCATAGTGTTATTATTGTTCCATCTTCTTCTAATGGCTTATGCTCTGGATCTTGTACTTCAAATTCCATGCTAATGCTGCCTGCTGAATGATTCAAGTTCATCTCACTGGAAGGAAGGAATCCATTTTGTGTTGACTCATGGAGGAGTTCAATTTGCGTCAATGATTCTAGGCTTTCAGTGGTAGGCACAGCTTTTGGAATCTGCTGTGGCTCACCACTATCTTCAATAATAATGTCCTCTTCATCGCTCTCCTCTTCTCCATGCAATAGATTTGCTAAAATATTTGGTGTGCTACTTGGAAGGCTAGATTCAGTAGACTGACCAGAGCTGCCAGAAGTCCGACTGTTCCTCACAACATTATTTCTCTGGTTTGCTGGTCTTACCGTAATGATCAGGTTACGGCTGTTTGCAATCATCATGTCTGTAACCTGATCAAGGCTTTTTCCTGAAACTTCTATTCCATTCACCTCAAGTACTTCATCATTGACAGCCAGTAACCCTGTGCTTTGAGCCAGGCCTCCAGGCACAAGCCTAGATATGAAAATCCCTGGAACTTTCTCTAATCCATGTGGCGTTACTCTGACGCTAGAACCATCTCGTATATAGAATCCAAGGGGTTTGTCAGTTCCATACTTGTAGAGTCTTACCCTCCGATGGGTTTCTGGAAGAATGTCTACATCTATAATAGAAGACACTGGTCTGAAGTCTTGTGGCATGCTAATGACAATGTGTGGTTTCTTCTTGTGATTATCTGGACGTAACACATTCGATAAGACGTTTTTCTTCCTTGTCATAGTATCTGTACCGAAGGCACTGTAGTCTGCATCTTCTGTAAGACACAGCAGATGGGTGATTAGATCACTTTACATGGGGTCTGTACTTCAATGCTATCAGGGTTTAGCTTAACAGAATGAAATAGGTGATCTAGAAGGTTTCTGGCTTGCTATAGTAGAAACATTGCTCTCTACATATGAAACAAGCTTTTAAGGTTATGAGATTCAAAGACTGCAATACTGTTGGTCCCTTTCTACCAAAGGAAAGGCAGTACACAAAATTAAAGCATGTTAGTAGACACACAAAGAACTTTATGCTAGGTGTTTGAGAGAAAGGTTAGAATGGAAAGAGTACGTTCCTAGAAGCATTTTAATTTTACTCAGAGTAATTTCACTTGTTAGTTTTCTCTCCTCAGGTTTCAAATCATTGGAAAAGAAAGAATGAAAAAGGGAAAGCAGCCAGTGTGCCTATTATTGCCTAGTTCCTGGAAGCTAGCCAAGTGACCTGGATTCAAACTCCAGAAAGCTTATTCCATTCTGCGCTCCCTCCCCCGCCTCCAGCCAATGTAGGTAAAATGGCTGTGGAGCAGAAACAAAGAGACCTTGCACACAAGTATTTCAAGCAAAACTGTTCACACAAGCAATGCTGTAACTGCCACAATTTGATACAGAAGTATGCAAATGACTTGTGCAAGTCACAAATACTTCGAATGGAAGCCAAAACATATTCTGTGGAAGCAATTCTGATCTGTGAAATGCCTATCCACCAAAGGAAGCTTCCATTTTTTTTCCTTTTAATATGCTATAGCTCTCCAAAAATCACCCAGACAAAACATACTCTGATCCAGGTTTCCTTGGATTTACACTTGCATATTTGCAACACTGTCAAGATTTCTTCAGCAGAATACCAGTACTGGTCTGTGCTAACCCTGGGACTCAAAGAAGTTGGAATTTCTTTGTATTGTCACATTAAGATGCCATTGGTGCAGTCAGGAAAGTACAAGAATCATGATACATTTTAATCTGTGGATTGAAACAACTATGGAAATGCTACCCTAGCATGAAATTTCAGGACAGCTGTCAATAACTGATGAAAAAAAGTACCCTGAAAGTTGGTACGTCAGAAAATTGTTTTTAACTTGGCTAAGATGCAGATATACAGACATGGCAGTTAGGTTTAGACTCCTTAGATGCCTTAAGCAAAATACAGCTAAGTAGTTGAGACGCAGCAGTCTAACACTATTTCAGCAGGTAACACTAACGCCTCCATTAACCAGGCACCAGAGTTGTTGAAAATGAGAAGTTTGGGGTTGTTTTTTCGATTTGTTTGTTTTTGAAGAATAGACTGGTTGGTCTACAAAGGCAGTCTTGGACTTATCATTCTAAAGGATAATGGTCAAAAGAAACAAATGTAAATTAGCCCACAAAAAAAAAATCCAAAGGGATTTATTCTAAACTCATGCTTTGTGTCTACACAACAGTAATAAAACAGTTCATCAACATGGTTTTAAAAATGCATCCTGATGGCCTCATTTACTTTTTTTTTTTTTTTTGTTTATTACAGATAAACATAAACTCAGGGAGGTAAAGCTGTTTGCTAAAGACAGAACACCTCTCACATAAAAGTTTACAGATAAAGTTGTTCAACAATTTGACAAAAACAAGATTTCTGAAGGCAGTCGAGTCTACGAAGCCACAATACACTCTGGAATAATTTTTGTGCCAATCTTGGTTACTTTGAGATCAACACAAGTGCCTCTCTAGATTATTACCTACACCTTGCACAGCTAGTTTTCCCTTCTGTTCTTTCTCAGATTTGGCTATCTTTTCACTCAGCCTGGTATTTATGCAGGTTACTAAATGAACAAAGGCAGCACTAACACAAATTGTTCCACATGTCTGGCTTCAGCACAGACACCCCACACTGTTCTCTCTTCACACCAGACAGTGCATATCAGCAGCACCCTAGGGACTTTTCACTCCCACTTCACCTAGTGAGACAGCCTCTGCAAAATCTCCTTTCTTTTCTGTTTAGCATCATCAGGTAAATATGATGCTGAATCAAGGAATGGGACAGCAAGAACAGGATGAAGCTCAACAAAGACAAGTGCAAAGTCCTGCACCTGGGACCAGATGCCTGAACAGCCCAGCATAAACTGTTATCTATGTGACTGTGGAGCAGCCTGCTGAAAAGGACCTGAGGGTCCTGGTGAACAAGCTGAACACAATTCAGCAGCAAAAGCTAAGTGGATCCTTGGGCTGCATCAACACTATGCTTGCTTGAGAACCTCAGATGACTGCGAAGATAGGAAATAATTTTGTGGTTTATTTTGCTATCAGAAAGGTCTTCTCAGAAAAGCATGGAATTACTATTATTCTTACGAGGTTAAGATGAAAAAACCTTGCAACTTAAGGTTACATTGAAATTACAATAGAGCTCAGCATCAAGCAAGACTGCTTTAGAGCTAGCATTAGAGTGTTAAGGTGGTTGTATGGGTTTAGTTAAAAAACGATCCAGCCTCTCAAACTAAAGCTTCCAACAGGCAGATTGAAGACTATGTCCAAAGTGTAGTATGCCTCCAAAAAAGCAAACTCTCAGTTTCCTCTGTAAAATGCATTTTGGGATATCTAACCAACTGAAAAACAGCCATTAAAAACCCTGCACTCCACTGCTGAAAGCTCACATGTTGGTTTTTCAGATAACATGCTGTAATTCTTTTAATGTTTGCTTGAAATTTATGATCAAAGAAACAAGTGTGAGAAGTTTTGCCCTTATCTCTACTGACAACCCATCCAACCAGTTTCAAGTTAGACATCTGGTCATTACACTGGGAAGATTTTTGCAATTCAATGAGTTGACATAGCTTCCCTTTTTATTTGGAGCAACAATTGCTTACAAAACTTGGAAAGGGCTACTGTGACGATACAAGACAGCAGGGCCTTGCTTTAAATATCTTTTTTCTGTTGAATGGGAAGTAGCACAATGACAGCAAGAAAGTGATAGTATAGGTGAAGATTTTAGACAAACAACAGTGGTCTGAGTATTAGAATTAAGAATGTTAATGAGTGCAAAGGGGTTTATTTTTAGGCCATAATTTCCCCCTCCCCCACCAGCAGCTAGTATGCATCTTAGTGATCTCAAAAACTATGTAAAAATGTTGTACAGTGCATGCCTAAGTATGCAGGCCTGATACTTTAGACTCCTGGCTTTAAGGCTGCACAAACAATAGCAAATTCAACGAGACTACAGGAAAGTATTCCAAGTGCCAGACAGACATTGCGTGGACAAGAAGTATCGTTCCAGAAGCTTCACTTCTTTCTAGTTTGTACTGGTGACACACATTTCTAGGCATTTAACACTGCATTGCTCCAGAAGAGCTGTTCTTTGGGAAGTTCTCCAGAGCGCCTATGAGTAAGTTGGAAGCATTTCGACTGATTAGTTCCACATTGTTCAGGCCTTAAGCCATATTATGCCTTTTTTCTCTTTCCTTCAGACTAAGCTCCTCTAAAGAAAACAGAAAAATTGCACATGCACTATTTATTTGTGATACAGTGCAAGTTGCTGATAAAAACTCTATGTTAGAGATACTAACATTTTGGTACCAGCAAAGCACTAGCTTTCTACTGCTTTTACAACAAGAGCTGGTTTAGAAACAGTATGCTGGAAAACAGCATATCAAAACATTGTCAGTACTAATGTTCTTACAAGTGCTCTTCTACATGCTTTGCAACATAAAATGCATTGAGTTTGGATGTTTCCTCCTTCAATTGAAAGTGCACATATGCAGATTCTTGTCAAAAAAACCCAAACGGATTATCTGATAATTTATACATTTGATTTGACATAATGTGTATCATATCCAATGTTCTCAGCTTGCCACAGTGGGCTCTAAGACTTCCTTACCTTCACTGGAGGCCACGAGGATCTCTCTCCTGCCACTCAGTTCTACTTTGCCTACATGCTAAGCTTGGCACATACCAGCTATACAAACACACACACACACACTTACACATCCAAGTAGATTTACCATGTTTCTGCAGCTGTCCAGTATATTTATGCTGCTTACTCAACATCTAGATCTAGAACTGTTCACAACTTCCTTCCCCACAGAGAAATGACAGGTCACAGAAATCACGCAGCCTGCCTTCCCACAACTACCAGCTGGGTAAGGCTTAAAACTTTTGCTTAAACCAAAATTTTCACAGTTAGTAGATAAACATAGGGATCAGTTGCAAAAGGTCTGACTCTGAAAGAAATACTATGTAAATATGTCTGTATGTGAACTAACAAATTCCAAACTGCTTTTTAAATAAAAGCTATGGTCGGAAAAACATTTACTGGAAGAGGTATGAACTTTAAAAGCCTCTTTCAGAAAACAAATATACAATCAGAAAGCTTAACTCGGAGCTTATGCTTTTTGCTTTTAGAAACTTCCTGTTAGTTACATGACACATTGTTGAAATAAAAGCATCCCAAAATTACAAGCCATGTGTCAAAACATTTAAGAAATCAGAAAGCACCAGAGGGTAGATATTTTGCATTGTGATTAGACTTAGTGGTCTAAAAATTCAAAACTATCACAAACCTTAAAATATGTTGTTAAAGTTACAAAATTTGTGGGGAAAAGATACAGCAAAAGGCTGATGAAAACTCATCTCTCCACATTTCAGCCAAGAAGCGTGACTCTGTTTAACCTCTCTTCCACTGTTAAACAAATTTTCTAAAGCAATATTCTCAAGTACAAAAGCATCTTTGTTCTGGCACCTAGCTAAGCACTTTAAAGTTGCAGCGGAAAATATTTTGGTATAAAGCCAAAGGACAAGGTGTTAACTACAGATAGGGCTAAGAACGTCCACATAGTGGAAGAATGATTTTTTCCCCAAGAGTTTCAAGCTCAAGCTGGCACCAATTTGTGTATACTTTTTATATAAAACTTAAATAAAAAAAACCAGAAATGCCAAATCTGGGTTCAATTTAACATTGAGGCATTTTAAATGCTTTCCTAATTTATCTGCAGATCCACAACTACCCCCTCAAGAATTAAATTTTCACCCCCTCACTAATCATTAGTGCATTGCAATATAGATGGAGATTAAAAAAAACACTAAATCACAATGAATCTTACAACTTGTGACTCAAGAGAAGACACCAAACATGTTTTAGGAAACTAACTTGGCTTTAGGAAAAGGACTCCAAAGAGCTAACATACTCCACAAAGAGCTGTTTAAAAAGCCAGCTCTTCTTACTTTTCACTAAAATGAAACTTCTCAGTGAAAAAAGTCTCAAGAGGCACAAATAAATTAACCAAAAACCTATTTTTTTAACTATAAACAACCTTGTACACACAGAACTTGTGGAGTTGTATATTGTAATTTAACATCCCACAAGTGAGTTTTAAGGACATTATAAGGGAAACAGATTTTTTTAAGTTATCAATTCTATTATCCTTGTATTTACAATGCAAAGTCCCCCACACTGGACTGCCCTTCAGGGCCTGTGTGGACTATGTCCCCTCCACCACTTTATCTTCAGCAGCATTTTTCTCATAGACAGAGTGACTCCCATACATCTGGATTCGATCAGGATGCATCAGTTTAACCTTTAGATTCCAGATGTCAGTGCCAGCAGTACCTGTTAATCTGTTAAAGTGCAGAATTCCAGTAAGCAACTGTCTTCCACAAACTGATAGCTCTTACTGACTTGTATAATATCAAGCTCCAGTTCATATTTAGCACTGGAGTAGTTTAAAATATTTTGAAGTAATTCAGTTAAATACAATTAGAAGAGTAAGGGGAATAATGTGATTTGATTACAGCTTCTCTAGGTTTCCTACCACATTAGCCGAAAGAAATGTTTAGAGGACACAACTTTCCACTTAAAGTTGAGTGTTAAAACCAAACAGAAGAGGAGGTGGTGGAGTAGCCGTCCCTGGAGGTGCTCAAGAAAAGACTGGATGAGGTGCTTAGCGCCATGGTCTAGTTGACTGGGTAGGGCTGCGCTGGATTATCTTGGAGGTCTCTTCCAACCTGTCTGATTCTATGATTCAGCATTTCTGAACTTCCAGAATTACATTATCACAACTGTCACTTCTTAATAACATTGCAAAAACATTTTGTGGCTCCTATTTCAACCCCTTAAGGCATTCCTTGCATGCAATATACTAAGAAGTTAATACTGTTTACCCTAGATTTTAGTGTAGTTTGCTCATACCTTACGTTACTTTTCCACAAATTGTATGCAACTTCTAAATAAGCGAGATACTAGAATGAATTTTGCTGTCTTCTAGGACAGCAAAAAAACCTTCTCTCTTCCCCACAGTGGCTTTAGTCCAAAGATCTTAAATTCCCAACTATTATTGCTGGAAATTTAAAAAAAAAAAAGGGCAAAGTTCCATTAGAAAACTTCTGGGTTTTTTTTCAGTTTGAAAAGAATGTATGAAAGCCACAAGAAGCTTTGCAGGTTGACTTGTGTCACTTCTTATAGTTCCAAACCAGCACAGAACAAAGCTGCACCATCAATAGCAGGTTGTTCGTTTAGATGATGCTTGATTTTCAGTTTGAGGTACAGTCAATACAGCTCTGTGCATTTGGATGAATTTATCACACCTTAAATTATGCTGCACAGCCTATGACATATCTGTAATTACATGCAAATTACCACAGTTAAAACACAGAATCAACTTATTTTCTTATTTTCCATCAAACTAACCTCTCTACTTTCTGGCAAAGAAATGGAATGGAATCAAAGCCTCAACTTAATCAGACATTATCGAAGTGGTCACAACTAATTCAAAACAAAGCACAATGCTGGACTCAGATGCCAGCCTAGATTCTTTATTTCCCAAAACTCTACAACTTGAAGACTTCAGTCTCAAAGCAAAGGTGATGACAACTGATCAACTGATACATTCTACATAGCTTTTCCTGCCAATCACTTCTTGGCACAATACACTTAAGTACATTAATCTTACTTTCAGTTCTGTGCTTTATATCAATTATTATCAATTCTTCATACCAGAGTAATAATAAATAATCCATCATGCTTCAAGTAAAGTCTGAATGAAAGTATAAGGTGTTACACTCAGCATTAAGCATGTAACACTAGGAACAATCTAAAAACATATAGTGTTAAAATACAAACTCAATAATCCCTGTCTGACAAAGTGGCTTATCTGTTCTCGTCATATGGCTACTGTAGGAGATTAAATGGAATCATAGACCCTTTTCAACCTCAAGATTCTATTAAAGCAAATAGATTGTCCCTTTGGCAATTCAGGGCTGAAAACACAGGCCTTACTGAATATACTATCCACAACACAAAAGAAACACACATATTTTGCCAGCACCACAGCAGCTGGCAAGCAGCCAGACTGGTTTTGAATATTGTTTTTGTGTCAGGCTGTTGTAGAGCTTATTCATTTCTTGGAGTGGGAAAGTTGATAAAAGCTTCTGATGTTCAAGTATTTTCTAAGGAAAATAAGCCTGTCTTAAGAACAAGCAGAAACAGCCACATCTTTATGAAAGAGCTAAGCAATAAGTAGTCTGCTGTTTAAAGATACGGACACAAAATGTATGCACACTCACGTTCTTCTCCACTGCAAGCAAGGAGAAAAATACCAAATGCAGAAATCAGTTTTTCCTGACTTCTTTGGATTAAAAGAGTTTCAAATCACACTGCTAGATCTCTTCCCTCCCTTTCAGTTCTAGACATTGAGTATGTTCTCCTGGACATGAACAAATGCAAGTTTCTTTTTTGGCTCCTTCATGAACAGAAGCAGACACTAGAAATAACTTTATGCCAGAAAAACAGAAGTTTCTGTCTAGAAGACATAATTCTGAAAGGCAAGCTAACAAGCAAACAGCACTCACATTTGTGGTTTGCTAAACTGAAATAAGCCTGTCATTTTGAAAGCTTCAGAATGTTTTATTAGGAAAGTGTGATAAAAGTAGCACACTGTAAAGTTAGTATTCAATTCATACAGACATTGAATACTTCATTTAGTAAGACTTCCTCTCCATCCTGAAATGGTCTGTCTTCCTGTCTGATCAAGATGAGAATTTCGAAGAGAAAGGTGTCTAACATAGGGAGCATAAAACCCTAAAGATGTAAAAGTTTATTTGCTTACATAAAACTAGGGGGGGAAAAAGCATTTGCTAGAGACTGTAACTGAAATAAATATAAGTGAAAAGCCCAAAGTACAAATAGGTTGCCAGAGGAAGCTCTTTCAAGAGAATGGAGTTTTGAATACCTTTAATGGTTCATAATTATGATGGAATTCAACATGATGAAATAGGATTGAAAGGTTTTTTCCGGCATGTATCACACTGTTTACAGCAACACAGCCTAACTAGGTAAAACAGATGACTCATGTACTTCAAGTGCACTCACCTTTTCTCTGAATGAAAATCCTGAGTAGAGGATTTGCTGTGGAAACTGCTTTATGATAGTTGTCATCGTTATTGATAGGCAGCAGGTCTCCATGAATGTCCGTATATCCCACTAGAACATCAACATTTGGTATCTTGTGCACGTGCTGTAGTAATCCATAGAACTCCTCAAACTTCCCAGGTTTGGATCTCTCCAGAGAAAATCGTCGAAATTCCGCTCCAAACTAGGACAAAATATATCTTACATCATTATTACAGAACTCTTACATTCTTGAGCAACAGAATGATTTGAATGGCAAACCAGAAACGTTACAGAAGTAGAAGTGCACTTAAAAAATGCAACCAGTAATGTGGAACTGACATTGAAAGGCCAGTTTAAACTGCAGGGGAGGGACGTTTTCAAAGTTGTAACTGTTTTTAGTCTTGATAAAAAAGTGTTTTTTTTGAATATGCAAACATTTTCCACTGTTCTGTTCAGGTCCAAGCATTCACTAATAAGGAAGCTTAGCACTAAGGTGACAAACCAGTGCAAGAGCAATTGCAGAGTCTTACATGCTTACGAAACAACCTTCTCTTGGTAAGGGACAGAATTCATACCCATAAGTGATGCTAGTGGCTCAGAAATAAGATGATGATTAAAGTCTCATGGTATGTTACCGACTACCTGGACGTTTCATTGCACCTCAGAACAGTATGTACAGATTGTTGTACACTCGTGGTTAGCCTGGTGCAAGGCTGCACAGTTTTCAGATTCCCCACTTGTTTGGACAAGAAATAAAAAAGCCACTCGAACCTGAACGCTACAAAGAAGGGCTGCTGCTTTTTAATACATACTATGTGCAGAAAAGTTTTAGTAAGCTGATCCTACCTATAGAGGGATGTAGAGGAGGCAACCAGCCATTACTCCTTAAGAGCACTCAGAAGATTTGCCTGCATGATCAATATTCAAATCTTGCCTGCAAAGTCTTAAAATGTGGCTGTATCCACAGCATCAGACAAAATCCCATTTTATCACTGCACCATGATTTCAGGGGTAACATTTGCATTTAGTCAGTATGACATTCAACAAAACACTCCCAACTTCCCAGTCCACTCCAGCTTCAGTCTGAAGAGTCAAAACACGGTGCTAATGGTCAGTGTTCAACTAAACTCGGTGCAAATACGAGCAAAGCATTTGATGTAGACTAGACAAACTGTAATTTTATCATGTATAACTGGTAATATTGTAGTGTTCTGCCCAACGTGGACAGAATCCAAAGCAAACAGAATACGAGACGAAATTTGCTCCAAAACATCTGTATCAGACACGCACAACATACCAAAGATGTTAAAAGGGTTTGAGAGAAGAGCAGGCAGGCTGCAAAAAGCAGACCAGCTTTAGACAGTAATGAAATGATCAGTAAAAAAAGAGAAAACAAAGCAACTAAACCACCCAAACCAAAACACCAAAACAAAAAAAGACAGTTGGCAGCACTTGTGTGACGTACAGCTAACAAAGACCTTAAATCGTTTCTTTATCAAGTTTAGCTTTAAGCAGAACAGAAGGGCACATGGAACAAAATACTCAGTGAAAGTTTGAGCCTCAGTATCACATACTTGGGTGTATGTTACACATCATAGATATGAAGGTGCACATTACCAAGCCTGCAGACCAACCCTCACCTCACATTGATTACAACCTTCTGGAGAACAAAAGCAGCAGAGTTCTCACATACAAACAAAGGAATGAAAATAAGGAGACAAGGGCGCCATTGTTAGCACGTTAGCACCGTGCTAACTCCAACACAGCAAAACAAGCTACGCCTTCCAGCACCCCACCTTCCTCCAAAAGTTTCAAATAAAGGAATTCTCTGGGAACATCGCTCTTCTAGAAATTCTCCAATTATAGTAACATTAGCTAACAATAAGGCAGATGGGATGATTCATACCTGCTTAGAAGCAAAAAAAAGCCCGTAGGAGGAACTCCCATCACGTCAGAGGCAGCACGCTTAATCATGACGTCAATTAAAGACTATGCTGTGTTTCTCAAATCTTTCTTCAGCTATGTGAACAATGAATGCCACAGGATCGTCCATGCATTACATCAATTTCAGTTGTTTGGCTTTGAAAGACTAAACAGTTTAAACAGAACTCAGTGATAAACGTTTAAAAAGCCAACTACCTTGGTCAATTTGGAGTAAATGTTAAACCCTCCTGCAGCAAGCAGGGCTAGATATCACATGTGTGGTTTTTTTTTTTCTCCCACATGATTTTCATACATAATTGGTGCAAACAGCAAGAGATTAATGATAGTATTCTGTCCTTACTTGCCATATGCTCAACACTATCATAAAGAGGATAAAAAACTATGCCATTTTATCCTTGGCTTTAACCCCTGAAACGTTTTCATTTTATGTCAAATGCTGCACTCTATTAAATGGGCTGCAGTTAAAACTTAAGTAGTTTAGAGGATATAAAAGATTGGAAGAGACTAATTTGAGAAGGCTTCCTGCCACCTGAGCTCTTTACAAATGCATGCTGTTACACCAGTAACTCCCTCCAGGAAAACACAGTACAAGTGATGTCAGCATACTAGGAAGTTACTAGAGATACTTAACTAAGACTTACTTACAGGGTCATCCTGAAGTCCTCTATAACACAGCACACTACTGCTAAACTACATCTCTCCAACAACAACAGAACATGAGCTACAATCGCCACATCTGTTTTCTTAGTATATTACACTTCCTTCTGCAAAATTAAATTTTATTCTGAAAAAAAAATACTACCTAGAGTCCAAAGAGAGAGGCAGAGTGGGGGTGGGGGGGGGGGGAATGGAATTTTGTATCTAGAGAAATACAAACTTATTTTGGGGCTTCTGTACCATCACCAGGAACTGCAGTTTAACTCCAGCACTAAAGATTTGATTTGCCATGATGAGAAGAATGGGAAACTGGAATTAATATACTAAGGGGGTTCCCCAGGGCAAGTTCAGACTAGTTAACCAAATTGAATAAACTAGACTAACAAAAGGATTCTGCTCATAACTACAGCTACAGCCAGGCTGTGCTGGCACAGCTTTGTCAGCTGGAGCATGATTATTGATCTGGAGTATCTAAATAAAGAGCTGCACATCGCTGACAAGCCTTCAAAGCCTAGATCAACTCCACAGTAATGGTTCCCCCCACAGGCCTTCCTTCTTTCTCATTAGAATGTATTATTTTCATAAAAGGAAGATGACTCTATGCTCTATTAAATCAAGGTGATGTTAAATAATGCATTAGCGACAAGTAGTTCTAGGAATGCCTTGAAACCTCCTTCCTAACATGCACTTAAGAGACAGTCCCTATTTATTACAACTTCTACACCTCTGTACAAACACCAAAGAGCACATGCTATAGATGATCCCGAGATACATTTTAAATGAAGGAAACGCAGACAATGAGGAAACAGCCTGGAGTTTTGGGCTGAGGCAAGTATTTTGTTTATAAACACACTGTACTGTTGGTTTGAATCATACAAGAACAGAGATGAGAAAGAGACTTCAGCAACCACAGAAAAAGCTATGCTTAACTAGTATTTGAAATCATAGCCACCAGCAATTCCTGCACTGAGTTTGTCTACATGAAAGCTAATTTTACACTTCAAAGAAATCATCATCCAAGCTCTAGAGACCAACTACACATTTTCTAGAAGTTTCACCACTGTTATCCTTAATAGAAAACCCACACAACAATACAGGTCCTGACCACTTTACCTATACTGCTGCTATAACACTCAATTAACAGGAAAGGAAGGAACAGAATATAGACCGCAGACTGTAAACCAGTTCAAAAAACGCCCACAAGAGATTTTTCTACCAATGGAAGAATATTCCCATGTAGGTGTGCTTGCAGTTTTCCTAGATGATGAAAAGAGGTTTTTAAACTCAAGCTAAAGACATTTAACTAATAGCTTGACACTCCACCTAATACTGCAAATTGTTAACTGCAGAATGACACATCAACAAAATATTACAAGTATAAATCAGAACAAAAATCTAATTTCTCTCAGAACATCAAAGTCTCATCAGCAAGACTTTGTCTAACTGGCACATAAAAAATTCACAGTATGAAGAGATGCAGATACATCCAAGAGCATTTACAGAATTGAGCAAATCTCTAACAAGAAGAAACTGTTGGTATAAGCCACAAATTACAGATACACACTCTTAAAACAATTGCCAGTGGACAATTCTCAGAGAGTCTCTAAGATGGCAAGGTCTACTAAGATAAGTTAGCCAGGGCTTGCCTCTGCTAATGCGAACTATGCTCTACCTCACACACTCACACAAAAAGTACAAAAAGGTAGAGCAATGTCTCATTTTTTAAATTCAGAAGAACATGCTTTGGAGGTTGAATCACAACTCCAAGTATCCCTTTCGGCCCAGATATCCCAAACTCCACACAGACATCTACTTCTGTCTGCGTTCTAACCTGTGCAGAAACTAAGGGGTCAACTCCACAAATCTTGGTGTTTGGGTTTTTTTTTAATACTTAAATACTTACTCCCCCTGGCCTCCAGCAGACAGCGCATTCAGTAAGGGTCACCATCATTTAACAACCACTACCTTAGCTCTGCACAGCCGACCAGCCTGAGGAGACCAGAGAGCTGGCTGGAGGAGGGACAGGCAGGTGGGGAAAGGAACCAGAGGACCACCACCTCCCCGTGCCCGGCGGCCCGAGACGCACTCAAGCGATACTGGGGCCGTGCACCAGTAGACTCCAGCCCCTCGCCCCCGGTTCCACCTCAAGCAGGTGAGTCAGCAGCTCTCCCTACCCCCATCCCCTCATCACCCCCCCGCTTCTCACCGCCCTTCTCCATAGCCACACCACGGCCAAACACCCCCGCAGGGCAGGGCAAGGCCAGGCCGGTTCTTTTCCCGCGCCGGCGCTGCCGCGGGCCGCAGCCCTCAGCCCTCAAGCGCGGTAGTCAAAGCCCACCTTACTCTTCACCTCCATGGTGCCCAGGCCCCGGCTGCCCGCAGTCCCACGGTGAGGCCGGTTCATGCTGCTGGAGGGTCGATACCCCTTCTTCCCTTCTTCTCTCTTCTCTTTGCCCCGGGTGCCCCCGAGCGCGCTGCAGGAAAGGCAGAGAGGCAGAAGGAGAGGGCAAGCGGCACCAGCCCGAAGCCAACTGCCCCCGGCAACCACGGCCGCTCCTCGGGCTCCTGCTGCCGCGGCGCCTCCGCCCTCAGACAGGGGCGAGGAGGCGGGGCCACGGCGGCTCCTGGCACCTGCCGCGCCGCCGAGCCAGCGGCCAGCCGCGGGGCGGGGCAGCAGCGAGGCGTCCTCACGGCGCCTGCGCCGCAGGGAGGGGCGCTGGCTGCCGGGGGCAGGGCCGCGCACCTGCCGCGGACGGGCATGCGCAGGGGGCGTCCTGGTGAGCGGCGGCGCGCACCTGCGCCTGCCTCGGCGGCGAGCCAAGATGGAGGCGCTCGCTAGGTGCTGTGAGGAGCAGGAAGAGGGGCGGTTGGGTGATGAGGAAGTTGGGTTTTTTTTCCTCCTAGGGAGTAGGTGTGGGATGTGCCTTGGCAACCTTTGCCCTGGAGTAGCCGGGTCTGATGTGTACACACAGGGTTGCGGTAGCTCGAATGCGGTTCTCCGCTTTCTCCTCAAGTGCCACAGCCTGTAGCTTCTTGCACTGGGACCGGCCTGGTCTCCGGCTGCACCCCTCGCCATGGGGAGCCTCTATTCCGCACCTCTGCGCCCTGCCAGAGCTGTGGGGAGGCGGGACCGGCAGCCCGCCAGGCCTCGGCGCCCCGCAGCCGCCTTGTGGGGAGCCTCTTAAGGCCGAGCTGCCCTGAAGGCGAGTGACATCATGGCATCTTGGGACCTTGGAATGTTAACGCAGAAATGGCACTCGTGTTAGTTTTATACTGGCAGGTGACATAAGTATAGCTAAGGCTAAAAGTTTGAACTTTTACTGTCAGGACTCAACAACCATGCTGGCTGTAAAGATGCTAGAGGAGTTTGCTTCCTTTTTAACTATGAATATTACTGCAGCGTCTGGTAACACGTCAGAACGATTGTCTTAGGTAATCTTGTGTCTTGGTTTAATTCTGAGGTGAATCAAGTATTTTCGTGTAAAGATCTGCTTAGCTACCCTGAGAAAGGTACTCATAAAAGTGCTTACTAGAAAGACTGTAAATACATTGCAATCTAAAGAAAAAAATAATCTCACTTGTGTAATTTTACATGTATTGGCAGGAAGAAAGCATGTAGGTTAATCTACTTGTGTCAACAAACCTTTGAAATTAAGGTCTCTCCCTAGTCTATAAATCTGATAGAAGGAAACTCAGTGCAAACTATCTTTGTGTAGATGTTTCAGAGATGCCTGTGAACTGCTCCTTGCAGTTGAGGCGAAGTATGTCTAGCCAGTTGTCATGTCTCAGTTGGTAGTCAGCAATTAAAAACAAAATCCAGTGCTGAATCATTTTTAAGCCTGTGCCTTTTTTTGTCATACTCCTATCATGCCAAAGGCAAAGAAATTGCAGCTGTCATTCAAGGCAAGACAAGCTGTAATTAGTACAGAGGATATTGTTAACTGTTAAGTATGGTTTGCTGTCAGACAGTGTCTAGGCTAATTCAAGTCTTCCCATCTTTTAGTATGTTTTGGTCTTAGAGTGCAGAAGGTTACACAGAGAATTCACTCTGTAAATTCAGATAAAATGTATAATCCTGGTGTAATGTAAGATAGATTATAGCTATGTGAGCAAGACTTGGATGAAACTTCATATTCTGTTGCTTTGTAATTACAAAATTGAAGAAGAGTTTGCACTGCTTTCCATTTCTATCTTCTACTTCATGCTTTGCTTAATGAGCTATAGGACAGCACAGAAGAAAGTGCCAGTGGCAGAGAACAGTGTCTTCTCCAGGATTTTGAAGCAGTTGGTTTTCCCCTTTTCTTTTAGAGAGAGGGAGGAAGCACTTCCTGAAGACAACTTGTGCTTGAAGCTGTTGTGCAGCTAATTTTATTGCTATAGATTTATGGAGTATCGTCTAAGATAATTTTTTTTTCTGTTGTGCATTCCTGGCATGGTTGGAGTGCCATGCAGTGGGTGTGGTAACATGCTTAAGGAGTAAGGGCAAATTCATTTCAAGTCACTGGAACCAACCTAATAGAAAGTATTAATCACTGGCTTGCTTTCATCACGACAGGCTGATGTATGAGGAAGGAATGTGATAATTTGATTTCAGATAAAGGTAGGGAGAGAGGCAGGCTTTTTGTGCCAGCTGTAACTCAAGCTTATAGAGCTATTTTAGTCACAAGTTCTGTAAAACCTGATTCAGACTTCATCAAACTATTCATGGCACGTTCAACTTCAGCTTCTGTGAAGTTGAAAGACAGGTTAGGTTTCCTAATCTCTGGACTGTTGGGCAAGTTTTTTTGGGAGGCCTTTTGTTTTAATTTATTTGTTTGTTTTGGTGTGGAAATTCCATTGCTGAGTCCACCAGGAAGTATAGTGAGATTCTGCAGTAATTCTTCTTTCCTGTACAGCCCTCCTGGAAGCTGAAATAATTAATTCCAAGAAAAAAGCAGAGAAAATATCTGCCAGCCTATGTTGGACTGTTAGTGATGACCTACCTAAACTCTTTCTTGAATTGGATTGCATGGATTATGCTGCTGACATAAACTCTTCTTTACACTGTCAGTTCCATCTCAGAAGAGTAACTGTTAGATTCATTAAATTGTCATCTGATCTTGTACTGGAGTTGATGAAAGGTTAGGTGGTTTTTGATAAGATGAGAAAAATAAAGGAGGAAAGAGAAACTTTTTATTTAAAGCATGGTAACAGGAAGGTCATGGCACAGAATCTCCTGCTTGCTTCAAAACAAAAAACTAAACCTGTGTTTACAGACTTTGTTTTGGTACCTTCTGCTATTTTGGTACATTAATCTTGCATACCAGTTACGTTTGTCTACAAAGAGGGGAGTTTTCAAAGAAGTGCATATGCTTGGTTAACTGCATTTTTTGCATATTAGGGATGAGTGACCTCAAATTGCTTTTACCTTTCCCTTAATAAGTAAGTGGAGCAGACAAACCATTTGTGACCTAACACATCTGATGTTCACACATGCACATAAATATTGTAGAGTGCTATTTATAGGTGCCCATGAAGGTTTGGAAATGCCTTTCATAACATTTCATTAATGCTCCAGTCCTGGAGCAAAATATGTGAATTAACAAAAGTAACATTAAAGAATTTGAGAAGAGTAATTTGTTGTAGTTTATCTCTAAGAAGCACAATCCATATCAACAGCACTGTACAAATACAAGAGCAAAGGTCATCAAGTAGACCACACTACTAGTGTAGACTCCATTGAGTATATCCCATACTCATCAAGTAGACCCAGTTGAGCTAACTTAATAATAGCAATATTGAAATAACAGCACTATAATAAAATGTGCATTTCTTACCCTGGAATTGTGCTAGTTGTGGGACTTTGTAGATTTTAATTTTGGATTGTTTGGTTTTAATTTTGGGTTGTTTTATTATTGTTTTATCTTAGAGAACCAGTAGTTGGTTTAGTAGTTACTATGGTTTAAAACTATATGCCCATGATAGTACCTTTGGCATTGATGTAGTGATAGAAAAGTCTGTTGCTTTTCTTGTGCAGAAATCAGACATGTATTATAATTCTAATAGTATAGTGGCAGTGTAGGTAAAAGAATGTGAGTGTAGTTCAATAGTGCTCTCCAGCTAGAGACTGCTTATTTGCTGGCTAGATTTTGTCATTACATTTTTTATGCAGGAACCTGGGAAGAATTGAAAAATGTTTCTGCATTAAAAACAGAACAAACCAACCAGACAAAAAAAAATGTACCCCAAAGCAAAAAAAAAAAAAAAAAAGTACTGCAACACTTGGGTTTAGATACCTACTGCAAAGAAGCTTGGGCACAGAAGTCCGAAGTAATGGACACTTCAAATTAAGTTTTTGCTCAGTAAATAACTTACAATGTTAACTGCAGAACTAATGCTCCTTCACCTGTTAAAGATAGAGTTGAACAGATGAGCAACCAGGGAGTTAAGATGGAAGAATTTCTGTGTTCTGATTCTTTGGCTATCAGCAAGATAATTAGCTTTTTCCCATACCACTCCTCATCAAGGCACCTCTAATTGTTATTTGGATACAATATGTACTTACCTGTTGGTGATAATGATTTAAAATTTTAATTTATGAAATATTTTCCAATAAAATATTTTTAGCTTCTTAGGGTTGTGATTTTTTTTATTGTTTTTGGTTGGTTGGTTGTGTTGTTTGGGTGTTTTTTTTTTTTTTTTCCCTCTTTATTTTCTCTAGCTTTGTGGGCAAAGGATGTCTTTCTAACCATCTGCCTGGCAAATAAACATTTGTGCCTGGTGTTCTGTAAATCTTGATTCAGTTCTGGAAACACATTTGAACTTACACAAAATGTTCCCATAAATTGCACATAGGTACCATACCTAGGAATTTGTCCAGATCTAGGTGAGTTGTGTGGAGAGACTTGACTACCAGCAATATATCCCAGTAATCACAGAATGCTAGAGGTTGGAGGGGACCTTCAGAGGTCATTATGCCCAACCCCAGTAATTGAGGACGCCCGGTTGTCTGCAGAATTGGGAATGAAAGCTAGCTCTGGTTCAAACTCCTGGGATTGATGTGCTTGGTAGGCTGGGGAAATTGCCAGAAGGTACCATTACAAAATGATTTCTTAGATGTGAGAATCTGGTGAATTATTTCAGTTTTTCTTACCTCTGCTGAAACTTTTGCTTTTCCTTTTGACTTTCAGCTTGCTCTAAATTCAACCTTCAATGGAGGCTGTGTGGTAAGTTCTTTTTAGAAGTCATGCCATTTGTCTTAGCAGTGGATGGGCTGTAGAATATTTCTATATTTTTTCTTGGTTAGGGCTTTAGTCGTGATAAACTGCTGAAGCTTTTTGAAAATGCTTTCCCAACAAGTCACAAGTTAATATTAACTAATAATTTGCACTCTCTGAGGTTGCTGACTGAAATAATTAAAGGCTTTAAATTCTTTTCTTCCCATTCATTTAGTTATCTATTGCTGTTCAATGACTCTGGATTACTTGAAATCCTATATTTAAACATGGTGTTGCTAGTCACAGCTGACATCTCACTTACAGACTTGAGTAGAGTTTAATGATTTATCTCTTCTGGCTAAAGTGTTCTAAAGAAACCATGCTGATGCTTGGAGTGTATAGGTCAATAGATAACACTTCAGTCTTTCTTTCCTCCAGGTAATGTGTGAACAATACTTGTTTATCTTTCCAGTATTTGCTGAGTATTCCTATTCTAGAACTTGGGAAATTATGACAGATCAAAGGAATAATTGCTCCAAAACTTCACTTGGTACAGATTATAATTTAAATTTTGTTCTATTCTTAAGAGAATCGCATAAAAAGCTCCACCTGATAAACCTTTTGGAATAAGGACTTCGCTTTTAAGCTTGTCTGGAAGGCACCTTATCGCTGTGAGTGAAACAATGCCCTCTGCCAGCGGCTAGAAGCTGCAGCAAAACTGAATGAGTACGTCTGCGTTTGCCTACAAATCAACGTCTTTATACAGAACGGTGCTGATAGATCTTAAAATTATTTATAACTGCACACGTTATGCTTATAAAGCAAATTATTAGGCCTTGTTGTTGTTAATTTCCTATCAAACAATGATAACGTATGAGCTTTAAAGTGAGCAGTTTAATCTTTTATAAACACGCAGCTCCTGTTACACAGCACCCTGCTTCACAGCTCGGTTGGACCACGTTAGCTCTGTGTTCCCTTCTCCAGGGTGTGATACCTGAACACTTGTCAACACGTTGTTTTAGCATCACTCTGAGCGACTTCATTTGCCGCTTTTGTAAGCAGGTCCCTCCTGCCCTGTACTTTTCTCAGGTGCTGTGGCAGAAACCTTGTGTTTAACTTGACCCTTTTCCTGAGCTCGCCTGCGCTTTGCTGCTTGCCTGCTTTGGAACTGCCACAAACAAATGTGTCCTCCAAGGGGCCATGCCGCCCGGTCAGGCTCGGGTGGGAGGAAGGCGACCACAGCACAGGCTGTGCTTCTGTGACCTGCCTGTTGGCGAGAAAAGGAATCGGTTTCGCAAAGGAGAGCTGCTTTCAGCCGGCCCTCTGCGGTAATTTAGCGCTTGTCGCGGGGTTGGGGCCCAGGCTGGTTGACGCTCGGGTCACCCAGGGCCGCTGGCTCGCACTGGGGCAGCCGGTACCGGCAGGGGGCGCTGTTGACTCCCGCTCGCTCTGAGCGCTCTCTGGCTCTCGGTTGCCTCGAGAGCCGGGACGGCACCGGGAGCGCGGCGAGCGCGGGCTCGGCCGGGGGAGACTGTCCCGGCCGTGTCTGCTTCACACCGACCGGGCGGTGACCGCGGGTAGCCCTACCTGTGTGATTCGTGTGTGGCGTTCTCCATGCCCGCTCGGGTTGCAGTGGCAAGGTGGAGTTTGGAACGTCTCGGGGAAGTGTTATTGAACAGTTAATAAAAGCTTTGTTAGGAGGATAAAAAGCTATTATTCTGTCTAGACAATTCACACTCATTTAGGCTTTCTGTCATTGGTGGTGTTATCCGTGTGCACATAAACAAGTCAGACTAGAGTTTGAGCAGGCAGAGGTTTATACACTAACGGTAGCAGAGCATCAGTGATCATTAACCAGTGGTAGTTAGTGGTAGTTAGCTGGCACAGTGTAATTGCCTGGTTAGAAGAGACCTTAAGATCATCGAGCCCAATCATAACCTAATATCTCCCTGTGCACAATGGTTAGACTATGTTCCTGAGATCTTTATCCAGACATCTTTTAAACTCCTTCAGGGATGGTCACTCCATCACCTCCCTGGGCAGCCTGTTGCAGTGCCTAATGACCCATTCAGTGAAGAAAATTTTCCCAATATGTAATCTAAATCTCCCCTGGTGCAACTGAAGTCCATTTCCTCTTGTCCTGTCACTTGTTACCTGGAAGAAGAGGCTGGTCTCCACCTCACTGCAACCTCCTTTCAGGTAGCTATAGAGAGCCATGAGGCCTTCTCTCAACCTCCTTTTCTCCAGACTGAACAACTCCAGGTCCCTCAGGTGCTCCTTACAGGACTTGTGTTCAAAACCCCTCACCAGCCTCACTGCCCTTTTCTGGACACGCTCCTTCTTGTAGCAAGAGGTCCAAAACTAAACACAGTGGAAAAGCACAAGCTAAAGGGAGTAGAAAAGTAGTTCATTTTTTCCATGTGTGTCGCACTTGGAAATACTGAATCCATGAGTTCAGTCACTGTCCCAGTTGTCCTAGCTTTTAGGAGATAATTTTTGCTTCCATTGGCGCAGCTCTTAGTTTCCCTCCTGAGTGATAATACTATGAACTATGAATTCCAATGCGGAGAGATGCACAAAGAAGCAAAAATAATCATGTGCTTAGAGTTCTGACTGTGTGTAATTACAGCTTAATCTTACTATAACACGCCCTCAGAAATCCCAAGCAAATGCCCTTGATGTAGGGATGGTTTGTTATAACGTGGTCTGAAGTTTGTTGTGTTATAGTAATGAAAGTGCCTGCTCGATATATTCATACTTTTACAGATGAACTACTTCTATGCAGATTACTCCATATTCGTTAACATTTAAGGAGCATTCTAAAATTGAAAGTATACAAAATAAAAAAGGGTGGGGTGGAGACACAGGCAAATGTTTGCATACATATTGTTTGCATTAAGAGCAGCAAGAAGAAGGAATCCTTTCTCCTGGTCAGTCTGGTGTAAAAGATCATAGTAATAGGCCTAACTTCTGAGTTATTAGCTATTACATTGTAAACAGAGCTATGGTTTATAGCAGCCTTTCAAAAAAGTCAGTTTACTCTGGATCTTCCTGAGAAGCCTGGTCTGCTGACAGAGTTTGCTGTCTGTAGTTCACTTATTTTAGAACAGAAACAAAAATTACTTAATTCAGTACTTAAACAATGAAACTATAGTTAATCTGATTGTGCCAAAACACTGGTGAGGCCAAAACACTAAATGTGCAATGTTGTTGCAACCATCTTGAGTATTTCATTGTAAAATGATCTTTGTATATCTTTGACATACTGCTTGATAGATGTGGAGTGGCTGAATTTGTGGAGTACTTTTGTGAAGTGCATTGAGATCCTTGGAAGAAGCACAATAGCATTTGTTTTTAATGTCCCTTTAGGTCTGAGAGACATCAGAGTGTGGGTTGGGGTTTCTTTCTCTCTCTCTTTCTCTCTTTCACCCTCACTTTCTCCCTCACTTTCTCTCTCTCTCTCTCTTTCTCTCTCTCTCTCTCTTTCTCTCTCTCTCTCTTTCTCTTTCTCTCTCTTTCTCTTTCTCTTTCTCTCTCTTTCTCTTTCTCTCTCTTTCTCTCTCTTTCTCTTTCTCTCTCTTTCTCTTTCTCTCTCTCTTTCTCTCTCTTTCTCTCTTTCTCTCTCTCTCTCTTTCTCTTTCTCTCTCTTTCTCTTTCTCTTTCTCTCTCTTTCTCTTTCTCTCTCTTTCTCTCTCTTTCTCTTTCTCTCTCTTTCTCTTTCTCTCTCTCTTTCTCTCTCTTTCTCTCTTTCTTTCTCTCTCTCTTTCTCTCTATCTTTCTCTCTCTCTTTCTCTTTCTCTCTCTCTTTCTCTTTCTCTCTCCTTTTCTCTCTCTCTTTCTCTTTCCTTTTCTCCCCTTTTTTTTTCATTGTAAAACTTACCATGGTGCCAGCAATGGAGCATTTACTGCCTTTCATATGTGTGCGAATACTAAACATATGTACTTTTAAAGGAAATTCCAGAAGAATGTGAAACTAGTTTGTAACAATAATTTGTAAGTTTGTGCCCATTGTTTTCAAAAATATGTAAATTGTTACGTTACAGAACTTGCTTTGAACCTAGCTACATAATTAGCTGCACCAAACATCAGTATTCAATTTAGGAAAATTGTAGCCAAGTGTTTTATTAGAATTTCATGGAGAAGGAGAATGCGAACAAAACCATAGAGCAAATAATCTGAAAGGCAGTTAAAAATAATGAAAACCAAGGACCAGTCGCATAAACACACCAGATGAAGACACAGCAAATGAAGATCATGAAAAACAAACTGGAATAAAACCGGGTAAGGCCAGTCCTCATCTGAAAGTAAATAGGGACATCTGCAGTGAGAGCGATGGAACCTTGGTCATTCACATTAGCTGAGGGTCTGGTCTGTGAAATTTATTAAAGGTCTCATGTTTAGGAGGAAATGAGAGTAACAGTGAAGGTTTTTTTGGTCAACTGGTTGTGTAGGGCTCCTACCGAGATTTGGTGTTCTGACAAATGGCCTCCTGCAAATCCAGTTAAGCTGCTTTAAAGTAACCTGTGTGTGCTCCATCCTGCTGTGGAGCTGGCACGCAAAGACCCAAGTCCATACTGAAACTGCTGCAGTTCACAGACTGTGTATTAGCGTAGTTCTGTGCTGCATGAGTTTGTCTGATACTATTCACACTGATGGAATGAGGCTGAAGGACACATCCAGTTTTGCTGACTCGTCTAAGACCGGCAAGCCTGAGCAGAGGACACAGGGCTGGCTGCATCTGAAACTGCTGCAGTCGTGCTTACCAGAGGGAATTCTTCAAGCAGTCAGTGTGATTGATCATAATTCCCTAGATAACAGAAAGAGGCCACTTAGTAGTGTTCCTCTTATTTGATCCTGTAATTACCTGTGCAAGTCCAAGTGTTTGCATCTTCTTACTTTGTCTTGATCAGTATTCCATCTCTGAGCCTTGCCTTTTCCATGGTGTATTACCGTTGTCTTTTAAGGCACTTCAAGCCCCAGCTGGCTTCTACATCCACCATGAAACCCACTTCTACTGGCATCTCAGCACTGTTCTTTCTCATATATATATATACCCTAAAGTGCTTGAGTAGTTTGTTCTGTCAGCTTCATCAGCCCATCTGTTTTTGTCTCTTCTCTCCGTTTCATGTGTGTCAATTCCCTCATGCATTTTCTTAAAAACATATTCATCTCTGCAAGAAATATTTCCTTGCCTCTTTCAAGACTTTCCATTAAGCATGCACACAGAAAAATACAAATCCCAGTCAGTTTCACAAAGTACTGCAAAAGAAGACAGTAATTGTATCCCGACAGGTTCTTGTATGGAATCTCTAGTCAAGGGGTGCTTTCAGAACTTCAGTTTGTGATTTATCCTCCTGAAACATGATGGAAGAGCTTGGTATGTGTCATGGATGTTGCTGGATATAGTCAAAAGGGGAATAAACACTCTTAGTAATAAAGTTAGTGTAAGAACATGTCCAAATTCTGTAGTCAGCTCCTTTTCCTCATGGGGAGTGTCCGTCCAGCTTCCTGTGCTGTCAGTCGCGGTCAGGTGCTAACCTTACAGGAAAATGGTGCTGACAAACAGGGGAAGGTGGAAGAGGGATGAGACACGTAACCCAAAGTGCTCTGCCCAGGGCAGGAACAGACCGGTGTGTTGGTGTTTACAAAAGGCCCGGCAAGGCATTATTTAAAAGAAAAGGTTGATTGTGTGGGTTCCCATGGTGAGGTAAGGAACTGAGGAGAGTTTCAACCCACTCTCTAAACACATTTTCACATCTTTTTGGTAGGAATATCTGCAAGGTGTCTGGAAAGCTCACAGAAGGAAGCTTGTTCTCCAGGAACAGTATCTGCTTGAAGAAGCAACAAGGAGGTCAGTAGTGAGTTTAGCAGAATGGGCTCGGGGCAGGCTTTGATTAACAAAGGATCAAAGACAGCAAATTACATGTCTTCAATAATTGAGATCCTATGGGAGGGTAGGATGGGAGGAGGCAATAAGAGAAAGAAAGATGATGATGAGGGAAAGACTGAGGTTTGTAAGAGGAAGAAGGCTTTAAAAGGATGGTACAGAGCGAGTGAGGCACAAGGAGAAAGGAGGGGTGAGCACTGGATGGGGAAGATGGAAAGGGAGGGAGTCAGAGCACGGAAGAAAATGCCTGAGAAGTGAAGGGTAAGGGTTAGGGGGTCCGGGAAACAGGAATAAACAGGGGGCAGAGGCGGGTGTCGCCCCGTGTGTTTGTCATTGCCCTGCGGCGCGGTGGGGCCTGGAGTAAACCGGCTGGAGTAAGCGAGGGGGCGCTTGGGATGCTCCGTGATGAATAGCAGAGGGTCCGGGCCATGACCGCAGGCTCGGCATGTGTTGGAGCTGCGCTGCACTTTCCCAGCCCCCCTGCCAGGATGAGGGGGGTCGGAGGGAGGGAGGCAGCGAGCGGGACTGGGCGATCGGCATCCAGCAGCAAACAAGCGCTCCCGAGCAGTGGCTTCCTGGAAGCGGAGCCCAGCTGGGTGACAGGCAGCGGCGATAAGGGGTGGCTAATCGGGGCCCTCCCGGCGGGCCCGGCCACTCTGCGCCGCCGACAGACGCCGCGGGAGCGGTGCGGAGTCGCACTGCGCGCCCCGCCACAGGGAGGACAGGTAGGAAGCACCTGGCCGCGGACGACCGCGGAGCCGATCCCGCCGGGGACGCCCGGGGGCAGCCGGGGTGTTGGCCCCGGCTCCGGGAGGGGAAAGGAGGCACCGCAGCGGCGCCGGCGGAGCGCGAGCCACGACCCCCGCCTTGCCCGGCGGCAGGAGCTGCGGGACGGGGACGCGTCGGTAGCGCCGCTTCGGGCGCCTGGCTGAAACGCGGTGTTCGGGACGCGCGGGGCAGCGGGGAGGCGCCGGTACCTCACGTGGAGGTGAGAGCTGCGGGCACCAGGACCGGGGACACGTCACCTCTAAGGAGGGCATGTCACCTATGGGGGGATTTGTCACCTATGGGGGGGGCATGTCAGCTGTAGAGGGGGGAACGTCACCTGTAGAGGGGTGTTTGTCACCTAGGCGGAGGTTGTGCACCAGTAGGGGGTAGGCTCCTTAAGAGGCTGCGGGCATCTGTAAGCAGGAAGGCTTGGGAGGATGCTGACGCAAAGAGGTGCGGTAGCTTTTTATCCAGGGGTAAACATGTTCACACCAGGAAACACCCAGGAACCCCCTGGGAGGTGACCACCTGGCTGGAGCACATGGAAAAGTAGGAGGATCAGGACAGGGTTTATGCCATCCTGTAAGGTTCGAGTTTTGGAGATGTCGTGGTATGGACTGGTTATATTTTAGTTAACTTTTTGTCTGTGGAGAGATTAGATTTTATTTGCTCATAAATACGAATTGAGGTTTTGGGTCACAGCCCAGTTACGTTTTGCTTCAAACAGAGTTTAATTTCCCCTTTCAAAAAGTGTTTTAGATAAGTTGGACCATGTGGAAATAAATTTGTTCATCAACCAAAGAAACTTGAAGGAATTTGAAGAGTAAGCTTGCATAGTTCTTGAGCCATTTCTTGACTACTGAAACAGAGCACGGCACCAGTACTCAAAACTCCTGATTCAGTCATTTCCTTTGTTGGGATCAAGATTTAATCCGTCTCTACCTGTGTTTTCACAGCTGTAAAGTGGGGGTTACACCTATTAATGAGGGACATTACATAGTCTTTATGGAAAGAACTTGATTGAAAAAAAAAAAGGCAACAAACCAAAACAACAGAAGGAGATAATTTGTAAGGGTAGTAAACAACACAAACTATTTCTTAGAGGCCATTTCATGTTGAATGGGGAGATACATCTGAGAATGATGTGGTATCTGAAGGAACATGCCTATTAGAAACTTCTCTGCTATATTGATTTTTCATGCACTTGATCACTTTTGTGCTGCTTCTCTGACTACAGCAGAGTGGATGACATAAGCACCACATGTAGTTGTGCAGGAAAAGCTGCAGAAAACCTGCCAAAATGGGATGGAGATATTACTGAACATCAGGCCAAGCCTACTTTATGCCCTGAGTCTACAGAGAGATTTGTATAAGATATAACACGTATGATATGGTAGTGAACAAGTAGCCAGGTAAAACTTTGCTCTGGTTAGCATCTGGATACTTTTCAGAGGAATTAAAGGGCTTCTCCAGGATGGCAGGTCATATGTTCCTGTCTAGAGCTCGATTCTTAAGTCAGTCAGTAACTGCTGTGAAGCAGTGATGTTTCTGTTAGCAGCATGGAGCCAGGGACAGGGAAATATAGGCCAAACAGTGAGTTATGTAATGGTATTCCCTAAGGGGTAGTATAAAGATGAGATGATTTCCTTCTGTCAAGACAAAGAGCAGCCGTGCAGTTGCTCTGCAATGCTCACTCTAGCCCTGGGTTCCTTAGGAGCAATCCAGGCAGGGAGTTGAAATCCTGTAGTATCAGATCCACGAATATCACTTTATTCCCTCCTACAGCTACTTTCTTCACAAATATTCCTTTGCAATATCCTCATAAAGAACCTGAGAAGTGGAATAGAGCCACTATGGCTAGAGAGGGAAAAGAAACTCGGTCTATGGGGAAGGCAATGTTATGATTTGAATGTGTTTCTTTCTCGGAGGTTTGAGGAGTGATAATGTTGAGTTGTAGTGCAGCAGGACTAAATGGAGGTTCTGTTTATAGAAAGTTTTACAATATGAAGCAAGGGAGTGAGAGCTGTCTCAGAAGGTTTGTAATTTTGCCATTTGGATGAAATAAATAGAAAAGCTAGACTGGAAGTGAAGGAGATATTTTATGTAGAATGGTAGGTTTAATATTAGTAAAATATACACAGTCTTAGCCAAAAAGACTGAGGAAAAGGGAACAGACAGAGCTGAGTTATCCAGACTGTAACTGGCCAGAACTGGATTTTGGAAGGTGATTGGCTGGTGACAATCCAAAATTATACAGGCAGAAAGTCTTGCAGAGCACATCAGCTGGCCTTTAATGTCTACAAATACTCTGGGTGCTGGGTTTAATTCTGATCACAAGATTGTGCCTCCAGAAGTACAAACAGTGTATATATATATTTATGAAATACCAGGGTTTATCCACTTTTTTCAGCTTTTCCATTTCTGTTGCCAATTTGTTCTCCCTGAGCACAGGTTGCTTTAAACCAGCATGTCTTCAAAGACAGAATGTCTGAAACCCATAAATTTTATTTGATTCTCAGGAAAAAAACCCTCTGGTTTTCATCCAGTCAATGCATTCAATCATTTTTAATTTAGAGGATTAGAAGACCAAGACTATCTTGTTTTCTCTGTCGCTAACACAGAAAATACTGTAAGAGTAGTCAGGAAAGTGATCTATATGTAACTGAGATAGATTGGAATTTAGTGCTTTCATATTAAATAATGAGTTTGTCTCTTAGGCAGCCTGAAATGCAATTATTATTGCAAAAGTTACTGTGTCACTGATATTTTGTGGCTCTCAGAAGTGTTCTTTCCATTAATTCATCCTTGTTCTCCTTGATGAAGTGGCAAACATCTATTTTCATTATTTTTTTAACTTCTGCTACTCCAGGCTGAGTTCAGTGAATGTAGTAGCCCTTGCAACTTGCTGTGGGCCTTATATGAAGAACTCAGGCCCACAGTAGAGTTTGTGTCTTGAGGTGTAAATCTCAGTTGCACAGTAAAATGCTCATAATAGCTTTCATTGGCTTATAGTCATGTAGTGTGACATTAAGATTTCAGACTGACTTGTCAGGATTATTGGTAATGAAGAAAACTATTCACCTGTTGAGTTAGCTGTAAACTTTTATTCTTGTTTTTCTTTTCCTTTCTCTGCAACTGAATTGCTCAGACCACATATTCTGAGAATGCTGGGATGCCCTAGACTTACATTAAGCATCAATAGATTTTTACAGTTTAGGTAAGGTCAGTAAGATCTATTGGTCCTCAAGAGCTCAGAGAGGCATGGGCTGCAGTACAGGTAATTGATAACAAGGGCATCTGAATTTAGCAGACACTTCAGACACGTTGGCCTTGTGCTCTTGACATATCTCTGGTGATAACACAGTAATGTTTACATAGTACTGGGGAGAGGATAGAAATCAGTATCAATCTTTCTCCGTTATGTAGAAAGATTTACATTTATGATTAGGGAATGAAATGTAACATGAGCTGAACTCTTTCTTCCCTTATTTCATATGGCAGGTACCAAAGCACTCCTCATATTGTTTAAAAAGAGCTGGCTCACAGAGTGTGTGCTCACCACAAGAGTTTTCTCTAACCTTTGTAGAAATACTTTTAAATTTGTGCTGTTGAGCTGTGCCTAAACATCAGTAGCTAATATTCTGTGCAGCTATGAAGGTGAGAAGAGTTTTCTGGTTACATGTATGTGCAGATGTCTGTCTGCTTCACATTCTTGCAGACCAGAAAAACAACATAACCTACTACTTTTGGGGTAGTTAATGTTCTGGCCCAAAATTATAGCACCAGATGTGTTGCCACAGAAACAATTTAAAGGGAGAAGGAATTATGAGCAAATTGTCTTTCTAGTGGAAAATGTTTTAGAGCCTCTCATTGGCTTCTTTGTGTGTTCTATGTGTACACAGCAGTGAATAAGGGAGAATTTTGGGGTCTTTTTTGTTTCCTACATCTGTTAGTGTTTTAAAATCCTCTATACAAGGTTGAAAATTGAGAAATATTCTATTATGGGCAGGAGTTACGTACCTCAGAGACATCTTTTATTAAATCCTGACTCATTTTTAGAAACTTTTTCCTTGAAGAGAGTGCAGTGTGCTAGCTGATTTACTTAGCTCCACTTGCAACATGCTTTGGAAAAAAATTTCCAGTAATAGTCGTTTCTGTGAAAGTAAAAAAAAAACATTTGACTACATAAAATTATTCCAGATTCTGATGCTGAGATTTAGTAGCACATTCTTACTTACTAAAATTGAGATGCTGATGAAAATAGGGAATGCATATAGGAAATATTTTGATTTAATCTTGCCTAGGAAGCCCCAAAGCAGCCAAAGCCCTTGATTTTAGCTAGTATTTCTTTTTTCTCAGAATGGTTGCCACAGGATACTCTATTCAACTTATCCTTTTCTCAACTGTTATGAAAATATTTGTCTGAACAAAATGCAACATGAATTACCTTAATATAGCCTTTTAATTATTGACCAAGAAAAGCACCTTTATCCTAGAGTTTTGCATACTGTTTGGGGTAGAATAACAAGAAAAACATCTAGGAAGGCCACAGCTACAGCAGAGCAGGTTGGCACATGTATTAGTTCTGTCAGAAACTCTCCAAATGTGGATACAGCTAGTATCCAGAAAAAAAAAAGTCTTCTACAATTTATGCTGATTTTTGGTCAAATTCATTTAAAGTAACAAGAATGCTGATGGAATTGTGTCTGCACTAGGATTTCAGTTTTACCATAGACATATCATAAAACACAACACCTGTAACTAGCATTGCTGAGTGTTCCTTGTATAAGCTAGAGTGAAAAATCTGGGGAAATTTAAAAAGGCCAAAATCCACACATCCACAAGAGATTTGTTTCCACACTTCTCTGACTTTCATGCATTTGGAAGGTCTTTCTCCCTGCAGATTTTGAAATACTACTGGCTGGGAAGCTGAAGGAAGCATAACTTCTTTTTATCTCATCAAAAGCCAAGGTGAAGTTCATGTCCCCTTGGAGTGATGGAAAATTTTGACCATATGCATCTGTATGGATAATGGTACCCTGTGATTTTGGAGGATGGTGGACATAAATCTGAGAAGCCTTCTTTTATAATTAGTTTGTTTAGTATTTTCCCTCTGTGAAATTATATCTTTTAAATATTTTTTGTAATGCAACCATACTTTTAATTGCCCTCAGCTTGGAAATATATAATTTATTCCCTTTGTTACTCATTTTTTGATATAAATCTGAGATACTCACTTTTCCATTGATAAACATTGTTTGTAACAGAAATATTGGAAGCTATCCGGGCATGGTAGTGTTAGGAGCAGTTACTTATGCTTATGGAAATAGTTTTACCTTGGTTTAAGTGTTCTACAGGAGCAATTTGTGGCAATCTTACCAGGTTTGAAACTAGCCTGCATGCCATGCCACACATCTCAGTTTTGGCAAGTTCACAGGCATGCACATCACCAAACAAGATCTGCCACAGCGATAAGAATTTAGTTTCTCTCCTGCATTCCTTATTCAGGCAGAACTCCAGTTCTGGGTGTGGAAGGAATGCAGAGCTGGGCCTGGAGCTTTTGTCTGCACAGGTTAGACATGAACTTTCAGTGTAAAATTTGGATCTGAATCTGCATCCATGTTTCGCTGGAAGACCACAGATATTTGCATCCAGCTATCTGGTTTGGATGCTCTTTGGGCTGGAATCAGCCCTTGTGTTTGCAAGCTGATCCAAACATCCCCTTAATTAGTTCACATCCCTTTTGTCTAATCCTATGAGAAGATAGGTTGGCCTTTTTTAGGCAGTAGAGCTTTCTTAGACAGATGTTGTAAACTAGAAATATATAGGTGCTTATAATTTCTTTAAAGTGTCCTTTGGGCCTGAAATTTCTTGTGTTTGGTTTCAATCCAGTATTGAATAAGACTGGAAAGTCTGAATAATGTCAGTTGGGCTACATTTGAGTTAAGTCAAGTGCATTTTAAAACTGTGTCCTTTCCACTTACATTTTTTCCATAATTCTTTGCACTTACATAACCTCTGCCTTATTATTCAAATTGCCACAGGCTTGAAGAGGGAAAACCCATTCTCCAATACTGGGCTTCAACAGATAAGCAGTGAGACTATTTAAAGACCTTGTTGTGCTTTATAATCTTGATGTTTACTGCTTTAGTGTTAACCATGAACAGGTTTATTTTTCTGCTGGTGCAGACCAAATGTAAGGTAAATAACCTCCAACTTACCTCTGCACCGCAGTTCTGCCACTTTTACATTATGTAATTGAAAAGAGTTTAGAAGTTTTCTCAAGATTATAAGTAAAGATTTTGGTTGGTGAGATCAGCAAAGCTTAAATAGTAGGCCAGGGTTTTCAAAAAGCTTTGATACACAGAGGTACATGTGATCAGTTACTGCAGTAGAGTGTACCTGCTGGGTAACTGCATGTGAAAATGTGGATAATAGTTGATATATACAGAAAGTTCACAGAAAAGGTAACTGATCTGTAACAAGTTAATTACCTATTTTTTTTTACAATGGAAGATAAAAGAGAAGAGCACTTAAAATGGATGGATCATGTCTAAATATGCATCAGTTTAATTCCATCATCAACATCACATCTTTAGCCTCGTTGTTGTGAAGATCTATCTATAACTGCACATCACTGTGTGTCTTGTTTTGTGCTTTTAGCATGATGATAGATGCCCAGACTTTATGAAAATCTGTCATTGGACTTTTGCTATCTGTTGTCTCAAATGGAAGCCTACACTGTGATCTTCAAGGTAGTGCCATCCTTGAAGAGTCCTGCATGTAGAAAGCTGATGGGAAATAGTACTTTAATTAACCAGAACTCTCACTGAAACAACAGAGCTATCCTTTGTGTAGCTTTACTGAAGTCATTTGGTCTTGTTTCTGATTCTACTGAGGCTGAGTTGTACCCCTCCCTTTTTCTGAAGTGTTCACATGCCAGTGTCTTGTGCAACCAACATAACTTGTTAACAAATAAAGAATTTAACCTTAGAAACTCACTGCAGGCATCCCAACTGTCTGCAAACAAACATCAGAAGTGCAAAACAAATAAACAATGGTGCAAAGTAGCTCAAAATTGCAGAACTTGGGTTACTCGGGAACAAAATCACAAATCTAAAGAGGATGTACTCTGCAGGAGAATGCTTGGATGAGAAAATGTATTGTATCTTCTGGTGAAATCTCCTGACAGAATTTCTGTGTCTGCCCAGCCTTGCATCTTTTCTCTAGAGCTGCAGTAACACCTGGTGAATCTTTCTCTTGTATGTGTATAAATTTAATGGCTCTTAGTTTAATTTAAAGCAATGAGCAAGTATACTTTGACTTCTAGTTGTCAGATTATCTTTACAATATGGTAAAACTGTAGTTTGTTGTAAAATATCTCTCCTGACTAAGCCAAGTCACATGGAGCAAACCACCATTTTTCTATTATAACACTGACTGCACTGTCTGCCATTACCTTGTCAGGATCTGGATTTAATTCTGAACCTGAATTAGTATGTTGTTGGAATCACTTGTCAGCATGTATACTTTGTATCTGAATGGTCATTTCTGACTTTTGAAGATCACCCAAGAGTGATTTTTCTGCCAGTAAGTTCTCCAGGCTGTACATTCTCAATGTCATTTCTGTGGAGGATCACAAATGTGAGTTCATAAGATCAATGATCCGTGCACTGATGGTTGGAGGGTCATATTGCAAGTGTGGGAAAACTGCCAGGGGACACAGCACATCACAGGGACATTCTGTTCTATCTTCTGCCTCTCCAGCCAGGCAGGGTTCCTCCTTAAGGGAAGGTGTTATCACTGTTGTGCTCATAGCACCTCTCAGCATTCTGGACACTGCTGCCATCGTCTGAGGCTCATCTGGCAAGGTGCATGATGACTATGTCTTTCACAAATCATGCCTATCTGATGCCAAAAAAAAAAGGCAGATTAGTACACATATAGTGCCTTTGAAATCACTGGACTCATCACAGCACTGTGATATTTAACTGTTTTGCCTATGTGTTGTCCTGAAATTTAAAGGTCTTTTCTGGTGATCTCATCCATTACCAGGACTCCTTAAATTATCAGTCAAGCAGCAGTGATGTATGAGCTATGCATCTGGCCATCCAATTTTGTGTTAGACCTCTCTGAAGGTCTAATAACTAGAAGTTGATGCAAATCTGTCATTTCCTTACATACCACATTCTGAAGGTGACTCTTGTTTGTCCACGTTCTATTCTGACAGTAGAAGCTGAGAACTAAGGATCAGTATGTACAGTAAACTGATTAATACCTTGAGTCTTTTGCTCATTGGCCTTAGGAAAGAGCTTTTCATAGGCTTCAAACAGCATGCATGTTAGCATTGCTATTCACTCCTTCCATGATGAAAGGGAGCTAAGAACTTCCTTACAGAGGACACAGTTTTTATCAAGTGGCACAATCCTATTCTGCAAGAGTGGTCTCAACTCTGACTGTGTTGTAGGTGAGTAATAGAGTCTGGGTAACACAGACTAAGTCCATTTACATCACAAAAAGTAAATCTTGGTTTATGAGGCTTGAAGGACTTACCCACAGATTTTTTTGTCAGCTGAGAACTGGAGTTGTTCTATACTTGTGTGCTGAGGGTTAGCCACACTAACCTTCATTCTGCACTTAAATGTACTTCTATAATGATCTCATTGAGAGTTTCTAATGATGTAGGCATATGGCATTAAATGGTTCTGCAGCTGTGTTGACATGGCAGTGTTGCCTGCTAATACAATTTATTCTTTTCTCTGCAGTACATCTGCACTGGCAAAGTCTTTGTAGTATCTAAAAAGACACAAGTAACAAGCCCCTTTCTGTAACTGCTATCTCTGTCTATGTTGCAGATTCCTATCCTCAGCTCAATTGAGTAAGGACTGAAAAAATGTTTCTTTTATCAACATGGCTGCATTAGCAGAAAGTGCAAGTATAGAAGCAGTTATAGCACAGCATAAACTTATGCATGTGTTAGCATTGCTTGGGTTTAGGGCTGAGAGGTAGTTTTAACTACACTAATGGAAAGCACAGGTTTGCTGAGTTACTCCATTCATTCTAGGAGAACTTTTGTACTACCCAACACCAGTAATCTGATAGCAGTGAGTGGTAGTACAGGCACACAGGTTTCACATTGGATGATTTGTTTACATTATCTACAGACTACTAATACCTCTCAAAACTATATGAGGTGAACTAAACCAACAAAGCTTTCTAGTATAACTGGACAGATCTGTGTTAAAAAACTCTGGCATAGCTGCGTGCACTAAGAGGAATGTTAAAAAAATGAAATCCATGAAGGTTTAGCAATGCTGGCAAAATACTTGCAGAATACTCATTTTGCCAGGATTGCCTGTGTCTTTCTTGGAGGGAGGTGGAAATGGACTGGCAGAAGACCTCAGCTATCTCTTCTGTTGGAGTTTTGTTGTTGTACTTAACACATAGATGCTGAGTAAACCAGTCTGAGTTCTAAGAAAAACTTCTTGTGATGATGAAAAACATGAAACACTAACCAGATGTGGCTGCTAGCTGCAGTAAAAGCTTTGAGTCCTCAGGGAACAAACAACTGGGTTCATAGTCTCTGAAGAAGTTTGAGACAGAGAGCTGATGGATTTTTTTGTGCACAAAAGTGAAATGCAGTTTCATGAGTGACTCTGGCCGTGTTTGTTGATGATATTCATAACATTTCAAGGGGCCTTAACATTAATTCAGCTTTTGGCCTAAATGTTGAAGTGGTTTGATCTCAACTGGTCCTACTGAGCAACTACTGCTCAGCACTTCCAGTTATGTCTGCCTTTTTTTCTCCAGTGAGTAGCTCTCTTGTGCTTGGGCTGGGTGATGCAGAAGAGCCTGACATTTCCAGGAATTTATTATCTCTGGCAGAAGTCTTGTTAATGTCAGCTATTGATAAGTGGGAAAGTAAACATGTGGCTGATCAGGCAGGGTGCTTTCAGTGACTTACCACTAGTCTGATTTCATGCCACAGCACACATGGTCCTCCAAAGAAAAGTTTTTCTGCTAATAACACTTTTCAAATATTATTTTGAATATATGGTTTTGGTTATAAGTCATCTACTTCTTGGTCTTTTTTTAATGCAGAAAGTTCTTTTTCATGTTTACAAATTTCAGTCACATTAGAGAGATCATTTTCTTGTCTTGTGAGAATTACTTGTGATTTAAGTGTCCCAACTGTATTGACCTTTAATGAATACGGAAAGGGAGTTTTCACATGTCCAACTGGATTCTTTCTATTTGCTGACTGTGAAATGTTTGAATTGAATAGCAGTAACACAACCAGAAGGCTGAAGAAAGGAAGTTTATAAAGGCCAAAGCAAATCTGCAGTAATTTGTTCGGATGGAAGGCATCTCCACTCTCCTTTAGTGAAGTGTTGTCAGAACTGTTTATGTGACCTCTCCCTACCCAGCTTCCAGGAAAATAACTGCTTTAGAAAACACACTTGAAACATGAGTCTTTGGTAAGCTGTCGTTTTTAGGCTGAACTAGGTTTAAGGGGCACTCCATGGAGTCATGATCATTGTAGATTTTGCAGTCTTTCCTGGGCAAACCATGTCTAGAAGTCAGTACAGAAGTTTGACTCTTCTGATTCTATGTTTTCAAAAGAGTTCAGCTGTAATTCTGTTTAGGCTTGAAATAATCCAAAGCTGTCTTCTAGGCAGAACCAGACTGACGCAACTTGAATATCTGGCTTAAAAGTAAATGGAGTCCAGTTCAGACTGCATTTTGCTTGACTGCTTGTTTCACCATATGTATCCTAATATACATTAGTCTTTCAGCTGTTTCCAAAGCCATCTCCTTTTGAATGTTTAATATTTAAAAACCAATTAGTTCCTTTTTTGTTTTGTTTGGATGGTTTGCAATTAAGCATTCTTTCAAATGGGCTTTATTTAGCTAATTTTGACACAAAAATAAGCTCCAAGGGAATGAAGTGAAGTTCAAGCTAGCCAGTGTTTATTTTTATTATTAATAATTTATATTATGGTTGTCCCCAGGGGAACTAGGGCCCCATTAAACCCAGTTTCCTCTGCATGTAATGACTGTGTCTCACAAAACCTTATACAGCAGTAGATGCATTTTTGCTCCTGTGGCAAAGGACCCTCTCTCTACTGCAAGGGTGTGTAGTGATTAAGATCATATAAAAATATTTTGTTTAAAGAAGCTTAAGCTAGAAGGAAAAGCTGCTACATCTTTTCTATAGAAAGCCATCACTAATGCATTTTTCCAGTCTGAGTGCCAAATCATGACTACAAGGGTCTTGTTCATCCTCTCTGAAATTATGGCAAAGCTCCCAGTGACTTTGATGAGAGCAAGATTGAGCAGAGAAGTGATGGTCTGAAAACTCTTATCTGTCTTCAGACTAGCAGCAGAATACAATTTATATTTGAAGAACACACTGATGGACAAAGTTAGTTAAAAAAATAAATCCATGCTTAGTCAGATTTCTGTCAGAAGTTAGGGTTTTCACAGCATCTGATCTTAAATAATTGGTCTATTTTATGTCTTGAAAACAGGTGAGTTAGAGTCTTTTCACACTGCTAAATGCAAAGGAGATAACTGGGCCAAGCCCTGAACTTCTGTAAGAATTGGTTTGAATAGGGCTAGAGCAGCTCATCCATAGGATCTGGCCTGCTCTCTCTGGGATGCTTCTGTGAGTTCAGGGAGTAGGACGGACACTGGCACAAGCAAGGTTGTGAGGTGGAAGTGTTTTGAAGCTAGTGGAGCAGTGTAAATTTTCATCCTCAGCAGAACTGCCATCCTTCTCCCCTCCCCTTACGTGGAAGCATCAGTCTTTTCTGCACTCTTCCCATAATTCCAAATGCAAAACTAAACAGGAGTTTTCCTGACCTATCTGTTCCATATTCCTTTCCTCATTAGTTTAAAGGGGGTAGAACATCTGTTTCCAAGTGTAGCTGTGTCATTAGTATGTAGGCCTTGGTTATATGTTGGTTTGGTTGTTGGTTTCCCCCCCCCCCCCCCATACAAAAATCACTAAATCTGGTCATTTAAGACACAGATTTTATAGGAGCTAGAGTTGGGCTGTGCAAAGTTCACCTCATAAAAAACAAACCCAAACCAAATAAAAGCAGGGAATAACAGCATAAAAAATGTGGTCTGTGAATGTCAGAGCATATGTGTTAGGAATTGGTAAGAAACGAAGGGCAAAGTACAAATATATTCACATATGTTTGAAGGTTCTTGGTTTTGTTTGTTTGTTTGTTTGTTTTTCCCACAAGTAAAGTTTACATGCTTATGGAGTACCTACAGAAAGGGAACATTATTACAGAACCAGTGCTAGAATTTCTGATAGCTCTTTTGTTAGTAAATATGAGTTCAAGTCTGTGCTAGGAGGAGTAAATTCAGACTAGATTAAATGTTCAAACATAACAACTAATTTGTTGATGCTTCAGCTCTTAGCTGATCAATGAGATTCATCCTGAATTGTTTTGCTTTTGACATATCTGAAAATTACTTCCTCCTTCATGATTTAAGGTACTGAGATTCACTAATCAGTAGTGAAGTACCAACTGAAAAAAATAAGTCTTCGTCTACTTGGCCTTAAAGAAAATACCCTGCTTGAAAACACAAGCCTTTTCTCTCCTCTTTCCCTCTCATATGACTTCTTCCTCCTTTTCCAGTGTTCTTTGGGATACTAACTCTAACAGCAACTTCATTATTTCTGTGGCACAAGATTGTCTTGGTAGTATTTCTGCAGATTAAATATGATTGCCTCAGGAAGTTGACTTAGTCTTAATCTTAGGACTTTTACTCTTAATAAAGCAATGGATTTATTGATCAGACAACTAAATGAGAGAGTGGTTGAACTGGATGACCTTGGAGGTCTCTTCCAGCCTGGTTGATTCTGTGATTCTGTGATCACTTCTGCTGGTTCAGAGGCATGCCCCAACACACATACCATTGTTGTCTCTGGGGTTTCAGAGATTTCAGGTTTCAAAGGTATCAAAATACATCCCACATGCACCAGTTTTCACTATTACTGGAAGTAGTCTGTTGTGGTTAATACATTCTTCTCAGTGTAATAAAAAAACATCTATCTATTAATCATGCTGGTTTCTGTTGAAGCTTTGCCTTGGGACTTTCCACAACCCTAAGGCTGAGATAGAGGACTCATTTCATAAGTGACCTGGAAATGGGCTTTTAGGAGGCTCCTGCCTCACCCTTTCTAATGGATGGAAACATGATCACACCTGATAAGTCTAGCTGTAACATATATTCAGAGAGAGATTAGGTGAAACAAGGAGAATGGGACACGTATTACAGAAGAATTTCCTTGGGGTTCCTAATTAAGGAGGAAACTCTCAAGAACTGGTAGGGTTCAGTGCCTTGCTGCCAGGCAAAATGTTCTTTGTCAGAAATGGAAGAGCCCGTTCATCACTTGTAAATTGCTCTCCCTCAGCGCCATCTGCTTCTTCTCTTGTCAGGAATTTGGTTTTAAGTATTCATTATAATGTAGCTAACTGCAGACTCAAATTCTGCCAAAGCTGAGAAAGCTGCAAGTCAGGCTAGCGTGTGGAGCCTGCCACATTCCTGAACTTCTGATTCAGGCTTGCAAGTTTGTCATCAAGTTTGAAATTGAAACCAGAGGAGCTAGCAGCAAGCCCGGTGCTCATAAATCAGCTGATAATGGGTGAATTGTTCTGTGCCTTCCCCTGAGGAGGGAAGAAAACTCAGTGCAAAAGTACTTAGAGCAACTAGAAGAGCTATGGTGTAGGCAAATGTGGAGGAGCTCCATGTGGCTGTAGGAGCATGCCATATACTGGCAAAGAAAGTAGAGGAGGATTTGGATTATATGCAGTCAGCGATTCTTTTCTTATTACAGCCTTACCCAAAAAAACCCAAAAACGTTGGGGTGAGATTTACAGCCAACCTTGAGCGTGAGTAACGTATTTCCATGAAAGAAATGGGCACAATACATCAGTGTGTGATCCGTGACAAGGTCTCCTTTGTGCTTCATTTGGTTGATATCTGCTGCCACTAGAGGGAGGTACAAAATTGACCACAAAATTATGTCTTGAAAAATACTTTCCAGGTCATTAACTAAGTGCAGGCCAACATTTGCTGCTGGGATTCTACTGGAAATCTGGAATAAATGACTGATTAATTTCCTCTGGATGTGCACCAATGGCACCGAGAATAGAACTTGGATCTGTATGCTCAGATGAAAACTAATTAGAAATACAGTAACATTTTGAATTGCAGGCTTGAAAAACAGGTCATCTTGGACTTGACATTTGAGTCCTGTGTTCAAAGACCTACGCTAGAAATGGTTACATCAGAGACAGCACTTCCAGCGCAGGAGAAGCTATCTGAGGAGATCACTTAATGGTGTTTAAATGTATTGCTGTTTAGGAGACCTGGATACCAGAACCTCATTTCCAGAAGGTGGCATAAAGCTATAGAAGGGCCTAATGGCTAAAGCAATAACATGGATCAAAGCTGTTTATCTGATTTCCTTTTTATGACTTGACTGTGGCTAGGAGGAAAGTATGTCAGCTATGTAGCATTTAAATATGTATTTGAGAGTTGAAGCTGCCTAGATAAAAATTGCTAAAGAGTTTGAGACTTGGGACCCCATCTTTCTAAATACTGCATGCTGTGGATGCAATTCTTATTAAAAACCAGTCCAACTAGCTCCTAAGAACCTAACTTACTTTTGAGAATGGGATTATACTCCTGACTCGCTTCAGATTTTCAAAACACAACCCAAAAGATATAGGTTTGGTGCAAATTGAAGCACCCAAAAACTAAGTTAAATAATTTAGCAATAATCTAAGTTAAACAGGATTAGGTCAAGAAGTCCTTCGGAACACATGTGCAGCTATGCAATGAATCAAATTCTTCTACTTGCAGCAAGATTGCTATGCAATTGTTGACGTTGCTCAGTCAAAGCAGAAGAAATGTCTGGTGAATATGCGTGGAAAAGGCTTTGTACAGCTCTATCCAGTGGACTTTACAGCACTCTGGCTAAGCATACCTCTTTGGTAGATAGATTGCATCTTTCTGTAAAGAAAGTTGCACGAGTTCAGCTACTGATTTATTCCCATTATATGAACCAGAGGGTAGAAAGAGATGAGAAGGAACGAGATGGGAGAGCAGGGAAAAGTGTGTGAGAGAGAAGCAGTATTTACTTGTTGGTCCTTCAGAGACAAATGATAAATGAACAAAGGAGGAAACTTCCAAAACCTCGTCACAGGCAGCTGTTTGTCTCCATTACCTCCTTTTTTTGCAAACTTCTTTTATGATATAAAACCAAAATATGAAACATTTTTCATATCTGTCACTGCAGTGACTCTTCCCCTGACTGTGTGTCAGACTAGTTGCAAGTTAAATGTGTTGGTGTGAGATGCCAGTTCTAGGTAAGTCAATTACATCTAACCTCAGATTCTGCTGTGGATCCTTGTGCTGGGAGTCCTTTCTACAGAGAGGATTTATCTGAAGAAAGGATCCTTGTTTGAATGTCAGGCTGTGTTAAAATAGCAATGTTGAGATGTGACATCAAGGGCACTCTCTGTTTTCCTAATTCAAATGACTTTTCATCTCTAGACAAATAACCAGAGAGCTTTTCCTTAATTCTGCCAATAGATGTACGTATAAATAGAATGTTTGTCTAACTACTGGACAAAAATGCTTAAAATTTAAAGAGTTTTAATCATAAATTTGGAATGTTTATCTAGCAAATTAGACATTGCCACGGAGGTCAATGGTTTTCTAAAGAATGCTGAAGAGCAAAGATTAAATACAATGTGCATTTTCCCAGTGGATTCGACACTCTGCTGCACACAAGATGGTCACTTTCATTCTCCAGTCAGCCTACATTACAACTACCTTTAGAGTAATTAGGGCTGAGACATGATGTTATCACTTCTCAGGAGCTTCATTAAATTTAATGGTCTGGATTCTTTAGATGTCCAATGCTGCAAAGTAAATGCTGAGGTCTAGAAATTTCCAGCCTGTTCCACAGTATATTGAAATCATAGAAAGCTTCAGTGGTTCAGGTCCAGCCGAGCCCTAAGACTTTGTTCCAAGTATTATAATATGGTGTGACAATCTGATTTATGTTGTTTTTTCTATCAGTGTCATGAAAGACTTAAATGCCATTGTTTGCTGTTGTGTTTTGAAATGGATACCACCCACCATAAGGATTCAGAAGTGTTTGTTAATTCCATTGTTCCTCAGTTTTGAAATAAATGGGAGGAAGAAAAATAGTCGTGGTTACATCAATGTGATGGCAGACAAATGTAGCCCAGTTTGCAAAATCAGCCTTAAATTTGACATATGTTAGACTTTTTCTGGTGTAAATATATTAGAATTGTCTTTTCACCTATTAGGTGTTTGAAATATGTATTTATATCTGCTAAAATATTAGTACAGATGCAATTATAGCAGCAAAATAGGTTATTGTTAGGAAGAAGTTCTTCACAGAAAAAGTGATTTGCCATTGGAATGGGCTACCCAGGGAGGTGGTGGAGTCACTATCCCTGGAGGTGTTTAAAAGGAGGCTGGATGAGGCACTTAGTGCCATGGTTTAGTTAATTAGAAGATATTAGGTGATAGGTTGGGCTCGATGATCTCAGAGGTTTTTTCCAACCTAGTTAATTCTGTGATTCTCTGGTGGAGTTTAAAACAAATTCAGGGAAGCAGAATAAGTAACTTAAAGCCTTTGACTTAAGTTTTTTTTTGAAACAGCAGATGATTAGTTGGAATCACTGATAATTTCTGTAGTCAGTCCAGAGAACATCTATCTCTAAAGCCCTAAATCTTCATCTCCTGAAGTCACTACTGATTTTGATTACCTGCAGCGAAAGCTGAGTTTCAGTAGGAATGGTATAGAACCAATACCCACTAATGGCAAATTTGCTTGGCTGTCATGGAGCTGAAGTGGATTTTATAAAACTGTGCTCTAAAAAGACATAGATTGTAGGTGACAACCCTACAGTAAAATCTAGTTACTGTGCTATGCAGAAATGTCCTTACTAAGAGAATTCTCCATATAGCCACAATAATAAGCCACATATTTAGGGTTAGGGCTGTAGTCCCAACAATAAAAATGTTGAGTACATCTGATACTGAGAAAAGGATTCTGTTATGATAACACAAAATGAATTCATTGTGCTTTGCAAGTAAAGTTAATGCAGTGTGCACAGATAAAAATATATGTAAAAATAACAATCTAAAAATGTAAGGAAGAAGTTAGCATCGGGTGGTGTAAGACACATGGCCATGCTCACAGAATGTACCCAGAATCACAAACATGATCCTAAAGCACTGAAGTGATTGGCATTTGATAGCTTGTGGTCAGTCATTCTGCTTATTTTCTTTAGTGCTTAATAATTTACTTGATTTCAGGCAGGCTTAATTTTATTCGGCAGCTGCTGCTTGCTGAAGCCGGTCAGCAATGGGTACTGCCCTACTAGTGAGATCTGTAAGCCACCCATTGCCAAGGCCATCAACTCGATGTTTGTGTCCACAATGAGCTGCAAGAAGCAGAAGTCTGGGGCAGTTTTTGCAGGCTGAGAGCAAGAGTGTGTCTCTCAACCAACACCAACTAGGCATTTGCAGCTGGAACAGAAATATTTTACCCTATTCTCAGTTCACCAAGGTCAAGCAAACCTCTTAGAGGTCCTTAAAGAGAAGACATGGCTACTGATTTGAAGTCCAAAGCATAAGCAGAAGTATTTTGCAAGAAGTCTGTGAGTCATATTTTCCTCATAAAATTGTTGAAACCATTGTGCCTAGAAACAATTATGTATGTGACTGGAAAAGTTTAGCCATAAACACAAACAGACAGCAGCTTTTTGTTTGTAGAGGATGAAGGTCATTTGGCTTGAGGAACAGCCTAATACTGACAGGGGCAAAGCAGTTTGTACTCACTGCTGCATAGAAGCTCTGATGCTTGGCAGCCCTGCATGTCCAGGTGACACTGAAGGTAAAGGCCAATAGCCTTTTATGGCAGATGATTGAAATAGGGACAAATAGACTCCTTTAATTTGGGAAAAAAACACTCCCTCTTTTGGTTTGTACCAAAACCACATTTCTGAGACTTACAAAACTGCAGGTATTAAAATGTTTGAGTCAGTTAATACCTGGCAGTGTGGAGATCTGTTTCACTCCACAAGCTTTACCAGGCTTTTTGAAGATTCCTTGATTTTTTTTCCAGTAGTTTGATGTTTCTGTTGTCCCTGGCAGTAGGCTCCTTCGGGCTGGTATTGTGCTCTGTATATGCCAGCCCTTAGCTAGCTACTGTATCTACATTCTGTGCTTTGAGGAAGGTTAAAAGAGAGGAAGTTCCTCTGCTCCCCAGGGTATAATCTCTGTATTTATAAGATTTGGAGACAGTGGCCTCTGTAGCAGAGGTTACAGGTTGGAATCCAGATTTGAACTCAGCTTTGTCAGGGGTCCTTACCTGATGTATTTCTAGCCTAAAGGGAGAATTGAATTTGAGATATGTCCAGATGCTTTCTCTCAGGGGCAGTGGTAACGTAGTTCAGCACTTCTTTATACAGACACTCTGGCTAACAAAAGGCTCTGTTTAAACAACTGCAATTATAAATCTTTCTTACAGATATAATGTTGTCTTGACATCCTACTTATGGTCTTCGACTCAGAAGTGTGAAATGAGCTATAAGATTTCTTTCTTGATATAAAAAATATATATGCAGGTGTGTACCAAGTGGTATTTGACTTTGCCAACCTTATTTCAGAGGCAGAAAGATAGTCCCTTTAATGTTGCTTTCCTAACATTATTTGAATTCTTTTCATTCTTGCAAGAGGAGCTGAAAATCTGTTTGTGAATTGCTTTTGGATGTAGCTAGGCGTTAGAGCACAACATGACATGGTCACTGGCCCTGAGGACTGAGCTCTGTGCAGTTAGGAAAAACAAATGACCCGTGAGAATGTTGAGATGCTTATGGCTGTGTGCAAGTGAGGTCCAATTCATCTCTCATTTCTATTGCAGCAGTGCATCCTCTTAAATCCAGAATGATATTTGATTTATGGAAACATATGGGGCTACAGAATCCTGTCTAGGAAATTTAAGCAATTCATTTCTTTCACTAGCAAAGTTTGGAGGTCTGTTCGTTTCCAACTTAATTCTTCACAGTTCAGTGTCGCAGATCTTTACTTTGGGACTGTTATCATCATTTTCCTATTTCTGTTGGCTGTCAAAGGTCTACCTGATTTTGTTTGGTTCTTATCTACATGCTTCGAGGGCCTTCAGTCTCATTCTATGCAGGCTTTAGGAGTCCTGTGAAATTGGTCAAGTTTTTTCCTGCATTTTCTTCCTCCTTTTTGCTCAGCAACTAATTTTCCCAGGTTAAAGGGCTGAGGAATAGATCCTGGGAATCTGGCCTAGCCTTGATGAGAGATGTGGTCAATAACCATGAGGCTATTCCTTTAATTTCTTCCTTTAACAGCTTATTGTGCAACCACATTTTTCAGTAAGTTGTATGTTTTTCAGTCTAATGATCCTTCTGCTGCATCGCAGTTCAGAGACTTCAGCATCTGAAAACTAGAGGAAAGAATGGAAAATATGTTGAAAATTCAGCTTTCTCTGATTGAGGAGGTTAAGTAGGCATCCTTTTAAACCCAGAGAATGTGAGCGCTATACAGTTTGATTAAAAGGTGATTTTGATGCACCTAATTTTTTCCATGTAGCAGTTGATTACCAAAGTCATGTGGACTTCAATGCACTGAGTACAAACCACCTAAACATGCCCAACACCTTTTTGGACCAATTAGTTAGCTTGCAAAGCAGGTAGCTGTTTGGCTTGAATGTATCATTTTCATATCTTATCTGAAATCTTTGGCTTTTTTCATGAGCTTGGCGCAGCACAGAGAGCTGGCAAAGAAATGGGAATCTTAGACCTCAGTTCAGGGAACTGACTGAGTGGCTTCTAATGAAAGAAGTCTCACTGTAGTGTCTCTCCTTGTGGAAATCTATGCCAATGTTTGTTGCTGCTTTGGTAGGTAATGGTACTTAAAGCATAGTTACTTACAGCAATTCCCTGTGCTTGTAGACTGGACCAGAATTAGCAAAACACTCACAAATCTCACTCCTCTCAGGGAGTGTATTTAATCATTCAGTTCTTTATGTGCAGCCTGGAGGAGTGTTGAGCACTGAGCATTGCTCTCTGAGTTAGTGGCAGAGCCATGATAAGAGTTTTCACATTTCTGGGCTTCAAGTCTGACTAATGGTAGCCATGCTGGGGGAATATTGTCAGGTGTAAGGGTTGAGTGTGGGTGCTCCTTTCCAGTATCTGCTGTGATTAAGAGCTCACTGTTCCTCAGAGCTTGTGTAACGTGGGACAAACTTTTACATGGAATATGCAGTGGTTTTTGTTGGAGTTTCTGCAGTTCTACAAATAGACACTCCAGCTTTTCATTTTACTCAGTTTTACTCAGTTGTGGTGTTTACTTTACACCAGCTTGAGGGGAAAAGGAAGGGATTTTTTTCTGTATATTAACTGTCTGGGTGATTTTCTACAGCTGTCTTGAAGGATATGTCTGTTACTTACACTGTAACTTGGATTCTATAGACATATGGCAGAGAACACAATTCTCCAGAAAGAAAAAGGGTTTGAGTGATGGAAAACAGAAGAGAGCAATCCAAGAGAAATCCTGCCAAAGGAGGAGCATGAACCTGAAATTTACTGCTTAAGCCAGACTTCTGCTGTGGGCTTAAGTACCACACTCACCCAGTTCTACCATTGGTTGCAGTGTAGCTCTGTGCAGATGCAAAGAACAGCTTTTTGACTAAGTCTGGAGCTTAAGTATTGTTCTGGCATCCAAACTGATTTGGAAGGATATTGGTTGGCTTGAACTCCTTAAGCAGTGGGACAATTAAAGGGTTTTTAAAAATCAGAACTGTAGAGTGCTTGTGAATTAAGGCTGTTCTGGCATTTACATAGTAAGTTTGTAAAATCAATCAGAAATTGAAGAGGGCATGAGAGATTTCATTTTAGACTACTCAGTCCTTTATTAATTGCATTGTGGATGACAACAGAGGAGACGTGTATAGCAGACAAGTGGGAGTCTTTATTTAATCTACTGTCTGTTCTGGCTTTCCAATTCTGTGCATCTCAGCACTTGCAGCAGCACAAGCCCAAATTGCCAAGGAGGCTTTAACTCATCTGGTTTTTCTCTTTATTTCAGAATCCAGTAGACAATCATGTCAGTCAAACTCACATTCGTGTCTCCTGCTGATGGAGGTGGTATCAGCAGGAGTTGTTCCTTCACTGGATTCAGCACTGTGCAAAGCAGGAAATTAGCGTAAGTAGCATGAAAAGAAAAGCATCTGAGTATTTGAACAACAGACATTAGGTACTGTCAGTGTGGTTTTTAACCTAAGGGACCTATGTGTCAAAGCTGTTCCTTAACCTTATCTTAAAACTGTTGAATGTTGTCGTGGTTCACTGATAAAGAGCCATACTTCACCCCACATTATCTTACTGCTATACAGACTGTACTCCAGAGATGGCTGGGTTTCAGAGGTCATGTATCAGGCAGTTAAGAACATCCATTTCTTCAAGAAACATAAAGGGCCACGACCCTTCTGGTTAGCAGCCCAGTACTACACTAGTGTTTTCTGATTAAAATCTTCTAAATAGTTATGGTAGTTAAAAGTCTTGTAAACCTTTAAAAAGGTGGAGCTCTTAATGGTGAATCCTGGCAAAACATGTAACTGAAGCTAGCTGAAGTTCTCCCGCAGTTATGGAGCTATAATGCCAGAGCAGCATCACATGAGAGGAAGGGCTACTGCCTAGCAGTGCCACAAATGAGAGGAAGGGAAGAATGCAAATGAGCCAAGAAGGCCACTGCAAGTTTGCTATCAGAAACAGGTCTGTAGTACAGCCAAGGCTGCAGTCTAGTTTTCCAGTCTTCAGTCAAGCCTTGTAATTGCTAAGCCATCTTGCATTGTTTTTCCCTTTTTGCTTGTCATAAATTGTTGTGTAGCATTGCTGTGTAGATAACTGCACATTTTCTACTACAAATGCTTTGCTCTTTTTCTGAATTCAGTGATCCCTGTATAGCCTGTCAAATGCTTTTAGAAGAGATGATATATAAGTGGAAAATTTATATAATATCTGACTGTGTGTGCATGTTAGAACAAGGTGAATCATCTAGTGGTATCACACAGATGTATTGGAAAGTATTGCACCCAAAACAGTCCTGTTGTGTACCACTGCAATGCCTGACTTGTGTCATGGAATATCTTCTCAAAGAGCCAAATAACTGAATTAACCTTCTAGTTAAACACAGCATGGTGAAGGAAGAGTTTGTGATATAATCGAGAAGTCTGAACATCCAGTTACAGGAATATGTTGTGGAAGATGAAAAGTAGTATTGCACCTAGCAAAGATTAGACATCTACAATCACATCACTGTGATCCTGAGAAAAATGCTGCCAATAAATGATATAAATTATGTAAGTTATATAAATGATGTAAATTACGTAAGCCCAAGTGCATAGTGGGAGTTTTAGCAGGGAAAGGATCTACCAGGGAGAGCACTGAACAGCTACTTCTCCAACAAAGGCATAGTTCAGCAGCATCAAAATGCTCTAAGCAGAAGAGTTCATGTGTCCATTAAGATCATTCTGTTACTTCTAGCTGCAAAAGCGTCTGACCAAATGCCTCTCTTTATACATACTTTTATGATGTTGCTTTTCATTATTTAAGTGTTTAGACAGACAATTTTGTTCAGGAATCACTGCAATAAGGGAAATCTATGTACTAGATAGTCACAGCCCAGTGAGCACCCAAGAGCTTTCCCCAGCACAATGAAGAAGGTTTTTAATCACCCTTTCCTAACTTATCTCTCCCTCAGGCACAGCAAAGCACAGCAGGAGATTGCAAGGGCCCTGAGCAAGGTCTGTCCAAAGGATGACACACAAATCAGGTCCACATGGAGATCCTTAAGCAGATGCTAAATATACTTCTGCATTTCTTTAGCAGCTTCCTTTTGAGGCTCTCTGTCAGACACACTATTTCATTTTGCCTCACAATGATCTCTGCAGGAAGTAAATGTTATTACTGTTATCTATATAGTGGGAAATCTGGTACTTAAATTATTAAGTTCACAAGGGAAAGTAGCAACACAGGGTCTAGCTTTGAGCTACTGTCCCTAAAGGCCCATGTCAACAACTTAACTTTTCTATAAAAGGTATGAAAATGGGATTCTTGACATCAGTGCACAGAGTGTGTATGGGCTACATCAGTCAAGAAAAGGCTGAGTTTTAAATCCCAGTCCTGTGTGTATGTAGTGCTTAGATGCTACTCTCTAGGAGAAGGGAAATGATTTCCTGGATTTAGGATTTGAAGTCCAGAACTCTGAAGGTAAATGTGAAAGTCCTTTCCAAAAAGAAATAAAATCCAGAAGTAATTTAAGCTTTTTCATTTCAAAGGATGAAATTATCTTTTATCTTCCATGTGGTATCTTGCTAATCAGAATGCTCACTGAGAGCATGGAACTGGATATATGATTTCCTTCTTTGCATGAAAGAGTTATAGGTGATGATCCTTCTAGGAGACTCTTTCAACTGTTCTTATTAGCTAGACTGTCCCTTCCAGTGTTTTTCCTACTGAAACTTTGTTGCTTTGCATGGAATAGTCAGAGTCATTATCATAAGAAAGAAAACAGTATTACTGTAAGTTTCTAATTTAACAATTATATTCCTCCTTATAGGTCACCTGAGCTCCAAATGGTTTGTTTAATTAATACTTTAAGGCCATCCTAAAAACAGCTAAGATAATCATTAAGGTGAAGAAATTAAATATACAGGAATGTTTTGCAATGCCCAATTTTATCAGATGTTTTTGTAGATTTTATGTTTAAAAATGGAGTTAAGTGGGAATTTAGCACCAGAATAATTAATTACTGAAAAGGTTTCTATAATAGGACTGGGGACATCTCTCAGGTGTGCTGAGTCTAGGGTTTAATCTCCAAGATCCATAATCTCCTTAGGTCTTCAGTCACATGCATAGAACTTAAGCCAGCCAGTGGCTAAGTGTTAAGCCTGTGAACATTCATCATTGCTCCAGGTGAGCTGAATTTAGGGTAGAGAATGTAAAGAAGGTGGAAAGCTTTGCTGAGAGTAGCCAGTTGGCTTGACTCAGCTCAGCTTGGCAGAATGGGAAACTTCTTTGGATAATGTTATTTTAAGTAGCTTGATTTAGGGGGATTATTGACAAAACTATATAAAAATAACTTAAGACTTACAGGAGTGCACAGATAAAGGTAAGCCAGGCAGGAGTCTGAATGGCAAAGAGCTATTTGCAGAGAGTTCATTTTCTGGTTTATATGTGGTTTAGGGATATATATATATATACAACTAATGGCTTGGGGTGCTCTAACTCTTTAGGCTATCACTAAAAGTCCTGGGGGGGGGACACACACTTTTATTAGAAAGAGTCTTTAATTTTTCTTTCTGCAGTTTGTTTTAAGAGTAAATAAGTGAGGTGTTAGACACTGAAAAAAAAACACCTCGATGATTGTATCTTGTATGCAGTCTGGGCTTGGAAGCTTGCTCTTCTAAAAGGTGGCAGAGCTCTAAGCCATCATTTAAATGTATGTTGTCTGCAGGCAAGGAAATAGCTATTTCTAAAGGCTTTTTTATGCTAACTTTATCAGTTAGACCTTAAGCAGATCAAAAGTGTGTTGCCTGGTTTTCCTGAATTGCAAGTGAGTCAGAATGGGAATGTTCTTGTCTTGCAGTGTGGCTTACTTGACTAGTTGTGTAGTTGACCCAACAGCTAGTGTGAAGGTGCACACAGATAGAGGGCCTTGGCCAGCTGCCATGCATGTCTGTTAAGAGCAGTATGAGCACCAACTTGTTATTAACCTGTTATACAAATGAGCTTTGCTTTTCCTTGCTCAGTGTTCCCACACACCTTCCCAAAGAAATGGGGACCTGCAGTTAGTCTTTGAAAAGGATAGAAAAGAACCACTGGGCTTCTCAAATGTGTGTTAGGCTTAGAGAAAGACATGTTTCATGTTGAAAGTCTCAAAAAGCCTTGCAGGCTTACTGCAGCAGGTGTTTAGGGCCCATCCTTAACTGTCTGGTGTTAGCTGTGAAAGTATTCTCAGTGAGTACAAGAGCTTTGTGCTTTTGAGTAAAGGAATATGTGATTGGATTCAAGACTTGTAGCCTGGAAGCTTTGTAGGTTAAGCATCTCCTCCCAGGTAATGTTTTTTTTCTTTCTCATATTTCTTTCCTCTTTCTACAGGAAATCTCTCAGCAGAAGTTCAGTGAGATCAAGAATGTCACTGAAATCCCCCAAGGCTTACAATTCCCTGCAGAAGGGAGCAGTCATCTGGGATCCAAAGCCACTGCAGGTGAAGAAAATTTTTGAAGCTTTGAAGAAAGGACTTAAGTAAGGACTTTTTAAATACTATAATTTGCCTTATGTAGTCATGCTGCTTAAGTCTCTGTATTGCTGTTCTCTGTCTCTATCTGGCATCTCTAAACATGCGTAGTGACTTTTCCAGACATGGGTTTGGGACCTAGTAAAACAAGTTTCCTTCTCTCCCAGACAGTCTGCTTGCAAAAAAAAGTGCTCTGGTGTTTTTGTGTGTTACTAGTTTGTTACACTTCTACCTGTCACTTACTATTTAGAGAACTCTGTGGGGAAATTCTCCATCTCTTGGGAAGTAGCTGAGCTCCCTTGAGGAATGGAGGTTCTCAGAGTGTGTGGGGTAGCAGGCAGAAAGCCTGCAGACATGGGAGAAACTTGGATAAGAATGGGACAGACAGTCCTGGGGGATGACTGGTAGAAAGTTTCTGGAGAGGGAGTTTGCTTTGACTGAGCAAGCTGACTTAAAACCAAGGCTGAAAGCAAGGGTGTGCCCTGCAAGCACACAGCGGGGGGAGACTGGTTCATAAACCATGCTAATTGGCCAATACTTATTAAAGAATTAGATATTCTAGTGTTTGGAGTGGGTTTCAGGATTTCTTTTTCTCACTCTGGAATTCAAAAGTACTTTACCATCTCTAGATAGCTTATTGTCTAAACAGATCTGCCTGAAACTTCAGCTGACTTGTGATGAGGAAACAACTATGGTATAACTCCATCTTATTAAAGCAATGTAGGTTACATTATCTTTCTTTAAATGTAGTGCTATTTCAGAGTCTTTACTGTGATTGACTGCACAGTCAGTGTTGCATCAATGCAGACTTGAGTTAGAGTTAAGAGTGATTTTTTTTTTTTCCCATTGTCTTCATCTGGAGATCTGGGGTGTGAACAGCAGATGTAAGAGGCCAAAGGATTGGCTGGCAATCTGAATTTAGGGTGCTCTGGCTTTGAGGAAGCTGTCAGTTACCTCACAGAAATGTTGATATTAATCAATTCTGAGATGGCAAATAAAACGTGGGTGAGTTTGCTCTGTTGGTATTGCAGACCAGAGAGGAAGTTGTGGAAAATGCTGTTTGCTTCCATTGTGACTGAAACTGGTCAGCCTTTAACTGAGTCCTCCATTCATACATAAAAATACACACCTAAAGTTGTTGCAATTGAGGCTGAAGGGTCTAGGTTAATACCATGAGAATTTAATTTACACCCCGAGGCTCCTATTGGAAGGTAAAATGCCTTGGATCTGCAGGCCCTATACCTCTTTCTGCTGACATTGTGCCAACAGCAGAACTGTTGTTTCTTTTGCTGCTGTCCTCAGAATTTTGCTACTGTATCAATTTTGAACGTAGTTTGTTTTCTTAAGCAAGAACATAATATGCATTGTGACACTGTTGTGAGCTCAGATGTGTCACATTTGTATTCCAATAAAGACTGTAAAGTCTTAGTCCTAAACATTTCAGTCAGTATCTTGTTACTGGGTTTAGATTTAAAGCAAATAATGAAACCAAATGTTTTTTGCAGAGTTTAGAATTTATCAGAGCTTAGGGAGGAGGAACCATACAGTGGATCAGAATTTGTTTCCAGTTCTGCAGGGAACGCAGTATGAGCAGACTCCTGCCAAAACTGAGTAGCTAACTAATTGACTGAAGTAACCTACAGAAAATAACTGTATCAAATAGCAATGCAAAGTCCAATTTTTAAGTAGATGCAGACTAAGTCTTCTCGGTGCTACAGTGACTTGAATTTTTAGCGCAGAACATGTTTTACATGCCTGTTTCTTTATAGCTATAGCAAGTAACTATCTGTTAACCATCTGGGTATCATTCCAATAACTCTTTATTCTCTTAACCATCTGGGTACCATTTCATCAAACTGGCAATTCTAACACCTATCTAAAAGTGATGAAGCTCTTCTAAAAAGAAAGTGAACTCTTTCTGCCACCAGTTTTGGCTGCTGCTGCACCGAGCTGTTAATATGCAGCATAAAGAGCAGACAGCTGAGTGCTGGGGCCACTGGCGTCTCCTGGGGGAACTGGTTTTGTAAAAGTAAGAAAATGAAATGTATCAAAACAAGTGTGAAGAAGTGTAGCTGTCTAAAACAAGGTTATTTTGACTGCTCAGAGACTGTCTTCTGTAGGATTTACCAGGTGAATCTTGTTCCCTTTTAAGCATAAGAGGAAAAAGTTACTAAGTCTTTTCTGTGTTGGAAGAATATGGTATCAGCAGACATAGCTGGGAACTCCTAAGGGACAGCACTTGCATGAAAGCAGCTCTGTAGGAGCCAGCTGGCACCAAGTGCTTCACACCTTGCAAAATAGTTCTCATTCTGGAAAAAGTAATGGTTACATTAAGACATTGTCTAGCACACTAAGAGGTGGTGTTTGGCTCTACTCACTAAAACACCAACATGTGCCCTGCCTTACACACAGGATACTACTGTGAATTTCATTTTGTAGTGCTAGTGTTTTATGTTGGGATCCTTTGACTTTGTGAGATGGAGTTGGTTGATGAATTCTTACTCCTCAGTAACAAAAGACTTGTTCAACAAATGAACTGGTCTTTTACCTTACAGAAAGGAACAGTTAGACAAATCTGAAAAGGACACCTTTAAATGTTAGGTAACAGTAAAAAGTGTCTGCTGGCATTTGTGTACATACACTTCTCTAAGATTTTCTGTAGAAATCCTTGTCTACAGAAACTACCCTTTCTCATCAGCTCACCCTTGTCTACACAGCCATCCACTTCTCCAGAGAGTAAAGCAAGAGAAATCTTCTGGAGAAGGAAGTTGCTTTGTAACGTTCTGCCAAAACAGGGTTTGGGGAGGTGTTATAATGGATGTACCAGAAGAATGTAACTCTAGGTTCTCTTCCTCTCCAGTGAGTACTTGGAAGCACATCAGGCTGAATTGGATTATCTCTCTGGACGACACAAAGATATGAAAAGGAACTCCAGATTGGTAAGATGCTTTTAATGTTAAGTACTTTAATGACTTTAAAGTCACAAAAATAGATGGCTTCTCATGCCTGGGACTCTCAGGGGTTTTCCAGGCATTGAGGTAAGATCCAATAGGACACCACAATCAGAAATGTACCAAGAAAGTTATCTTTACATAGTGAGACTGAAACTTGGGAGTTCTCAGTTTCAATATCCGACAGTGTTCTTCAGATAGTTTTCTTTTATGGGGAGTCTATCTCCTTGTGTCTGTTTAGTGGTTGGTGTTTGTACTGAACTCTGTGTGGACAGAAATGGAGAAAAAGATCAGACTTTTTCCATAGTTAGTGAATGTGTCTTTGTAACCTAGATTTTGTCTTGTTCTCAACTTCCTAGAAACAACTTCAGCAACAGTGTTAATGAAAAGTCAACTTACAGATGCAGCTTTGTCTTTCACTTGGGAAATAGTAGCTACATTAAAAGACAAACCTCCTCCATAAACTGTCATGTAACATGACCAATGTCCAATTCCTTGTTACAGCTGGTGGTGAGACTCTTGTCTCTCTTTAAGCATCTCAAAAAACAAACTAAGCAATCATGTCCATGAAACTACTCAGAAAGATGATTGTATCCCAGTAAGCAGTGCACCTTGCTTTGATGTAACTTAACATGCATAGTGATTCTTGCAGGTAATATGAAAGTGTTGTTAATATGTGCAAATGTATATGCTCTCCTCTTCAGTTTGTGCTATTTCTCTTTCAGGCTTTCTACTATGACCTGGATAAGGTAAGGCTGTTGAGGACAAGATGAAATGTTGTAAACAGAAAAATGGATGATGTCTCTACTGTGTTTCTTGAAGCTGTGTTTAGGAAATAATTTCTCAAGCCCCTCTCTTTCCCCTCCTGTGAAGCAAATCCGCTCTGTGGAGAGATACATCAGAAAGCTGGAGTTCCACATAAGCAAGGTAAGGGGGGTTTTATCTTGTACATGTAAGGCTTGCACTGCTATGTAAGCAAACTGTCTAGATAGAAAATAATTGGCTTATAACTCATCTGAAATGAAATAATGCTGGGTGCTTTCTGAAAGCTGTAACCACGCTCTTTACAGAGGAGAGGGGGGTTTATATATTTATTTTCTTGAATGGGTCTATTCAGGCTGGAAGTTGGGCACAACCCAACCTGAGTTTGCCTGTGAAACTGGTTTACATATGCTGCCAATTTTTTAGAAAACATGGCTGTGGGAAGGCTTCGATGTTCAGCCTCCTTCCCACAAGAGGCCAAATGGGCAGCTCTGTAGAGTGCACATCTGCTGTCTGCCCTCTGCTTCCAAAAGAATCAGAACTCTCCTCTGACATAGCTGAAGGTGTAGCTCAGCTGTGTTTAGGGAATCAGTTTTCTGCTCCCGAAGTAACTTTTCCCTAAACAAACTGTCACTCCCTGTCTTCTAGCCTGAGAACAGCAGGGCAAATTGTGTCTCAATGTGCCTTGCTTCTTTTGCAGCAAAGCCCGCAAGCTGTTGTGCTCACATCCAACTTTGCACTCACATCTGTCTGTAAAATCCAAGAGCTGCAGCATTCTGCAGTGCCACGATAATGGGATTTGATTGGGTGTTTTTGCCAGAAAAGACTCAGTGATGTTCCTTCCCAAATTTTATTTAAACTATGCCAAGGTAATTCTTGTTCCTTCTTCCACCACTACTGAATCTTAAAGGTAGAAGAACTCTATGAGGCTTACTGCATCCAGTGCAGACTACGAGATGGAGCCACTAATATGAAACATGCCTTTTCCTTGTCTCCTTCCACCAAAGCCTCCAGAGAAAGCCTAGTGGAGCTTTACAAGAACTTCCAAGAGTGCACAGAGGTAAGATGTACTACAGATACGCAATGAAGACCTGACTGTTCCTTAGCAAAAGTGTACTAGGACTTGCTGCTGACTGTTTTTAACCATCACCATTAAAAAAAAGGCTTAATGTGTGAATGAAATAGAGGTTCAAAATGTGCACTGCACCTTGAATTCTGTACTCCCTTTTGTGCACCTGTGTGGCTTGACTTCATGCATTTGTGAGAATGAGGGAAAAATCCTTTTAATTTCTGCTTTCATACTGGGGTCCATGGTGACTTCCACTGGAAGTAATGGGATGAGAAGTGAATAATGAATGAGCTCTGCTGTTTTTACAAAACAAGCTGTAGAAGGCAGCTGACAGCTAACTGCTCAAGCAGTTCCACTCTTCTGTGGAGCTGCAAAAAAAAAAAGCAAAGCCTTTTAAGGATGAGACAAGAAAATGACATATGTAAGAAGGCTTTGGCTCTGCTTTTCAGTCACAGTGACTGCTCAGTCTTTCTTCTAGGACATGTGCTTCATAGAAAGTGCGTTGGAGGTCCATTTGGGAGAGTTTCACTTGAAGATGAAAGGTATGTTCCTCTCTTGTTCCCCTCAAGACTCATCGTAGCTTTAGGGCTTCTTATGTAGCAATCTGATCCATTGAAAGTCCATTTATTCAGTGTCAGTTGTTTTCTCTGGCTTCCTGGATCAAATCCTCAACAGAAATTTGGCAACCTTCTTTTTGCTTCAGCACTGTGAGGCAGCTCTGCAATGATATTTTATATTTGAGCACAAAAGCTGACAAGCTTTCTTCACTTAACTCAAAGTTTGTCCTGTTAAGAGTGTTTCAGGCTGATGGCGTAGCTTGTGCAGAGAGCTGAGCACAAGCAGGTGTTGGCCAGACAGTCTCTTGCTTTATTGCAAGCTGAGGCCTTGGGGGACGTTGTAAAACTCTGCAAGTCTTAGGAGTTTTCCTTCTCTTTTCAGGCTTGGTGGGCTTTGCACGGCTCTGCCCAGGGGACCAGTATGAGGTGCAGTATAAAGCAATTCATTTTGTCCTTTATGTTACTGCTGTGAGTTTGCAAGGGAGGACCAAGGGTGCAACATATATATGAGAGGAGAGGGAGACTGGGATAAAACCATCTGATGAGAACAATGGTTTGGCACATTTGCTAGGTACTCTGCCCTCTGAGACTGAAGAGGGAAAGATGAGATTTGAGCATTAGGGGAGGTTTAAAAGGTGGCAGTCATTAGGTTTTTTGTTGGTGTTTGGTTTTGTTTGGTTTTTTTTCCAAAACCAACCTATCAAGTCTCTGTCTTCCAAGTTGCCCTATCTTCAAGTAACTGTTGTTGCCTATTTCTTGGAAGATTGCTTTTGGCATGACTTGAATGCATCTCTGTATTTCACTGAATTGCTCTCCTACTTCTGACAGTTCCAAATGAATTCCAGCATGCCTTGTATTTCAGTACTTGCTATGCAGTGTACTTTTGCAGTATTTCTAGAGTGGGTGGGATGTGTCATTTGGTGCTGAGTTAAGGTGCAACCTTCATCTCTGCCCCCAGTCTTCTATTCTTATCCAAATTTCTGAATGTGTTGTGATCTAAGGAATGATTTTTGTCTCTGTGGTACTGGAACAGTGTGAGACCTACCTATGGACTGAAGCAAACACTCTGGGGATGTGCTGACCCAACATCCTGTTTTCTTCATGGTTTATAGGTGTTTGTGCGACTGGGGCGCCAAAAATGGAGGCTGAAAGGCAAGATTGAGACTGATGACAGCCAAACGTGGGATGAAGAAGAAAAGATCTTCATACCCAATCTTCATGAGAAGTTTGAAATCAAGGTGTGGTGTATAATGGTTGGATTGGAATCAGTGGGTTAATATGATCTTCTGCCATACTCCTTACCTGTTAGACTACCAAGCATTTGTCAAAGTTCTTACCTACTTTTCTTTTCCTAGCTGTATAAAAATGACAGTTAATCAATGTTCTGATCACTGACCAGGCTCCTGCTTCTGGTTTTGTGTTGCTCCTATCACTCATGACTGTGTTAGTGCATCTGCTTTCCTATGTTCTGGAGTCTGGTATCTGTCATTGTCTTTTTGGTTTGTTTTAAATAAAATTCCTAGATCAGTATCTGGGATTTTCTGTGTTGAAGTCTAGATGTGTGTGTATGTATGTATGATGTATAGCACCCGTGTGGAATATTAAGTACCTGGAGTTCTGCTGTCTGTTGAAAAAGAGAAATGTGCATGTGGAAACCACACATCACTCCACATGTGTGTTTTGAATGTATAGTTCAAATGTCCCTTTATCTGGGTGCACTGCAGATTACTTTGTCATGTTTTGCTCCTGTGATGCTCTATGTATAAAGTACTAATGGCATTCACATGCTGGTGCACATTGTCTGTAGTTTATATAAGGTTCAGACACTTCTTTTTCAAGTACCTTTGGAGGAGGCCATATCCTTAACAGTGAGAGACCTGTGCTAGTTGTGTGTGATGCTTAGATGACAGATTGTGGGTACCCCTGGAGGGGAGGCTTGTATTGTTCATGGACTCTTGTGTAGCTGCCCCTGGCATTGGTTCTGGCACTTACCTAGCAGGTGGAGTCAATCTTTGAACAGCATTTCCACTGTAGTCTGGCATCTTTCATGGGCTGGGCTGGGCTCTGCAGCATGACTCTCGTCAGCCTAAAAGGAGCTGGGATCCAAGGCTGTGCTGGATCCCATTCTGCAAGGAAAGTGTGCCAGTGAAGGGTTTCAAGTTTTGGCAGCTGTGTTAAAGCAGCTATTGCAATGTTCCCCTCCTATCTGGCAGCAAGAACTAGGTTACATAGGAGAGACTCTTTGGCATCTTGCCGGCACGGCCTTTGGAAGTGTGCTCGTAACGCATTTTTTTTGCTGCCACTGCTCAATGAAGATCAGGTGAGAGGCTAATTCAGGTCCCTGTTTTCTCATAAGAGTTTTGAAAACTTGTCTTACTTTGTGTGACCATGATAAGTTTTACTCTTTTTGTCAGCTTATGAAAGTCTACTGACTAATGTTCTCCACACCCTCCTGCTCTTTCCACTTCATGCTTAATAATCTTTGCCCAGTACAAATACATAGCAGGTTTAAAAAAAAAATAGAAAAGTGCCAAAGAGTGTTCCAAGAGGAGCCTAGCAACAAAACTTCTGCTAGTTCTTAAAGGAGATGGAGGCACGTAACTCATTCCTGAAGTGGAGTTTAGGCACTTCTAGAAGTCTGTGCTGGCTGATGCTTTATGTGCTTCTAGAGCAATTGCATCTTGATTGGTTGTATATTTTTTTGGTAGGAAATGCTTGATTAGGTATTTCCCCCCTCCCCCCAAGTAAATTTCAATGTTTGAAACTAAGTGCTAGGCTGGGAAAAAAACCACAAGTCTGTAACTGCATTGATAACAAACTTAGAGCCTCTGCAGAGCTAGAGGAAAGAACTGGCACATCACAGTTCTGATTATGGTCTGCAGCTGAGCTCAGATGTTTAGAGAGGTCACAGTGGATGCAGACAGTTGTGCTTGCAGATTCTTTAGGCAACAGTCTGATGTAGGTAGGCTAACAGACTTCTCTGTGATACATGTTTTATGATAGTGTTCAACCATAGCAGACAAGATACCAACTGCTTGTACACATACCAGAGCTCAAATTTCAGACTGATTTTAAGAAGAGAGTTAATCTGCCATAGTCTGTCAGAGGTGCTGTGCAACTCTGCCTCTCCTTGACTCATGCAACTCCTTTCCTCTTTGCTAGCCATCTATGACGTGGTCCTTGTGTGGGGGTATTGGCCCACGGTGCTTTAGGAGCCCAGAACTGTGTTAAGGTTTTAAGTTTGATGTGAGTATCAGAGCAGATTTGAGCCTGGAATGTTCTCTTTCACGTACATGACTTGGGATAGTCTGGAACAATGAAAATGGATGTGTTTGTCTGTCCCTGCAGGTGACAGAGCTGCGAGGACTGGCCACTATTCTAGTTGGTGTCGTGACATGTGACAGCATAAACTTCTTTACAACCAAGCCTCAGGCAATCATTGTGGATATAACCGAGCTGGGCACCATCAAGCTGCAGCTGGAGGTCCTCTGGAAGTAAGTACAAGCTTCAGATGAAAAAATCTGGAGCTCAACATTTGAAATAGGCAAAAGACCCCCAGATGTGTCACATAGTAACGTTCAACGGCAGTCATGTTTCTGTTTGCAGAGCGGGTGCAGGATAGATAGCAGTCACATGCCTCCTCAGAGCAACCTGAGCCACTGTGCCTGACCTCTGACTCGGAGGCATCAGTCCCCTGGAAGGGGAGGGGGAAAGAGACAGAAGCAATTTCTATGACCCTTCAAAAGCAATTTCTGTGACCCTTCAGTTCTGTGATGCTGCAGAGCCATGGCCATCTACGTCAGCTGACCAGCAGGCTTTTGCTAGCTCACTGCCCTCCAGAAGGAGCATTCAAATCTTGCTCCAAGCAATGCATGTATAAAACTGGAACAGTCTTGATGAAATGACACTGAAAATAGTCGCATGTAGGCACAGTGGGGGGAAAAGAAAAGCCATTGTAGGGCAATCACTATTACCAGGCTACAGTTTGTTAAAAATTAAGCTTTCCCAAAGACTTAGCACTTTCATACTTGCACTGTGATTGCAGTTATTGATATGAGCCCTGTTTGTGCACTGCATGGAAGCTTGGTTACAGATGCACTTTTAAAATAGCTGAGTATTTTTATAGTGCTTGTGATTTGTTACTTTTTTATAAGTTAAATCTGTACATTGATCTTTTTGTAGTGGATTACTGATGTTATTAAAGGCAAATTCTCACTTTCATAGATGCTGCACTTGAACTTCTTGCTCCCTCTAGACACACTAGCACAGATTTTGGAGTTAGTAACAGTATTTCTGCTTTATGAGACTGTCAGTCTATACTGAGAGACTTGTCTGCAACAAATCAACTTTTTGGCCTGTTTCCATTCCCCACCACTGTTCAGGGGTTAACCCTGGCCATCTTAGAGAAGTGGCCAAGTAAATAGCAGGCACTCTTTGCTTGTGCTTTTGGATCCATAAACTTACTGCATTCCTCAGTTCTTCCCAACCTAGCATGGCAAAGAGATGTTTGCGTGCACCTCCGTGATAACAGCCTTCTTGAAAGCTCACTTTGTGGTAACTTCTGGAGCTAGGCTGTTGCCAGGAAAAGCAGAAATAGAACAATGTTTAGGTTAGGAAGAGCAGGGAGCTATGCTTTGCAAGAGAGATTCACCTGTGACTCAGCTCTTGTGCACCTCTTCTCCTTGGCCTCTTAAAAATTACCCCAAAATAACAAAGCTTGTATGTGTTGAATGTCTGCTAAATGTGCCCCAAACCCAAACAGAACTTCCAGTAAAAGAGACATTTGTTGTTTTAGCTTAAGGGCAGGGAAATATATTTTACCAAACTTCATTTTTTTTTTTTTAGGTCCCAATACCATTTCATTGTTTGACTCAAACCCTCTCACTGTCTTGCAAGCCACTCTAACAGCATAAATGCCACCACTTTTTTGTGTTGCAATTCCTGCTTAAATGTTGATAACCAGTTTTCAGGTTGCATTGCTGGGGTCGGGGAAAGAAAAGCTTTATTCATCAGCATACTATTTTCTGGCTGTCTTTTGTGTATGCTGTGCTCCTTGACATTTACTGCTGACTTGTACATGCAGTTGGGCTGGAAAATAACTCTTGGCAACTGCATCTGAAAGTTATTTTCAAATGTACACATTGCTCCAAGTCAATGAGAAATAAACTCACACAGCAGAGTTTTGCCCACACCTTCTGTTTCTGACACTTTATCCTCCCGAGATCTAACAATAGGCATCAGTATATGTTTTGTTTTGGTGAGGTGCTGCAGCTGCTCTGAGTCTTCCAAGTCCTCTGTTTCCTATTTGAGAAGCTGAGCTGCTAATTAGTTGGGCAACAAAGCCTCACCCCAGAAGCTTGCTGTGATCTTGCATTATATAGGCCTTAATGGAACTTCTGCTTCGTCATGCCAGTTTCCATTTGCATTCTCATTTGAATCTGAAAGCTAAGATATTTGTGCTGGAATCATTGAAAAGTGTGAAGTGGGGATGGTACAAGCAGCATTTATTTTATATATATATGTATGTGTGTATATCTGTGTGAGTATATATATTTAATTAAAAGTAGTTCTTTAAAGGACAGCCCTTTTAAATGGGGGCTGATTAAGATAGTCTGTTGTGCAAATTTCAGATCTTAGTATTGGGGAAGAAAGGCGGGAAGAGGAGCAGAGTAGGCTGTATGGGCTCTTACCCCTTCCCAACAAAGTCTGGTGCCATTTATTGCTCTCTCTCATCCTGCAGCAAATGTATGCCACCAAAACTTGCTTTGGGTTTAATCTGGATTTAAAATGATCAAAAGCTCTGAAGTTTCTGAGAAAGAAAATACTGCAGACAGAACCCCTCTGCTTGCAGAGATGATTTTCTTATAAGGGAAGTCTCCTTCTCCCTGACTTCAAAAGCCTAACATCGTAAGCTTCACTTCTGCAGCAAAGGAGACACATTCCTTATTGAACTGGGTATAAGATCTGGTTTTACCCTAATGTGGGAAGTGCTGCACTTGGAGGTGGCACATCCACAGTGCACTTTGGAAGAAATGACTTCTTCTCTCTTCTTGTTAACCCACATAAATAGCATGTAGCAAATAGGTTACATTTGCTTGATATAGCTGCTTCCTTTCCTCACTGTCAATAACTTGCATAAATAATTATGCCCTTAAGTTGTTCATCCAAAAGACCATGAGGGAAACACCTTCCTCTTCTGGGACACTGCATTTTCTCAGGTGATACCTGAATCTCCAAAGCAAATGATACTTGTGACTAATTTTTTAGGGAAACACAATTCAAATTCTGTTGGCACTTGATTGTTGCAGTAACTTGCAGCTCTGAGTGCAGCTGTTGACTGGCAAGTTGAGCACTCCTGTGGCATTTGAGAAAACTATCACCCAGCTTTTAGAGCTGGCAGCAGGATTACTGGGGATGCATTTTCTTTGGAAGATAATCCCCACTTGGAATTTTTCAGTGTATGAAAAAAATCTCTGGCCCTGTCTCTGTTGCGTTTAAGCTTTGTGCAATCATTGGTATCTTCCCAAGTGGATTCTCCAGGGTGCTTTGGCACAGAACTGGCAGGCCTTTCCTCCTTGACAGCCTATTTGCTGAAGCTGTTTACAGAAATGAGAAGTTGTGGGGTGATAACTCCTGGTGTTTTCAATTTTCAAAGATAGAGCATTCAAAATAACAGCTGCTTTTCCTTTGATTTAAGAATAACTAAACAGATCCAGCTGATTTGCCCAAACTTCACTGAGAGGCAAGCTTTCAGTCTAGACCTGCTTTGTGAGAAATCCAAATGGAGATCACTCTTCCCTTCCAAATGTATATTTTCTTTAAATAGGCCACTTGTCTTTTGGGCTCTAACAAAAGTTCCTTCAGCTCCTTTATAAGCTATGCCATGAGGGGTGAGAATGAGCTTGGGCCCATTGCAGAACAGCTTTGTTGGCCAGCTTGGCAGAAGACTTTGTGCTTTTTGCCAACCTAAACAGCAGTCTGAATTCTGTCTCACATGAAGGACAAAGAGAAAGCCTGTATTCTCTGTTCAGAACTTCAGTTAGCTCCCCATACTGGGATCTAAGGCTACCCAGCCAGCCAGAACCACTCTTGTGATTTCTGTCTGCTTTGAGTCTGTGCTGGCCTGGCTCACAAGGATTTGTGGAGTAGGAGGGAAGAAAAATCTTAAAGAAGAATGAAAAAAGGAAGTCTAGGGGTTTTCTTGGATGCAAACCTACCGATGGTCTTTCCCTTACAGAAAAAAGCCTTATGTGGGTAGGTGGTAACTCATGCAGGTATCACGGGGCACTAGTCCTTCAGTGCACCCCTGTGCTTGGGGTGCAATTGATATTTTTATAGTTTAGCCTTTTGTGATGAGCTGTACTAACCTTGAAACTGGTTCTTATTTTAATATGTAGGAGAAATTTCACAACAATCACACTTAACTACAGGCACATTTTCACCTGTGTTCAAGAGGGGAAAAAAGAAGTCTCACGAGCAACAGAGTCCACTCCAGCTGACCAGAATGATTTCTTCTGTATTTAATGCAGATCAGGATTCATCAGGCTTAGTAGTGAGATGTGGGACTCTTGGTAGATAGGACTTCTGACCTGGTGGTATTCAATACATGAAACTACCAGACAGAAGGAGAGCGATCAGGGCACAGTCTTGGCAGTTGGAGAAAGGAATGCAGATCCTTTGGGGCTGGAGAGTGAAACAAGTTCAGCTCCTTACAATGACTTGTGAGAACATCAACCAGGAAGTGTCCTCCTTACACACCCAACAGGAAAATGCAGCAGGGTGAGGGACATGGTAGATATCTCAAGTATTTCATCCTTCCACGGGTTTGGTGGTTAAGAGAATGTAATACCTCACTGGCAGTGCTGACAAGGCTGAGGTACTTCTCAAGGTGTGTGGATGCAAAGCTTCTGATGGCATGGGAGGTTCAATCTAGGAAACGTGAACTCAGGAATTGTGAGGCCCTTGGAGATCATACTGGGCATGTGTGTGTTGAATCTGAAGTCCTCCAACACTACCAATGCAAGCTAAAGAGAGCTATGTACTGTGTTTACATTGGCCTTAACAACAACAGCATTGTAGTGTTGTGCATTTAATGCCAAGGTTGTAATTAAGGCCAAAGGCCAACGTGTTTGGCAGTATAGAAGGGAGACAACAAAGATGATCAGGCATATGGGGCCACTTTCACTGTGAACAGAATTTTTCATTCTTGGAAAGGTGCTGATGGCTGATACTGTGCAGATATACAGATGTTCACTGTGGGGAACGTGGAAAGGAAATTATTAGCCACGGTTCCTCTCTGTTCAGCCACAGAGAACCCCTCGTGTCAAAGTAATTCTTCCATGATTTGAAGTTAAATAATGAAATGTCTACATACTTCTGACCTCTGCATAGATTTTGTTAGTGATTTCAGGAAGCAGTCTGACAAACTAAGGAAGAGTGTGTGACAATTGAGGCAATAGTCTGCTCGTAAGGTCTGGTGTGTGACAGATTGTAGCCTCCTGTCTGTGTCTGGGGAAAGCCTGCTGTGTTTGACCTCCTGCTTGTCCCCTGAGTATCCCCTACTGGCTTCTCTCAGTGTCAAGACGTTAGGAGAGATGGATTCATAGATCTGCCCCATTATGATCTTTTGTCTGCTGTCCAAATGTGGAACAAGGTGATGGATCATGCCTGAAGAGCTTACACCCAACCAATAATAAATGCTTTAAAGCAGGCCTGATTCTTCATGCTTGGCTTCTCTCAGCTCGTTACCTTGCAGTAACAGGCAGGGTGTGCTGGCTGGAAGGGCAGCTGAGTAGCTGTATTTTACTGGAGTGTTTTAATAACTGTCAAAGGGGCAAAAGAGATTTACCTTGTTATTCTTATCCCTTTCCTCCCAAGTGTCATTTTACATTAAGGCATTGCTATATTAAAAGCTAAACCTGAAAACAAACGGAGGAATGGATCCCTATGAGTCTTTTTAAGGAATGCCATGGATGGGGGTGATTTGCTTCCACCAGTAAACATAGCAGCTTTGGCTTAAAGGCTGTTACTGTCAGACCTCACATTTGTTTTCTGTACAGTGAGACAATGCAGATGGTTGTTAATGTGACTCCATGGGACTGACCTGTTGTTTGAACCCTAGCTGGGTGACACTGGTTAACTTAGCCAATTAACCTGTATTAGGCGAGCTCAGTGAGCATTACCTCCATGCCGAGCAGGACAGTGGTGTGTTGCACCGCAGGAAGCTGGTGGGAATTGTTCTGGTGCAACAGGAGAAGCTAGACAGAATTGGAGCTCTGCTTTTTTTGGCTTTTGTTAAAGAGTTGTTAACTTCCCTATAATTGATTAGTCTTCGTTATTGTCTGGTTCTTTCCAGACTTGTAGTGGCTGTGTATTGAACCGCTAAGTGCAGCTGACTTTATCCTACTGTTTGGTCATTCTGTTTACAGCAGTGAGAGAACAGATTTCTTCTAAACCTTTCCCCCCCCCCAAAAAAAAAAAAAGGCCAGCACTGATTTGGAAAAACAAACTTTCTTTTGGTGCCACAAGGCATATCAGTAGGGAGCAAAAGTAACATGTAGAGAAAACAATCTTGCTTTACTTTGTTTTCCTTCTCCTGGTTAGCTGAGTTGCATTTTGGGAGTTCTTCCAAGTTTCTCTAGGCTGCTTTGCAAAGGAGTTGGGGAAATTAATAGCTGTGTTGGGAAGCCTTTAGACAGGACTTGTCACACTCTTTTAGCCCGTAGCCAGTGCCTTCCGCAGCTACAACTGGGTGCATCCATGACTGTATGAGCTTTGCCAAATACCACTGCAACTCTCTTCTGCCAGATTAATGAGTTATTAATATTTGAGGGGTAATGAAGTTTTTCTAGTGTGTTTTTCTAAGTGGTGTGTGCTCTTCAGGAGGGAAATGAATGTCAGTTTTCCTTGATGATGTTTCCTTCCTATCTGGTGTGGAGTATGTCTCTCAAGCTGCCAGCAAACAGCCTGGTCTGTACTTGCTGGCACTGATGTCTTACATGGATGCTGGAGAACAGAGAGCACTTCAGACTTCTGGCCTGTTGGACTCTTCTTTCAGAAACTGCAGCACAGACCTCAGTTTAAAAGCTTTTAGATTGTTTTTTCTGCTGGTGCAGCCAAAGATGTTGGTCAGAGAGGCAGTCTTTGTTTTCTTTTGTTCCCTGTATTGTTTACTAAATGTCACAGTTCAATTCTTAACAGCAGCTGCTGCTGCACATCACTGTGCTTTCTGGTCTTAATCACACATGGGCCTTTGTGTCTTCTGCTACAGCCCCTTTGACACAGAGAACCTGTTTTTATCACCTGGAACCACTACCAAATTTTCTGTGGGTAGCAGGAAGAGCTCATTATACAACTGGACCCCACCAAATACTCCCAGCTTCAGAGAGAAATACTACCTGGTGAGTATGCAGAGGAAAGCAAAATGCACAGCCCAGTCCTAGGAATTGATTTCTGGATTAAACTATTAAGAATGCACTCAGAAATATGTAAATGTAGCACTCCAAAGCTTTTGTAGTACTACATTAGTATAGTCCTTGTGGCATCTACTCTAATGGTCTGTGGGGGAAATTGGACTACAAACCAGTGTGTCAGCAGCCCTGGAGCAGAATATCTCAGAGGTGCTCTTCCTCAGCTCCTCTTTTTTGCTGAGTGTAGTCCAGGGAGCAGAAAACTATAGTTTCTCATTCATTCAAGAAAGAGGGATTTGTTTTAATGGTTTAGTTGTGTTTGGGTTTTGTGGTTCTTTATGATCGTGTTCATTCTGCCCTGTGCCTCCAATACACCGCATATATGTTCCCCTAACACCACATCTGACTCAGGTTTGAATCACAGAAGGGTCTAGGGTACAAAGAACCTCTGGAAGTCATCTAGTACAACTCCTCCACACACTCCCTGCAGTCAGCAGGGACATCCGTAACTAGATGAGGTTGCCCAGAACCCTGTTGAGCCTCACTTTTTCAATGTATCTAGGGATGGGGCCCCAACCACCTCCCTGGGCAACCTCTTTCAGTGTTCCACCACCCTTGTAGTAAAGAACTTGTTCTTAACATCCAATCTAAATCCTCACCAAGGCAGCAGAACCTGCACTCTTTTTTTGGGAAGAAGTAGTATGTGTCATGTGTACAAAGTAAGTTGGACAGTTCAAAATGAACAATTCTCTAACCTCTACAGTCATGTCCTGTCCTGAGCTGATGTGACAGTAAAGCTGCTTGACACAGAAACACTTTTAGAGCTCTCTTGGTAACTTTCAGATGAAAGATCAAAGCACAGTTAGTACTGCTCTACTTAGTACCTCCAGTAGACTCTTGCAACTTTCTTACAGTAGTTTCTTTTGTCCAGTCTGTGCTGGCCTGGCTCTCTGTGCAGAAGAGCCCTCTGGGTTTGGTTGGTCTGGATGTGTCTGCTTCCAAGAAGAGGAAGCTTTAGTGCTCTATCTCAGGCAGTCTTCTGTGCTTTTCAATGTGTACATTCTCACAATCTATTTGCTGCAGTCTGTTTTGCAACAAAGGCAAAACCAAGGGGATATAAGTGATGAAGCTCAGCCTCCCAGCATATGGAGCTACCTGGCTGCCTGTGATTTTGATGCCCATGGGAGAGGCAAGCCTCATGCTCCTGCAGAGACAAGTGAGGCAGACTCGTTCAGCTCTGAGGATCAGAGAGGGACGGAATCCAGAAACACAACTCCAGCTCCAGACCACAGGATGCTGCCATCGGAGAGTGTTCAAGAGAGCTGCACAGAAGAGCAACAGCATCCTTCTCCAAATCACACAACTCTGGATATCCTGAAGAAGACTCCATGCATGGATGGATTTCCAAATAAGCCATCTGGTTTTCTGCATAGTCACAAAGATGGTAGAGATTCTTTCAGCCAGACCAGAAAGCACCATAAGACAGAGCAAGAAAACATGAGCCAGAAAAGCTTGAATGCTGCAAGTGACCTAAAACTTGATGGACATACAAAGGCAATTGATAAGACTCTCCAAGAAGTGTTACATTTGCTAAAATTACATGATGTGGGGCAAGCCCAGCTGGAGAAATTGGAATACCAGGTCTCATCTCTGAGAGATAAATTAAAGGTAAGGTGCTTGGGTACGTGCTGTGGCTTCCACCGTTGCTGCTAAGCTTCTGCTGTCGAAATTCCACGCCCTGTAGGGCATTTGTTAGAATGGTTATTGAGGGCATGCTCCCAAGCACTAAGTTTGGCCAGCAGAGGTCAGGCGCTCCTTGGAAGAAGGCAGCCTGGAGCGCTAACTGCTCAGGAGCTCGGTGCGGCAGAGCACCTCTCCTGGACAGCCTGCAAATGCTGTGCACAGGTCAGTGACCTGGAAAAATAAATTAACAAACCATATGCGGTCAAAAGTGGAGACTCCTCCGGGCTAAGCAGAATCTGAGCTGCGCAGCAGACCCTCTGCATTTGGGGTTGCTTCTATTTTTTTGGTGGTGTTTTCCAAATTAGTTATACCTTGAGGTGACTGCATCCGTTCATCACAGCTAATGTTCCTCTAGGATCCCTTAGCTTTGCAGGTAGCTCAGCCTGCCTGGCCACTTCTATGATGCTGAAAACACTTCTGTAGAGGAAAGGTCCTGGAGAAGAGCTTTCTGCAAGCACTGGGCTGTATTACAAACTGGGTAGCACTGTAGTACTTGGGGCCTGGATGCAAACTTGGGAGATAAGATCTGTAAGACTTCTTCTGAGGTCTGGAATAATAAATGGTTTTAACAAATCTGCACTGACTTCCTGTTCCAGTGCAACCACTTTACAAATAGAAATTAAAAAATCCAAATCAAGTGCTTTCAAAACAGCCTTTCCAAGAGGGAGAAAGTTAGTGGCCAGATGAAATCCACTGTTGATATTGATGTTCTGGGTTACTATGCTGGAGTGCACTGAACCCCTGAAATTCCTACTTTTGGATCTGAAACAAGGAGTAAGTGAAAGTCATACTGATGGCAGAGGCTGCAGATAAACCAAGCCAGCTTCCCTAGCAACCATACTAGGAATGGAAATTCAGATTAAAATACTTAAGCATACTTTGAGCTTTATTAGCAATATCCTTTTGGGTTCAGAGTGCTGTGCTAACAGCTAACTTCTCTGACAGAGACAGAGGAACAATAAAATCAGAGAAGCAAAATGCTTTATTAAGAGTTACCTGAAAATCAGCAAAGAAGTCTTGTGAAATGGCTTGATAAACACAAGTAACAATACTTTCCCTTCCATTCCATCAACAGCCAAAGCCACTTCACAAACATTCATCCATGGAAAGTTTAATGGTGGAGACAGTATTGGAAAGCTTTGACTTTTTAAACACTGACTGCAGTGCTGATGAGCTTTCGTTGTTTGGAAGTGTAAGAACAGCCAGTATCAGGTATGTATCTGCAGTCCCTCGTGACAGGGGACAAGGGAAGTGGGCAAGAAGGGCAGATGCCAGGACCATCTACTGACACATTAGTCTGGGCTAAGGAGCAACAGTGAAGAGCTGCTCTTGCTGAGAAATCAGTGTTTTGGCTGCTCTGAGATCTGTAGCTCAGAATACCTGCCACACTGAAATGGCAGGAAACTTCACCTGGATTTACAGAAACCACAGCAGGTTGGTAGCCACAGGATGATGGAAGCCCTAGAATGTGTTAAGACTGCTATAAACATACCAGAGGAAAGAGGCTTCTCAGGATGATGCTTAACAGTTCTGCGCTGGTAAGGGAGAGAGCTACAAGTAACTTACAGAGCCCTTCTACCTGCTCTTCCCTTTGAATTTAGTTTTGCATTTTGCAAAATGTGAAAGTCCCTTTCTGGAGCTACCAGCCTGCTCCTGGGAGACTTCCTATGCTCCCTGCGCCACTGAGTTGGTAGAACACCATAGGGTTTGCCTGTTGTGCGCTGATTTTGCAGTTCACTTGCTGCAAATGAGCCAGCAACTCAAGTAACACGACCTGGAAGCATCTTTTATCAGTATCAGTTCTCCAAAATGGCATTTTGTGGGATCAGCTGCTCTGATATTACTGTCCTGGAATGAGTTTTAGAAATAAAGTCCTTGTGTTTTAATGAAGTCTTATAAATGCAATTAAACATGGTGTTATCTGTTAAGTGCCACCTGGTTTGTACTTCTGCAGCTTGCTTGAAAGCTACTGTAGAGACTGCACATCTTGATATTTATTCAGTGATGAGAGTTCTAACTAACTCTGTGTCCCCCTCATCCCAACAGCACATACAATGACAACACGCTTCAGTCTCTGAGCTGTGACACGAGAGCAGAAGTAAGAGATATAACCACTGGTGATGACAACCTGGACACACTTCTGATAACGCATCTGAAGTTGTGCAAAGGTCTTCTGCAGGTAAGAAATAGCCTCTGGGTGTCCAGGGCACTGGCTGCAAATGTTGATTCTGTTTAGGATCAAAAGTGAAGTTGTAGCTGGTTCTCTTAAAGCAGGAAGATGTAGAACACAAATGGATTCTGAAATATCTGCATGCTGCATATGTATGCACAGAACATGGCATACAAATCTCTGCTGCTTTTTTAAAGCTCTAAGCAATACCTTTGTGCCAAAAGCAGAGTGCTAATGCAGCAGGACAGTTTGGGTTGAATTCTGTATGGATAACAGGTGCTCAGTTGCTATAATGAATGAAAAACTGTTAGTTTGTTTTTAGCACTAGTAGCATAGAGGGCAAGAATGAGCTCTTATTTCCCCTTCAGACCTCATATTCCTCAATTTCAGTTCTAGCACTCAAGCATGTTATTGTCCTCAAAGCATTTACCTTGGCTGAGGATGGGCAGCAGAGGACAGTGTAACTATTAGTATTGATCTGCTGCATAGTTGTCAATGGATGTTCCAGCATTGACTCATCCTGCTCTGCTAAGCAGCTCTGCACAAGTGACCTGTCCCTGCTGTGATGGGAGAAGAGGCCTTTTGAGAGCAGCCGTCATGTTTTCTCACAGATTATAGATGCTCAGTTCTAAGAAATCCTCCTTTACCTTGAGCAGGATACTGCCTTTGTTTCAGCTACTAAGCTAAGCATGTTGCATTTCAGAAACTGAAGTCACCCAACGTAGCCCAGGTTGTCCAGGAGAGCATTTTGGAAGAAGTATCTGAGCAGACACGAGTTCTGGGGGATGTCTTGGACATGTCTGTTGAACAAAGTGAGTAACTGCATTATTAAAGGCATGCCAGAAATGTGAGAGCTCTGTGTGAGCTTCAGGGTTTCGTTCTAAATTCCTTACTGACATTCAGAGGGCTAAAGCAGCTCTTACTTCTGGGCTCTGCAAAAACACAGAGCCTGTCTATTGTTTGGTCTTCCCCCTGCAAGGTAGGAAAAGTTTTGAAGTTTGGCTCAAAGAGCTAGTAGCTGAACTGGCATGTCTTGGAAACAGCAGTGTTATTAATAATGGAGTCTGCAGTCAAAATACAGCAGAACAGCCTTCATGAAATCCTCTTCATATCTCTGCTTTTCCTTAGCAAGCCAATAGCCCAACTTCTGTACATGCTTTCAGGAGAAGTTGTGTGTGCAGCTTTGCCCTATTAAATGCTTCCGTTGGCTGCTGGGTATGACAAAATGATCAAGGCACGACGAGAGACTTTGGAGGCTTTTGGGCTTGTGTTGATAAATAGAGTGACAAGAATGCAAACTTCAGTTGGAAGCATGTGCTGACAGATTTCATCCTGAAGGATGTGAGAATAAACTGTTCCCTAGAGCAGTGCTCCGAGGAGCCTTTGGCACAATGGGGCAAGGAAAGCATAGGAGTCTCAAATGCATGACACAAATTCAACAGCTCTATAGGGAAGACTGAGAAGTGGTAGAGTTGGATACTGAGCAACCACAGGGTACTGCTTGAACTGCTCTTCTGAAGCATTTGATGAAAGAGAGCCTGCCTCAGCCTGCACACTGAGGTTCAGAGTTCTCCTCTTGTGAAGTTGCCTAAGACAGGATCTCTGCAATGCTTGGAAGAAGCACATCTCTTGCTGATAGAAGTGGAAACATTTGAAGTGACAGAAAGGTCTTCTGAAACCTGGCTCAGGTGCTGAACCAAATGAGAGGCAGGATAACTGCTGGGCTTCTCATTTGGGTCTTGAATGGCGGCTTAGGAGCTCAGCCTGAGCTTGGTGAAGTCACTGCTTGCAGATGTTACAATACTGGCAGCAGTTCTCCAGCTCTGAACAAACACACGTTACTGCTGACGTGTGCTGGATCTGGCACCGGGGGCCTAATTTCTCATGTAAAATCCAGAACCTGTGGGAGCTCACAGCCTTTCAAATGTGGTGTTTTTCCAGTTATTCAGAAAACTAAGAAGAAGAAGCACTATCTGAAAATCTGGAGTGATCTTGCAGAGCCTGGCAGCTTCTTGCTTACTTCAGCAGAGAGATTTCGTCACGCACTGAAGTACACACTGGTGCTCAAAGTGAAGGAGAAATACCCCCGGCAGTTGGAAGCAGGTACCCACCCCTGCCCTCAGCACAAGGCTGCTCTGGTTTCATCTTCTTGCATGCCTAAAAATTGTCCTAGAGCATTATAGGAATAAACTAAAATGTACTTGTTGGGGGCAGTTTCCCTCTATCCAACCTCTCACTTCCTCATTTGTTCTTTTCCACCTTACTTCCAGTGCTGCAGAGGCTGCTGGAGCAGATCACCACCTGTGGGGGGTTGCTGCCCTCCAAACCTCCCCTCCAAACAGAACTGGTTACTTTATTCCAATTTTATAGCTACCTGGAGAAACACCACATCACCAGCCTGGAGAAACACCTGGGAAAACTTGCCAAAGAAGGTAAGTGCTTGGCTCCTTCACTTGAACTGACAGGTCCAGCAGCTGGCAGTTGCTCTCCAGACTTCCTTTGAGACACACTTCCAGAGCGGCAAACAGCCTCAACCGCTGCATGACAATCCTCTTCTGACTGTGCACTCTGAATTAGAACAGGAAATACATACTTGACTCCTATATCTAACCAGGAAGAAACCAAAAGGGATGTGTGAAGGATGAGTTTATCTTAAGAGCCCTCAAAAGTGAATTCTGTGATGTTCTGAAGTTAGAGCAGAAACCAAGCTGGCAGCAACTCTGCAGCTGGATTTAAGAGTCAAGTAAATGTCTGTAGCTTTGTGTGACTGTTGCAGCTGTAATCAGACACAGATAATAGCAGTAACATTTCAGAGGTTACTAACATGCACTTTCTAAGCATGAGGTAGCCAACGTCTTGCTTTCAAACTTAGTCTGTCAGAAAATAATGATTTAAAAGATCGTCCTGCTAGTGGCTGCATCGTCAGTCTTATTTTGATGCAGATGACTCCTGAGAACTTGTGCACTGCTAGGCAGAGAAAGAGACCTGGAATGTTCTTCAAATTCAAGCTGTAAATGCAGTGCCTGATTTCTTTTAAAAAAGAGAGAGGCTTTTCTCTCTGCCTTCTTCTGACATATCCAGCTGTAATGTTTGAAACTATTTTGCTGTGCTGTTTCCTTACTTCAATATCCTGCTTGTCCTGACATCCAAAGCTGCAGATTCTGCACTCCTGTATTCAGTGCACCCATGTCCTAAAAGGAGCAGGTCTTTGCTGCAGCCTATGAACTACCAATGAAATAATCATCTCTGCTCCATTTGTCAGACTGTCTTGGCATGGGAGGAAATGGAACAAGGACAGGGAGGGAAGACAGGATGGTCAAAGGGGCACTTGTCCTCACTTGCTTCCTGCCATGCTTGCCAGACATGTCAGTAACTACTTGTGGCTAAAGGAGACTGAATTAAGAGTTTGTCTGCTCCCGATAACATCTTCATTTGCCAGTGAAGTTGAGCCCTTTCACTTGCAGTAATGCTAATTGAGGAGCTACAATGCCCTGGACGGCTGAAGACGCTTAAAAAACTGAAAGGAAAGCGACTGAACAGACTCCAGCCTCTGCCACAGACCTTGCAGCTCCTTGGGATTTTACAGCTGGATGACAACCACCGAGTCAGCAAAGCAGCCACTTCCTGCCTTTCCCGGGCTGCAGCAAACAAGAACTTCAGGGAAAAGGTAAAGCTGCAGCTCTTGCCTGCTTTTCTAAATGGATGCTCAAACACATGGAACTTGATTTATCCTGTGACAGCTCTGATGTCCTCTCCACACTTGACTCATCTATCAAGTAGAAGCTAAACTACATCAGTGCTGATTAGCCTATACCCTTGGCTCAACTTAAGCAGATAAACTGGTGCTGATGTCAGTCTGAAGTGCTTAAGTTTATTAAGTCTCTCTTTTTTTGTTTTGTTCAGGCTCTCCTTTTTTACACTGACGTTTTAACTGGCCATGATGCAAGACTTCAGCAGGCTGCATGTCTGGCTCTTAAAAACCTCAGAGTAAGTACTTACAGTTCTATTTTTCCTGTGCATGTCTGGGCCAGAATTTCTAGATGCAGAAGTGTACCTAGCTTTGATTTGGTTTGAAGCTGTCAGAGTTACTTTTTCAGCTTCCTTTCATTTGGAATTAACCAAAGCTTTGGCTGCCAAAGTTCCACACTGTCAATGTTGTTATTCAAAAGGCAGCAGGCAGAGGGAGCTGCAGGCATTTCCAGGTGCCTCAGTTTGCAGTTTGATTTGCCAGACACAGTGCAATGGTAGAAAGGATGTTTTCTGACTTCTACAATGTTGTCAGTGGTGAAGGACAACAGACACTGAGTGCTGGAGCATCTGGCGCTTGGAAGAATGAGCAACGGTCAGCTCGCTATGGAGTCAGAGCTAAAGCTTTAACTATAGGAATGCAGTTAAATCACTATTTTTAACAATAGCTGACTACAGCCAGCACATTAAACTAAATATTTGCATTGCCATTGTAAGTAACTGTCTGAACAGATGTAAAACTTTCCAACAGGCACAAGTCTGTGTGAAGTTAGTTTGCACACAGGGGATCGTTGAGAGTAGTTTCTACAAACATGTAGTCACAAGACAGGCCCAACACATCTGAGTCTTAATCTCAAAGCCAGACTTGCAAAGCAGCTGTTGCCCTTGCACACTGTGTGTTAACTCTGTCAGTGGTGGAAGGTCCTGGTTGGTTTATGCTAATTTAGTGCTTCTGCAGCAGTGACCTGTAGGACCCTGAAACTTTTTCATGTCATTAAATGAGACAGGAAGTAGAAGAGGTCAGATCATACTCAGAAAAATGAACTACAGGCAAGTATGTTGGAGAAGGAAAGAAAGGTCACAGTAGAATTCAGATGCCAGGAGATGGAATCAGTATCTATATGCTTACCTTGCAAAAAATCTTTATCAAGATGCAAATTTTTCTGTTCTAAAACAGGGTGTTGAGAGTATTGAGCAGGTTGCTCACCTGTGCCAGTCTGAAACGGAGGAAGTCAGGAATGCAGCCAGGGAAACAACACTCTCCTTTGGTAAGTCTTTGCTACAACCTCAAAATAGAGGTCTTGAAAAGATAACATGTAGTAGTGTAGAAGAAGAATGGGCTGGAAGCTCTGCCTCAGTACACCTAAGGCAGTGCAAATTATTTTGTCAACAGCTGTTTCTTGCCATTACAATAAACTTTGGGTCACATAAAATAACCAAAGGCTCTCAGTAAAGCTTGCAGGACCAGCCCAAGAGATGGCTGTAAGGGGAAGTGCTTAGAAAACCACTACACTATTTTAAGAGGTGGCTGATAAGTACTGGAAGTGCTGATGGAGTCACCTTGATACAGTAGTGCTATCAGTGGTTTTCTCCTCCTGGACTTTGTAGAAAGGACATTTGAAAGACATTTGAGGAGGGCAATGAAGCTGCTGAAGGGCAACTGAGGGAGCTGGGGCTGTTTAGTTTGAAAAAGAGGAGGCTGAGGAGAGATCTCATTGCTGTTGACAACTACTTGAAGGGACAGTGTGGAGAGGCTGGTGTTCATTTCTTCTTACAGGTAATTGGAGACAGAACACCTCAAGCTGAGACTAGGGAGGTTTAGATTGGACATTAAGAGAGTTTTTCACAAAGAGAGTGGTCACACACTCCCACTGCCCAGGGAGTGGAGGAGTCACCAACTCTGGATGTAGTTAAGGGTCATTTGGGATGTGGTTTAAGGTGAATCTTGTAGAGTAGGGTTATAGGTTGGACTTGATCATCCTGAGGGTCATTTCCAACCTGGATGTTTCTGTGATTCTGTGACCCTGGCAGTCCACAACAGAGTCTCTTCTAGTGCTGGAGAGGAGCTAAGCTGTTTAGGGTACTTTTTTGTTCTCACAGAAAAGACTCTTTAGGTCTGATCATCTTTTCTAGCCACTTCCAGCATGACTGTTTACTTCTAATTTTGGGTGATAGGTTGGACTGGATGATCTTGGAGGTCTCCTCCAACCTCGTTGATTCTATGATGTTCCTATTCTTTCTTCAAATGGTCCTACTGAATCCTGGTAACGAGTACAAATAAAAGGGCTTCCTCTGATTCCTTACTGCTACTTCACCTGTAGATCTACATTGGAGTAGAGCTGCTCGTGAAATCTGTTTCCAATCTGTTGCTGTTCTGTATTAGTACTTCTGTTGAGGGCACAGGGGAACAGGCTAAACCCCTGAATACCCAGCTGCTACACAGGCTGTCCCCTTTACCTAGGGTATGGCCATTTCCCCTTTCTGTTCTTCCTAAAAGTGTTGGAGTCCATGCTTTGTTGTGGGAATCTCCAGCCCTGCTTCACAGCAGTTCACAAAGCAACTTTTCCAGCTGTGGTGCTCCAGCCCTGTTACTCATGTGGAAATGTTTACGCAGGGCCTGATTTTTCCAGGGTAGTTTTTGGAAAACTGTTCTGTCAGAGAGGTCTTTTGTCACTGCTGAGATTTCCTCTTAGTTCTGAGCAAGGTCACAACAGAAGCATTCCTGGAGTATCTTATTTCTCAGGGTGTTTCTACCTGCCTTCTCTTCCTCAGCACGGGATGTGTTTTCTTTCTCCGCAGGTGAGAAGGGCCGGCAAGCCTTCGAGAAAATGGACAGGATTTGCTGTGAACTAAGAGAAACTGTACAAGAGGCTGAAATTGAAATCACAATATTTTAGCTGTGGAATAGCAGGAACTGAATTGCTGTCCTCACAGCCACAGCTGAGAGGTTTGGCTTGTTGTTTATCAGTGTCTGGTTTACTTCTGTTCTGCCCTGCTCTAGCCATGCTGCACTGACATGGTGGGGGAGAGTTAGCAGTCTGCACTAAGTAGCCCAGACTGCATTTCTCACATTCAGCACATAGTGAAACAGCAAGTGCTGAACGAATAAAAACTCAGATCTCCTAGAATATGGAAGCAGGTTGTTCCATCTTGGTGGAATTATCTATTTCTCCATAAAGTATTTTATGAATTGAGCATTTCTCAAAAAGGAGAGGAGTGATCACTCTCCAACAGTCTCCTCTAGAAACTAGCAAACAGATCCTTTGCATCAACTGCCCTAAGCAGGAAGAAATCAAACAAGGGTGCTTGGAGGTTTCTTTTTCTTGTACAATTCAGCTGCAGAAGGAGAGTTTGTTACTTCAAAAGCTAATTTCTTATCACAAGTTAGAACAGGTTCAAGGAAGGAACCTCCTGTCAAGGAGGTGTACTGAGTGATTGTCTTCAGCAGTTCCCAGCAGGAAGGTAGGTATTGTATTTGCCATGTGACACATGGAGAGCTCCAGAAGGTGCTTCCTGGTGTGTTTTATATGAATTTTATTCAGCTAGTCATAGATCAAAACTACTACTTATAATCTACAGCCTGTGTCAGGCTCTGTACTTGGCACTTGGGTAACTTAGTGGAGGGCAGCCATAACAAGAAGCCTGGCTTCAGGTCAAATACTTGAAAAGGTTAGGCTTGTGTGTATATATATTTTTTTTATATATATATAAACTTTTCTATTCTGTATTTATTTGTTGGATTTCATACTGGTTTCTAAAATGCTAATAAAACATTTGAAACAAATTCCTGCAAGTGCTTCACACTGGGGACAGGTATAAGGAATGAAGATAATTAACACAGCTCTTACCGGGGTAGCAGTCTGTCATGTGCTGCTGTTGTGTATTCCACCTGGGAGAAGTTCAGGTTTGGCTGGCTGGAACAGGCTGAACTATGGTTCTGCTGTTGGTGTTTAGTTCAGGAAGGTCCAGCTGGCTCACACAGTTGACATCTTCATGAGCTCTGAACAGCAGGACCATGGTGTTTAAGTAACACTGGTCTAGAGGAACACAAACTTTAGTGGGCTGCTTACCTGTGCTCTAACGCTGCTTTTAACTTACAGATTTATTTTAAAGCAGAGGAAGGAAGTTGTTTTGGTTTGGTAAACTCTCTACTTGCTCGGGTCTCTTTCCTTTTCTCCTTTGCTAGAAGGGAGAAATGGAAACAGACAGGGCAAGAGGCAGGGCACCCCAATAACATTTTTGCCTGTGCCTGAGCCAGGCTCTGAACTCCAATCATGAAGTGCTGACAGTTTCTGAGGGGCATTGTGAGAACTCAGCTGTTCTAGTACCACTTCCTGAAAGCACTGGAAATTCTCCTCTTGAGCACCTCTCCTCCAGCTGTAGCTGTCAGGTTAAGGCACAACTGAAGCTTTTGCTAAAAAAATAAAAAGGCAAGAGTTGTTACACTTAATGCACTGAGATTCTTCAGCCAAGGTGGTTTGTTAATGTTTAACTGTTTAAAGACTAGAGGAAGGAGATATCTGTCAGAGAGAGACACAGGATACTCATTTCACTTACTCTCTTCCTGGAGCTCTGACCTACATGGTTGCTCTTACAGTCACATGTCAGTTTCTCTCCTCTCCAAGAACCCCCAGCCAAGATCCTGCTAGCCTCGACTCACAGGTGCTCCAACCAGGCAGCTCCAGCCCTCTGCAGCCAGGAACCAGACTCAGGTACATTCTTTTAAAAAAACAGATTTATTTATTGTTACAACTAAAATGAGAACTGAAAACTTGTATGGGACTTGAAAAACTGTACAACTTGACCATAACCTGGGAGGTCTTTGCAGCGGCTTACACAAAAGACAAGATACCTGAAACTGTTTTATACCAAAACATTCAGCTGCTTTCTTTTTTCTTTTTTTTTTTTTTTATTTTGTAAAAAAACTTTCTGGCACTCTGTAAAAAAGAAAGACCTGATGAGTAAATATTCGCTTAAGGCATATAGCAGAGCAGCTCACTAACTTTCTAACAAGTTTAACATGGATGTTTGCCCGTGTTTTTTTTCCAAGAATAGGTTAACCAATACACCCACTTTGAAACGCTACTGTATATACACACCCAAACTACTACCTACAGATACAGGACATCAAAACAAAAGTGGTGACAGTTCAGTATTACAAGCCTTATGCACACCTCACAGGGCTTGTGGGACATTCCACTGTCTGTCCTGGGACAGCCTAACTTCTGGACTTGTAACAGATGAAGGAAATGTCAAAATAACGTGGGCAGGAAGAGGATGTTCAACCTCTCAGCTGCAGAAACTTCTCCTATTAGAATAACATGCAAGTGAATTACTCTGGAGTCAAAGGAAAAGTCTTTTCCTTTCCTGTCAAGCCTAAAATTTAAAACATTCCCTCTTGGGAACAATAGGGAAAGGATTTTGCTTCTTTGTTTTCAGTGGGGCACTGCTTCAGGAGCCTGTACTTGTGCAGATCAAAGCACACTGCTGAGATCCAGCAAAAGAGGATTTCTCTCCTCTCCCTCCTCCAGTGCAGCTTTGAAGGCAGCACAGCAAGTCATACCCTGAAATCATGGAGCCCTTGCTTTGCCTGGAGTGAGCAGAGGTGAGGTGTGGATATGGCTTACCAAACTCTCTGGAATGTCTGTACTACACCGACTCAGCTGAAATGAACCATGCTAACACCCGGGTTACACTGAGTATGCGGCAAGTCAATAGGAAGTCATGCCAAGGATTAGGCGACTACATGTCATCTGCTAAACACCACAGCAGTCTACTGCTGAACGAAGATACTTCCAGCAACACCCTTTGAACCACAGACACTTAATGATCAGTTCATGCAAATATACTCTGGGCACATCAGTAAGCAGAAATAGAAGTTCTTTCACCTTTCAAGCACATGGTATTTCACCGAGACACGAGGAGACTTCACATGCATTTTAATACAAATGGGCTACAAATGTTGCCTTAGAACAATATTCTACCAGAGGATGGAGAGAATAGTGGGGACAAAGCAATCACAAACTGTATCTTAAATACACAGATGAGCCATTATATATTACCATTTTTCTATACTTATTTTTTTTTCATGTTTCCAATAATATAACTAAATAGTGACTGATTACAACATTCCTCCTTTCAAGTACTGGTCTGACCCAACAGTCTCACAGGTAAAGTATTGACTCCCAGTACTACCTGAGGATTTATTATTGTACTTTTGAAAAGCCCTTGATGCAAGCTTAACAAAACACGAAATAGAAGTAACTCGCCCCTCCAGCCCCACCCCCCACCCAGTTCACCAAGTTATTCACTCGAGGAAAAGAGCTACACCTACAGACAGCTCTGCAAAAATAAATATGGAGTGGAGAGAGACTTAGGTAAGATACCCCGTAGCCTTGTTTGCACTGAGAGGGGTGGTTAAGTGCTATAAATCTAGGAAGCCTTTAAAAATAAAAGAAGTGATTAGTAACACTGTTGCAAATCAGCTGTCATGGTTCAGTTTCAGTCACTACAGCTTCCAGTAGCGACTTTACTCCTATCCTCCACACCATGACACAAGCAAAGAGATCTTTGCTATTATTGTTTGAACTCTTTGATTTGGTACTAACAAGAGGAACAGCATTGACTAACGCTGCTTAGTGCAATGCTGACTTCCAGTCACAGTTCTACCAATGCACCCAAACCCTTATTTACAAGCACTTGACGTTACTCAGGTCCCAGGCGAGCAGAGCAGAGTCGACAGCATGGCACAGACAAAGCCACCCCTCATGCTCAGCTCGGCGTGGGGTAGCAGCCACCCCGTCTGCAGAGGTGCAGGCCCTGAGAGCCTTTGAAGAGCCTGTCTGCAGGCCAAACTAAAGCCAGGACTGCTAAATTCTTTGCTTTAAAAAAAAGCAGAATACACAAACGCTTGCATCATAAAGCCAACCAATACGTTCACAGACAGACCAATGTGTCTCCTGGTGAACGTTTTATGTCTTAAGGAAGCTGCTGCAGCATTAATTGCTCTGGATTTATTGAAATGCTTTCCTGGAGGCACTGCAGGCAGCGAGTGCGCATGTTACCTCTCGGCCCTTGCAGGAAGCACACAGGTGTAGAGTGAAACTGCATTTTACATTCCAAATGATGAGGTTTAAGAACTGGTCCTTCTGAGTGCCAGCGGCACAGCTGCAAAATGCTGGTGGACAAGTTTTGGTTGAATTTCCCTTCCTGCTTCTCTAACCCTTCCCTATAACCTCTCCTAACCCAGAATACAGAAGTAAAGACAGCTTTACAAAGGATGGTGCAATGTAAATAGGCATATGTGCAAGTAGAGTGCAACAAAAGTCAGTGAGGAGATACACTTATTAAAAACTCAAAAGAAAAAAAAAAAGGCAAAGAAAAAAACAAAAGAGTTTGACATGTTTGGATACCCTGAGCAAATGCAGAAGCCTGTTTCTATAGACACATGTAAAACAATAAGCTCTTTAAGAACAGTTATGCCAAGATTAAATATATCAATACCACAGGCACTGCCCACAACTCAGTCTTTAACGATGAAGCAAATTGAAACAAAAAAAAACACCTCAACTTACAAAAAAAACAAAACCAGAAAACCAAACAAAAAAACAACCCCAAAACAAATGAAAAAAAAATCCCACAAGACAAACCAATCAAAAAATAAAGTGGAGGAAAAAAAAGCAGCCAAAACAAGAAAAGGCCACCAAAAAACCCCAACCAACCACAAACCCTTCCCTGCGACACCTTCCCCTCCCAAAAAGTCTACATTCGTCAGGTATGTGGGTTTCATGTCTCTGTTTTTGGGAACTCATCAATGTAAGTCATGTTTTTGGTTACAACACTTGGAGAGTACAAGCAAGTTTCACTTGTGCCTGGTTTTTCTGAAACACAAAAAAGTAAAAAGCACTGGCTTTTTAAAAAAGGCTAAAAACAACAATGTGTTGTAATTCTATTATTGTAGAGTTAAAAAAGAAAGGAAAAAAAACAAAAGGAAAACAGACTATTTGGCATTTTCTCTGCTTACTCCTGAATATTTCAAGGCCCTGAGATTAGAATATTATGTTCTTGGGACCACAGGGCTAGATAAAACCCTAGTGCATCATCAATTCTCTCTACAAGCCCTTACCGAAGTTCTGGCCTTTCAACCTAAGATCTACTCCACTGAGGCAAGGCTCAGGAGCCTCCACTGGCTTTCGTTCAGAGAAGCTCATTACAAACCCATCAAGTCGTTGGTGTTTTCCGCAGGGTCGACCTCGCTGGCACGTCCATCAGTGAAAACACACCCTGTAACAGAGATAAGCTCCTGCTGTGAGGAAAGTGAACATGCAAATATTCACTAGAAATGGCTTCCAAGTTGTCATCACGTTCTCATCTTCCTCTTCTGAGCCTTCCGACTTCACTGACTCTTCTTTGTGGGATGAGAGACGTAGATTTTCACCAACAGTTCTCCTCCGAATTTCAGTGTCCTGACTAGTGCTTAGGGAGAAAGAGAGAGATGTTCAGCACTGGATTCTCCAGCTAGGGCAGAGGCCACGTGGACTCTCCAAAAGCATGGCCTCACTCATTGAACACCACAGGCAAAGCTGGACATCTCTTCTGTGGCAGACAGCAAAATATTGTCTGTCACTAATTATTACAGTTCTGGCTACTGAATTATGGGTTTAGAATCACAGATTGTTAGGGGGTTGGAAGGGATCACTAGAGATCACCTAGTCACTCCCCTGCCAAAGGTCCATTCCTGTTCCCAAGATTTCCTTTTTGTATTCAGTAAAGACGTTTGGAATTTGTGTATTTCATTTCCAGAATCCCCCTGATCAAAGCACTGTTTCAAGCTGCATAGGGAAACACTTCTGCTTTACTTGCTTGCCTCCAGTGGAATTTGCAAGGAGGTAGCAGGCTCTGATCTTGATCTCAGCCATGTAAAATGAAGAGAAGGCTTATTCTAAGGAAAGATTACTGGAAACACACCTAATCTCCATTTCCCAAAGCCACACTCCCTCACAAGTTCAGCTAAATTAGGTCCATCAAGCCTACCAGCTGCATCTGTTGAAGAGGCTTTGGAGTTCTGTGGACAATACTAACATTCAGTATTTTATTCCAGTATTTATATGGGAAGCTGAAGATGGCTTGTTAGGAGCCCTTCCCGTGGGGAATCTTGACGCTTCCCCTGGTGAGCCTAGGGCCTTTTTGTTTTGCTCTGCGTGGCATTCCTGTGGTCGCTCTGAATAAAACCAGTTCACTCGCAAGACAAGGCCTGCGGGTGGCAGCCAGCACCACACCACAGCAGGAGTGACATCTAGCGGCCTGTGCTCCTCTGCCTCCTGCACGCAGCCTCGGTGTAGTCTTTAATATCATGACAGCAATAGGTAGAAAAGTTCTCTGGTCATGAGCACCCTCTACTCCTTTCATCGAAAGCACCTTTGCCTGCAATTAATTTCGGATTCTAAGTGTGGCACAGTTTTCACCTAGACGACAAAGTTCACCTCTAGTGGAAGTGCCTCTGTGTAACAGCACATGGCAGCTAAACCAAGGCTGAGCCACCTCATTGTGCTGTCACTTCTTTTACTCTAGCAGGATCCCCTAAGAGGGCCCAGCCTCCTGAAAAGATTTTGGGTTGGAAATGCAATTACACTGACTCCATCAAGGTCTGTTTGAGCCTTTCTGTATGAAATTCCATTAGTGAGCAGATGTCCTACAACCTTTCAACACCACAAGCCAAGTGGACAGTCAAGAACTGGAAGCCAAATGAATTACCTCTCTGTGATCAGTGGCCCAGATGAACAAGCTCTTCCATCTGGAACCGTCTCTTCCACAGTCCTGACCGAACAGCTGATCTCTTCCTCTGCTGCTTGATGCTTAGGGAGGAACTCTGCATGTTCGTGCATCTTTCCGTTGTGCATCTCGGAGGTTCGCTTGGGTGGCCTGGGAGGTGGTGGTGTATGCTCAGGTGGTGGCTCCAGGTCTTCATTGGAGAGTTCTTTCCACTGTTCCTTCAGGGAAAGAAAAGCTCTGATAAGCTTTTCTCCATTTTTTAATGGAAGCTACTACAACTTTTAACTTTCATACAGCAAGGACTTTATACTCTACCTGTTCTTTTATTCTTAGAGTGGCTGTTCATTTGCATTGGAAAAAAGGGGGAAAAAGAGACAAGAACTCCAGATCTAAGCTACAATCACTACACAGAAGACTTCTGCTATAAATGCAGACATAAATGCATTTTAATCTGCTTCTGGAAAATTTAAATAGCACAAAATAGAATCTGTGTTGCTAGAGTTCTGCATATCATAAAACAAGCTTAAAGGATTTATGTAATCATAGAATTGTTTTGGTTGGAAAAGATCTCTAAGATCATCAAGTGCAGCCATCAACCTAACGCCACCCTGGCCATTAATCATAATACTTAAACTTCTGGCATATTAGAACACTTGTTAACTGGAATGGAAGACAAGGCTGATGCTGCCCATCTACAATCCAATTCCATGGCTAAAAAGTACCCCCCTCATACTACAGGGACTGTTTTGAAGATTCTTATATATACTTTAGGCCACGAAGCATTGAATTTAAGAACCCTACAATATCCAAATTTATTGAAGCTGAAGTTTCTTGCTGTTCTGTTGCTCTAAGGTATCTGTCCCAGCTAAAGCAGAGCTGCAGACGGCAGGCTGTGCAGTCAGCAGTACTCACTTGGACTGAAGCATCTCCCATAATGAACTTTGCCCCCTCAATAACAGCCAGATAGGAGAAGCGGAGCTGATCTGCTGTCTGTATGAGCCCCATCCTGTACTTGCGCATCTCCAGCAGAACCTGTTTCACATCCACAGAAGAAGGATCTTTCCGTTTGTCCATCTGAAGATAAAAAAAATGAAACATGCTTTATGCTCTGAAGAGATTCAAGACACTGACGCATTCTGTAGTAGAGCCTTCAGACTACCCTCCTCGTTACAGAAATAACCACCTAATAAAAACTGCTATCTGCAGCCACTGATTTGGTCTCTACAAAGGCAGAGAGGTGAAAACACATTGGGCCTCCAACGTTTTCTGTTTCCCCCTTTTTGGTTTTGCTTGTTTTGAAAATAAAATCAAGATTTCAAAAGGGCATTTTAACCTAGGCCTGACTTCTGTGTACAAGCTGCTCTCAGCCACAGAATAAAGCCAAGTGAACTCCAGTTTTCTCTTAAAGGCAGGACAATTTCCCCTGCTGACAGGCAAAGCTGACTGTAAAAGGAAACATTAGACACATTTCATCTTGTTCCAGCATAATTCACCCTATTCCTTAGCAGGCAGCACGTGGTGCTTTTCTTCCCCCTTAATCAGAAGGGCAAAGCCTATCTTTAAAAAAACCACCACGCTGTAAAATCTACTCCCTTTCCTCCCCAGACTCAGTTAAGAGCGAGATCTACCTTGGAATACACATCCAAACTGAACTATGGGTAAGATAATGGGAAACAGCATGGAACAACACTTCACCGAACACAGCACAGCCCCTTGTAAACCTACAACAAACTGCTCCTCCAGAATCACCCTGCAGCAGGAGTGTGTCACAGGAGTAAGCAGCCCTTACCAGCAGCAGACACGTATCCACCAAGCAGAAGGTTCCTGACCTCCCGATGCCCGCGCTGCAGTGCACCACGACGGGCCCATGCGCAGGGTTCAGGGAGCCAGACTCCCTTACTTTGAACAGGAAATTGAGGAATGAAGCTGGTGACTCTGGGACGCCAAAGTCAGGCCACGTAGTATAATGAAAGTGCAGAATCTCTCTAGTTTCCTGTGTCTGCAAAAACAGCATTTAGGAAGTCTTTTAGCTCGGATTCATGACTCAGAAGCATTCAAAGCACTTTTCAGTCGCCTACAACAATGTTCTAATCAGCAAACAATTCCATGTCCATTTTGCTACCACCCACTTATGTATTTAGACACAGCTTCAGATACTGCACACTTTTACCTTTAGATCAATTTCAGATTTGTGCCTTTGGAAAAATTTCAGCTCCTTCCTTCAAAAGTAAATCTGTCTCAGAGGGAATGGAGGTGTGTGTCTGCTCAGACTACACTGCTTCCATTGCACCTTTGGAACTTAAATCCAAATGTCAAAGCCCCACCAGCCTGAGGGAGCTTTTATAGCCACGCAGACAAGAAACTAACAACAAATAGTCACCTCTTGTGGAGGTCTCCAATTTGAGCAAAGGATATTGGACAAGTAGGTTTTAATGACAAAGTAGCATTTGAAGATTTCTCAGAATGAAGCAGCTCAAGCTATATAAGCCATATAAGCCCTCTGTACTTTCTACATGCAAATCTTGCACAATGACAGCTGTTCATTCAGGGCTTGGTTCCCAACCTGAAAACTTTCTTCCAAGACTACTATACCAGTGGTACTCATATCCTCCTGAATACTGAGCTACAACCATGTCTATGGCAGACATCATAGTTCATACACACCACAAACTACATCAACTGAATTCTTACTCAGGCATAATTTAATCAGACTCCTATCTGCTGTCTCACATTTCCTGGCAGGATGAAGCGTGCAAGATGCTAACAGATGAACAAAGGAATAACTGTGTCTTCCGGCTGTGAGCAGAACAGAACTCAGCTAGCACATCACACGTACATCTAGCTCAGTACCATAATGGGCCTCAGACATTCTCTTCAGTGACCTGCATTCAGTGCAAGTTAATGGTGCTCTTCCTCAGCAGGCTCCCCAAGGAGCTTTAGATTATCTCACACCGCCCTAATACAGGGCAGTGGTGAAGAGGAGAGGGAAGTAGGAAATGGCACATGTACTTTTATTTTGGGACTGTGCAAAAGGAAAAATAAAAGAGAGAAAAAAAGAAAACCAAGAAGAGTTCTTTCCCTTCAAGCTTAAAGCTAGTGGCCTGGGCCTTGCTCTGAGCTCCGTACAGCCCACTGCAAGGCCAGGGCTAAAACAGCTCTTGGAGACTACACTGGTTCCTGCTTTCTGACAAAGGGCTCCAATGCAAAACCTGAAGATTTATGCCAAAACCTAAAACTTGACTTTAGAACAAGACATGGGCAAATAGGAAGCTTAAGTGACAGGAAGAGCTCCTTCAGCTCTAATACAAAAGCACTAGAACGTCTAGAGCACCTGCTAAGTGATTTCATGAAGGGTTCTCTGAAAGGTGGTGACAAACTAAGCTTGACTGTAATTTACCTCAGGTGCTTCCTAAATATTTAAGGGTTTCATTTCCAAAAGACACAAACTAGAGGCTGAAGAACAACCTCAGGCAGAATCACCAGTGCTAGAACAAAGCCTGCTCTAATTCCTGAGCATCCTTTTCAGGACTTTGTTGATGAGGAGGCAAATTTCACCTCAGGGAGGCTGAAGAAACTGCCCGTCCTGGTTTCTGTACTTACTGTCAGGTTTTCCAGCTCTAGCTGTCGTACTGTGTAATAGGATTTTATATCTTCAGATACCACTGTTAGTTTCAAGTTTGTGTCTTCAAAAACCATTTCTTTCTCCTCCTTCCGTGGCCAGTACTGTGCACACTTTACCTAAAACCAAGCAGGACACATTTAAATGTCATTTATGTTTGTGTAAGAGACAAGGAATAAACAGTCTTAAATACAACATTTTCTAATGACAATTTCTTCATCTTCTTTTATTGTGAGCACCAATTCTTGCATAAAAGGTATCAGCTTTACTTGATGTTGCAGAACCACATCATCACTGATTCTTCTGTATGAGTTAAATTATTTTGACCTTGACTGAACTTATGAAAATACCTAAGGATGGAGGACAGGTTTGTTCAGGTATAGCTCTCTTTCTTCTATATATAAGCTGAAAGAGTGTGAAGCTATGAAATCTAATCAAAATCACCAAAGCCATTATTTAGTTTAGCCTGTGTCAGAACAAACAAACCAAAAATAACCTAGCAACAGTCCCAGTATAAAAGCTTTCAAAACACTGCAAAACCACCCCAAAACAGCTTACTTTACGTTTTACTTATTATTCTCATGTAAAAAAATGTATTTCAGAAGAAAAAAGATGGTAACAAGAATAGAACATTACTGTGAGCAGCATTCTGAGCTCAATGAATAAGCTACAGAGAGAATTATAACATTGCTAATTTACAAGTGTATCACCAAATGACATTTTGGGTCACTTGCCACTAAATCAAAACCAGGAGTGAGATCATTTTTATTTCACATAGCACAGTGTAAAAGTAAAGTGCCAAACAAAAACTAGCATTCAGCACACATTCCCATTACCTACTCCTGATTGAACTTCAATTTTCTCAGTGCAGCTCCAGAAAGCTTAGTTTTGCAAAGAGTGTGACATGCTAGGACCTCAGATGAGTCAGCCAAATGGAAAAGCAGCTCATTCTGCAGTGTGCAGGGAAAAAAGTGAACCTCAACAGCAGCACCAACAGGCAAATCTGCAGCTATGTTTCTGATCTGACTGGGGGAACTGGCCTGCTACTTCTGCTGAGAAGCACTGCGCCTCTGAAACGAGACCATGACCATCATTTGCCCATGCCTGAACATGCAGGAAGAACTGACTGTTGGACATGGCCAGTGTCCCTTTTATTAAAGAGCAAATACTAAGATTTCAAAGTTGAAGAACTATGAAAAAAGAAGAGCATTCTTAAGACTAAGATGATTCCTGACAGCATTTAATAAACAAGAATATCCTTCAATATTTAATTCACAGGTAGACTAACATCAGTTTTGTTCACAAGTAGACTAACATTAGTTTTGCTCAGACTAATTCTAGTTTTAGTCAAAACACATCCTCTAGTCTACAAGGGTGTAGAATGTACTTAGAATCCTCTGCATTTTCCTTTTGGTATTAATTTTTAAGAGACAGCAGTTGGCTTTGTGTCTAATTTCTCCACCAAATGTGTCTGCAAACAATACTTCGTTGTGCTCTGCTGTAGGTCCCTGACTGCTGTTTGCTGAGAAGTGTAAGCAGCCTGCCCTAAGGGATCCCACGAATACACTTTGTTCTGAACTATTGGCAGTGCAGAGGATAAGCAGGAAAGGCTGGAAAGGAAGAAGCTATTGAAACACATGGTTACTGCATCTCTTGTAAAGATTACATTTGACTCCTACTACCAAAAATCCAAGCACTCAAAAATTAACACAGAAATATATTAAAACACAAGAATTTTCTTGATTATTGGGAACTACTTTCTGATTATGCAAAACTCTGATCAACCAGTGAACATCCAGCATGCTCACTACTCTGTCCCCCAAAGTGTATTTATATTGACAGCACTGTAACCTTCAACTTTAAATTTTGCACTTCTATCAGTCATAAAAATCACTTTTGTCTCAAATTTCCACAGTTGCCAAGCCCAGTTTAAGACTGGTAGCTGTGGAATTACTGTAGAGGCAGAACTCTGACCCATGGATGAAAACCACGCCTGTGATGGTTCCTGTTCTCTCCATCATCAGAAAAGCTAAGACACTTCCTCTCAAGCCAGCAGCTACTTCACATGCCAGAGGAATCAAAGTTTTCTACCTGAAGGTACAAACAGCCCAACTGTTTGTTCATCTGCTGTTTCCCTTCATCTTCTGCCTGTCTTGTCTAATGTAAACCTTCTGAACAGTCTGGACAGAGCTTGGCCCATTGCACTTGTCCTAGCAAGTAAAGCACTGGCTTAACAGCTGGTTCCACACCACCACCTACAACATCACTGCTGAGGACAGCTGTTGGCTGAAGCAATTGCAATTGCACCTTCATTCTCTTTGGACCTCTCATGAATTCTGTAAAGCAATGACGCTGGTGGAGAAGCAAAGTGCCTTGGTGGCGTATTTAGTCAGAGCTCTTACTGCTTGAAGGAGACCTGGAGTCAAAGTCTCTCTCTAACTACTTCAGAACTATTTGGTAATGCTTGAGAATCATAGAATGGTTTAGGTTGGAAGTGACCTCCAAGATCATCCAGTTCCAACTCCCCTGCCATAGGCAGGGACACCTCTCACTACAGCAGGTTGCGCAAGGCCTCATCCAATCTAGCCTTGAACACCTCCAGGGAGGGAGCATCCACAACTTTCCTGGGCAACCTGTTGCAGTGTTTCACCACCCTCACTGTAAAGAACTTCTTAACATCTAGACCTTGTAAACAGTCCCTCCCCAGCCTACAGGAGTAGGCCCCCTTCAGATACAGGAAGGCCATTACAAGGTCTCCTTGAAGCCTTCTCCAGTCTGAATGAACACTTGCTGAGAATGACCTCTGACAGTTGCAATCTGCATACACTGAGAACTACCTCCACATATCCAGGTTAGCAATAGAGACCAAATCCTCATTTGTATGGAAAGGCACACTGTGTTCACTGCATCTTTCAGTCACATTCAGAAGAAATTAGGACCCATCACTATAAACTGAGTGATTTTCTGACAGCACTAAGATCAGTTCACTGGCTATTCAACTCTAGGAGGCATAATTGCTTAGGTAATATCACCTATGGTTATGTCCTTCATGTGGTCCCCACTTCTTTGTGTTGCTTGTTTTTTTTTTTTTTTTTTTTGTTATTTGTGTGTCAATTTTTTTATTTTTTCCCCTTTTTGTCAAGGAAAATCATAGACACGCAATGAACACAGAGCTAGTACTGGTTAAGTACTTACCGATCCCTTTTCCATCACTCTGTTCAACATGACAACACCACGGCACTTCTGTTCCCAAACCATCTCCCAAAAGTGACCACATGTATTTGGCAAAGGTCCCTGCAGAGAGACAGAATGCCCCAAAATGAGCATCATTTTCTGTTTGCATCAGTGCAATGTTCCCCAGTAAAAGCTACTGCACTAGGCAATAAATTGAGACAAGTAACTTCTCATTTCAAACTGTAAAAACAAGCAGTGATACAGCTGTAAGTTCCATTTTCCCACTGTCAACTTACCCATGAAAGCAGAGTTAATCTTCTCCCCCCATACATAACAGGAACAGAGAAGCAGTTTCATTTGCAAGAACAGAATTGGGAGTGAAAATACTGAGAATTTTCTTAGGAAAGTTACACAAAAGTAATGGGGAAATAAAACTTCATTGACTAACTGAAAGCACAATTAATGACCATATAAAACCATTGTGCAATGCATTTTTATTCATAATACTTGAAAATTACTAGGCTGCTGTTCAAAAGACTGACACAATGCCTAATCAGTAACAAATGACATGGTTTTGCAGAATCTTCATGGATCTGCTTTGGGAGTGAACAAAATAACAACTCCTTTTAAAGATTATCTAGTCACAAAGTAGATTTCTGTATAAGGTTTTGTCTGTGCTCTGTTTTTTTGCTATCTCCTGCTTTAGAACCATTGCTCTGAATTTTGGGCAACATAAACCAGCAACACTGTGCTTCTCATATTTGCTACTTGTCACTTTGCTCAAACACAACAGCAGGACAGGGCACTCAAAGAACGACTGGATTTAAATAAAGCCATCTGAACCCATGAAATTCTGGGTCAGAATCAGTAACTAGTAGCAGTTAGTTGCACATCAGACTACTGCATGTAGCAGCTGAACCCTCAGATCAACCTCCGTGCAATACAAGAGCTGTGCGTACAGAACCATTTTCATATTGAACACCATACTGCACACTTCTTCCTTAGAACATTTATCTCTATTCTCTAGAAACAGGAAGGAAGAGCTGCTGCTTTAAAATATTAATGCCAATCTACCTTTATCTGACATGAGGGAGGAAGGGGTCAAAAAAAAAGAAAAAAAAAAGAAAAGTTAAGATTAGAGATCAGGACAGTTTCCAAGGAACCAAACACTGAGGACAAACAAGGACTCTGGTACAGTTGCTGTCAGAATAAAACAAGAGGGTACCCAGGTGTTATAAAGATAGGTGTGGAATTCACAGATTCAGTGTGAAACAGCCACTTTTCATAATGCTCCTCAAATTCCCCATCACTGAAGCCTGTGTTCTTAGTTTTCCTTTCTTACATAAAAGGCAAAGGAAACAGCATTGCCCAAATTACATCCTTTGGAAGTTGTGTTATTAGGGGATATGTTATTTGTAAACACAACAGCATGACTCCCAGAATAATATTTAACAAAAAGTACACAGTGGAACATACTGCTTATACAGAAGTTCAGGTGCAAGAAATTCACCAGCAGGTTTTAGTTACTCTTTGTTCTGCTCAATGTAACATACAAATACCTGTTATATTTAAAGGATGTTACTTCAAATAGGTTTTGAGTATCTTGAGGTTCATGCAAACAGTTCTGTACATGTGAGGCCCTCCTGTTAAGCAAGGTTCACCTCTGGAACAGGCTTCCCAGGGGGGTGTGGAGTCTCCCTCTCTGGAGATATTCAAGACCCACCTGGGTGCATTCCTGGTGTGATCTGGTATAGCTGATCCTGCTCTGGCAGGGGGGTTGGTCTGGATGATCTTTCAAGGTCACTTCCAACCCCTAACACTGTGATTCTGTTAAGAGAATTTATCAGGCAACTTAGGACTAGCTGTCTAAAGCCCTTGTGCTGACCTTCCATGTAGAAGCGTGATTCATTTCAACCACATTTAAATGTTGACTGTTGTAAGCCAGCAAGCAAATTTCCACAAGTATGTCAGATTTGAGCCTACATGGGTTTAAAGTCAAATACACAAAGTGGCCAAAATACTCCACAAAAACCAGTCAGTGCTGGAAGAAGTTGAAAGAACTATGTGACACTTCTGTGAAATGTGTGTATATGCACACAGACATCTATATACCTTTACAGAGAGAAAACAAACATACTAAGGCCAACAAAAACTCATGAAAAAGAATTCCAATTGTATGACTTCTTATTATCTACTGCCAATAGTTACCTGGGTAAGGATGTAGCTCCTTTGGGCCTCTTCCATTTTTATCAAACTAGCATTGATATAGTCATTGTCACCTTGGTTTAGCTTAATTCGACTGTGATCAACTGCAGCATAATTAGAAAACAGTGGTTAATGGCTATGCAACACAGCACAATGCATGTACAACCTCATCAGATGCTGGGATCAAAAAAGCTGAGTTGTCCTGAAGAACCAAAAGAGCTTAATGCCTGGAGTGCAGAAGTGCTCACTGGGCTTGTTAACTCTGAAAATACAATATGGGTACTACAGAGCAGCACTGAAGCAAGAGCAGTGAATGCAAGTTGCACTCTTGTCTACCAAGAATACACTGCAAGAATGGAAGTATTTGCATCTGAAGGAATCAACAGGAATCTGCAAACTAGATCATACTGACCTATTTGGACACTTACCCAGTTAGTGGTTTTATATAAATCTAAGTACACAGCTGCTTATCTTTTGCAGCTTAAACCTTCAAACCCAGCTTGTTCAAGGTTGTTAAAAGTTTGCCTAATCATATACTGGATGAACACACCACAGACTTCCTAGTCTTCTTAAAGACATTTTGCTACCATTCCAAACCCAACCATACCTCAACATTCAGAAAAGATGATCTAAATTCAAGAATGACAGTGGATGCAATTTCATGGCTCTTTTGTTAGTCTCAGCTTGCTTCACTTGGGAGTGAAAAAAACCCAAACCACTGACAGCAAAACCACACATATGAGTTCCCACATTTTGCAAGAAAGCAAAAAAAGACTGGAAGTAGAATTACTTCAAGGCAAAAAGGCATTATTTGTCACTCACAACCCCAAGTATTAGAACTGCTTAGGAAAACAAACTGCCACATTACTGTTCCTAGGCGACTACCCCAAAGACTTCAGTAACTTTAAACCACTAAGTATAAATGTTTCCTGATAGACAATAATGCTCGTCTTTGAGCAGAAGACAAACACCTGCCCAGTGACAGAGCCCATAGAAACTCTGCATTTAAAGCAGGCAGCAGTGCTGTACCCTTCAAGAGGGAAAGAAGTCCCAGAGCAGCCACTGTCATTTAGTGCATATAAGGCAGCTTAGCCAACAGGCTACGAACTTTATTCAGTGTCTGGTATGTTGTTATCTGCTGACCATTTACCTACAGCCTTCTACTTCTCTGCACTCTGCTGCTGCAGTCACTCTTGCATCCCAAGAGCGCAGCATGCCAGACACAGGCCAATTGCTATGAACTAGAAGGATGCTCCAATGAGAGTACTGCAAGAGAAAGGATACTTTCTCTTTGCCACTTTAGCCATCATTCCTCTGTAGTATAAGAATTCAAAAGTGAACTAAGTTCCTCCCCTCAGATTTCTCCCCACAAATACAGAGCCTACTGTATGCTCCTCAAATCTAATCCTCTGGATATAATGGTGTCCTGCGACATCTGTCTTAGAAATAAATATATTAACAAAAGGAATTGTCTTGGATGCATACCCATCCAACAAGAATCTTATTTTTACAAAGAACATTTAGCTGTTAGAAGTCATTAGAGGTCAAGAGCCTGTTACAAACAATGGAAAAGAAAGTGTACTTACAGGGGCTGACATCTCTGTACCTATTTCTATTTTTGTTTCTGGGGTGTTTGGCCACTTTGCATGGAAAATCACTTGCTTCATGCCTGATGTCCTGAAACAAAACAACCAAAAAATTTCCAAGTCTTAGATATGAATCCATCTACCATCATCACACCATTAGCTATTTTAAGACAAATGTCCCTCTGACTTCACACCTTCACAAGTAAGAGTTCTAGACAGAAAGCACTTTGGACATGAAATGATGAACCGAGTTTAAAATTATTAGAATACAACACTATTTGAGTGTTAAATTATGACTACCTTGCATAATGAAGTAGCAGACCATATATCAGATATTATGCTTGTAGGACTCCCATGGAGCAGAGTCTCTGCCCCAAAGCACTTTAATAACAGCTGCTTTAAGCAATGCTCTCCACTATCAGTAAACTATCACTTGTAATTCTGACTCAGCAGCAATTAAAAAAACTTTTATTGTGAGAGAAAAAAAAACCACCTATCTACCCTCCCTGGCATCACACACAGAGGGAGTGGCCACTTGTCTAAGATCACTTACAGCTTTATCTTGAGTTATCAGCAACATGTCACTATTAGGGTGTCTTTAAGGTGCATATATTAGCTCAGCTGCTTGAGACAACTCCAAAACAATTTCACTACTAAAAAGAGTTCTGCTGCCCTTGGACATGAGTCCCAATTTGTAAAAATAGAACTTCACACTGTAAATGAATAGTGCTAAGAATGCCATAGTTAAAAATTAAAGTACTGGGAACTTCAGGGTGCAGCTGTGAGATTTAACTGAAACGAGTGAAAACAGAAGGAATGGATTTACTGAGAAACTGGTATTTCAACAGCAAAATTCAGTTTAAGAAACCCTAAGACAGACATTGTGCAATCACATGGAGTGAACAAATGAACCTGGCCCAGAGGCCACTGAAATCATCATTAAAAATAAATTATCAAGCTAAATTAATCTCCTTTCATTGGATTAATTTTGCTAAATATAATCAGCAAAATTAAGCAGATTTTGTTATTAATATCTGTCCAGATACAGATGCATTTTGAGCATTGTGCTGATTCACACCCAATGTGACCAGAGAACAGGCTTATGCACACAGAAAATCAGTGCATTTGGAAGCTGCTGGTGATACACACATTACTTGCACAGAAAGTCTGAGCATTCCCCTATTAATAGTTTTGAATTAACTCAGGCTCTGGTTCAAATCGTGCTAACTTTCCAGCTCAGAACAGGAGTACTTTACCCCAGCAAATCTAATCCCTACAACGCAGGCCAAACCAAGCTGGTTTTGGTTGCTCTCAGTTTTGCATAAAGAATCACATACAATGCTGGAGATTTTCTTTCTAAGGAGGCTATCTGCTAAAGCTTATTGCCTTATATCTTCTTCTACCCTGTTACTGAACTATGTATCAGCTTACACTGAACACTACAAGTCACAGGAAGAGTTCTAGTTTACATGTACCTGCTCAAAATTAGTACAGTATTCTCAAACAGCTCCTCACTGAAATAAGCCTTACATCAGCTGCTCTCTTTTTATAACTTAACACATGGCTGTCAGTATTTCTGCTTACAAAGAACGCAGTCTGGAGAACATGATCTTGACTGCTACAGTCTAATCTCTCAAACGTGAGGTGGCTAAAATGGGTGTTTTCATAAATTCATGCCTGACACGAGGTTGGTGAATTTGCAGGGGTTTGTTTTCTCTACTGTCTGTAGAAGACTAACAAGAGACAGAAACAGGGAACCAGGAAACTAATTTTCTGGATCTCTAACTATGTTTTCCTATAAAGTCTGTGTAAGATAAGTGTTTAAACAAATAAATAATGAAAACCAGCACAACCAACTCATCACTTAGGATTCCTATGAAAAAAATACAACCAACCCACCCAAGAGTAAAATGCAACCCAAACCCAGACAGCTGGGCATTTTTGCTCTAAATATTGGGTTCATTTTTTGCAGCAGCAGCACTAATCTACAATATTTCTTTTCACAGCATTAATAAATTTGAAAGGAAGCGTCCCCTCTTTTAAAACAAGGAATGGATTACATGCCTCATTACAGAAATGAAATTATGCAAAGGCATTCTAATATACAGACATCTTGCAGCATACAGATGGATGTGCCCATGCACACCACTCCCAGCCTCGCAAAGTTCCAGAGATTCAAATAACAACATCACATATTTAAGCCTCTGAACCTGGTAATTTACTATTCAGGGAATACAGAGCTGGCTATTTTTACCTTGCTACCAAATATTAGGTATTTTCAAAGACACTACAATGCCTAAAGGTACTGAAAGAATGAAGGAGTTCTATGAGATGTGTAACTTCCCATAGGCATAGAGAGAAAGGAAAGAAAGAAGGTATGCAGGTACTTTCCAGAAGCAATCTAAAAGCACAATGTATTTATGAAGCATATTTCAACAAACAGAAAAAATATACTATGGTAGGGTGGTAGCAAAACGAAGAACCTAGGTATGGCAACAGGCAAGCTGCTGCCTCCTATGAAAATACAGCATGCATACAGCACTTCATTCCTGAATGCAAGGAACACCAACCAAACAGAAAATCCTAGAGGACACCCATGCCTGGGCCTCAGTGGTCAAATCCAGGCCTGAAAAGATAAGGCATACTTTTCTCAGCAACACAGGATACAAGCAGTCTGGGGGTTTGGCTGAGGGTTTGTGGTTTCTGAGTGGGTTTGTTGCTACAGTAGTTGCTAGAACATTGAAGGTCCAAGAAATCTATGATCTCCTCTAGGACATGAAGCTGGCTTCAGTAGAACTCAGATGGCCTTCAGAGAAAATTCCTGGAGAGAAACAATCCAGTGGCAAGTTATGTGAAATGGCCACATTAGAGGCTTTCTGGTACACTCCTCAGAGTCTTCTGTTACTGGTGACTGCCAGAGTCACACAACTACCGGTGTGCTGTTATGGTGCCTAACAACCAGTACTACAGGACCTCCATGCTGGAGACTGCAGATTCATTCAAAGCATGGAATTATTATGCTATGAGGAACTTGAAGACAGTGATGTAACGAGAACAGAAGTCAGCGGATGAACACAGGGATTGATACAGTTACAAAACACCTTCTTGAATCACACTCCGAGTCACACTGCAGAGATCCTGTCATTTGAAAAGGAAGCTCGACATTTCATTTAAAAGGTCGTGCAACATAAAACTTTAAAGAGGAAGGGCTAGAATTGAAGTCGGTTTTCCAAAGTCAAATGCTTCTGGTTTTGAACATGAGTGGCATGGAATGACTCATCTCCTGGTTTTAAGTCCTGAACCCTGCGCAACCCCCAAAAACTCAAGAGATGGAAAGAGGAAGCCTGCTGAAGCACTGTTCTTCAAGTGGGAAGTTCTTCTAACTGTTAATTTGCAGTGGTGACAGGAATAAGAAGTTTTCTTAGTGCTTTACAGAAGAAGGCTGCTCTCAGTTGCATGAATGGATTCCACCTGCTCTGACAGCATCACATTCCCTGCCACAAAGAAAGGACACAGAATGCAAAGGCTGTTTTGCTCAGCCCCATGAACACAGTCTCTTACGTCCCAGAACCCTACATATGTTCATCATAATGAGGTGCTCATGGTAGCTCCTAGCCCCTTTTCCCAAAGCCTTCTGCACCAAGACACTCAACTCTTCCTCCCTTTCCCCTGCTAGAAACCCAAAATTAGAGATTCACCAGGTAGACCACAGCCCTTTCTTTACATTCCTCTCAGCCTTCAATGCATTATCGTCAAGGCAGTCCCTAGCCCACTCTCTGAAGTATATACTAAGTATTTTCTGCCACCTCTCCTACTAGTCCTGGCTACTGGCACTCTGCTACAGCTGTCACACAAATTCATAGCACAACAGCGCATTTGACTATACTTTCCTCACCAACAAGAGATTAAGAGAAGATATACCCCAAAATCTTCAAGGAACTGAGAGGGTTAAGATCACATAAGAGGCACATATGACAGCAGCCATTCAAGCAGACACACAGAGAGAAACCAAATCTCCAACCTAAAGGCCTTCAGATTTGACAGAAAGGCTCCTGGGGAAGTTTGCAGCAGGCCTTGATTTGCTCACGCTGTTTTATTACACCATAACCATAGGAGAAGCTCAGACAAAGAGATAATGACATACTGGCATTTTAACAGAGCTGTTCCTACGGGAAGCAGCAATTGCCAAGATCTTATCGTGGGCTAGAGGAGTGCACAGTAATCTGTCTACTGAGGCGGTAACACCGAGGGAAGCAATTCAGGGTAAGTATATAAAGACTTCAATAAAAAAGTCATCTTAGCTTAAGAGCTTAATGAATAAATAAATATTTCCTTGTAAAGCTAGCACCGAAAAAAATGACACTGTTGTAAAAAGTTGAAGACTAAAAAGGAGTTACATTAATGTCAAGTGAAAGCTGCTGTTTTCTGATCTCGGATTGGAAATACCCCTACAATTATATGAGGTGGATGAGACCTGCACATAAGACCACAAGAAAAACAGTGAGCACAAAGGGATCTCAAATAAACAGCTACTTCACACAAAAGGGAGAAGATCTTTAGATTCAATGTGTAAGGAAGCAAACTGAGTCACTGAGCAGCACTGAACTGAATCTTCCACAGAAGAACTTCTCTAAGCTATAAAGCGTACATAGAACTGTTTATTGAAGCCACTTTGACAAGCAAGACTGGATTTCTTATCCTACATTAAACTTTACACCAGGGTATCTGGAGGACAAGCAGTGAACAGTAAGTTCATCTAAATATCAGATAAATGGACAGGCAATTGCATCACATTAATCTTAACAAGCTGCAGATATTTAGCCAGATAAATCAAACTAACATAGACTTTAATGCCCTTTAAAAACATTTATCTAGTCTCTTGGTTTTGCTTTCAAGTAAAACCTGGCAGTATTGATTTGCTTATTAATAACCCTCAGAAAAAGCTGGCTGGTATGCCAAGCTTCTTCCTGCGGTCAAGCAGCACGGTGAGAGAAAGAACAGGATAGGCTTGTGTAAAGATCAACAACACCGTGATGGGAGTTTAAATAAAGAAATAAGCAGGAATCAAACACTTGCAACATCTTTTCCTAGAAAGCCCCTTGCTAAGTCAGCACTGCATGGGCTATCTGGAACAGGCTTCAGCAAGGCAGCATAAGCGGTGTTTCTGACACCAGTCAGCTGGCTGTAGGCACGAAAAGAACCCCCCAGGAGAATGTTAACGGGGCATGACTGTGCTCCTAAATCATATCAGCATGTGGCAAAGTGGAACATTTCGTCTGGGCCCATATCTATTGCAGCTGCAGACATTATATACTGTTACTCACCACTGACTAGTTTCAACATGCCTACCTGTAAAAATGTAGGAATTATGAAAGTTAATCTGCAGTACTTTGTTGTACCCACTTCATCAGCTGCACTCTGAAAATGCTCAAACAACTGCACCTGAACAGTTCTTACACCCTGGGTATGCACCTCCAGAAGGGAAAACAACACATACTTGTGTCATTTCCAAATTTTAACAGTGCACTTATTTTGTACATTGTCAAAAGGAAGGCACTGTACAGCTCAGCTGGTCAGATTCTTGTTTTGTTTCTAAGTTGTTATCTGCAATGAAGAAAACCTGATTTTTCAGTGCTAATGTTTTTTGAAGGCTGCAGGAGAACGTGGGCAACCAGAGAGTCTAAACTTTAATACTAGGTTAAAGCATTACATGAGACTTCTCAAATTTCCTAAGTTCAAAATACAGTTTGTCCTTGAAATTTATGACCCATAACAGAAGAAGTTCAGTGTAGCTGGCAGGAACATTTTACTTCTGCTGTTTTGTAGCCATGTACTCACTGCCAAACAGGAAACAACTCGATGGAGGGTCAGCACAAGAAAACAACTCAAGTTCCCTTCTTCACATCCATTTCTGTTTTTCCACCCAACTACTCAATCTGCTCCAGAAATGCATCTTAGAAATTACTGAAAGGACAGAGACTTTTGAGAAGATGAAATGGCTGCTTCTTGACAGCTGCTGTGCAGAATAAGAGCTTTGCTATCTGTATCATCAAACAAAGCTAGTGCCAGGAAACAAACCACAGTCTCATTAAAGCGTCAAGAGGTCCTAACTTGGTTACTCTTCTCCTCTAAGAAAAATAATCAGAGAGATGAGATCCAGATCTTGATTCACTCAAACATTAGAGGTCTCCAGACAGAGTTTTGGGTTAACCTCATCTCAAATAGACTGGTGCATCTGACAGTCCAGATATCTACAGAACTCCTACAGGAATTTAGTCTGCAGCCTTGTTTGCAGTATGCATTTTGTCTTGAGTTTAAAAATGTGTAATTCCTGGCCCGCAGGCTTCATAAACTGACACTCATCCTTTCCTAGTTAGCTAATATTTTCATCCTGACATCTCACAAGCTACCTTTGAGCTTTTACAGAGCTACCACCACAAAAAAACTCAAACCAAAACAGAAAAACAAAAGAAATGAAACAGTAACAACAAACCCCCCCCCTCCAAACAAACAAACACACACACACACACACACACACACACACCCTTCTCTATCCCAAGACAAAGAACCCCAGGCTATGGAGAAACCCAGGCAAAAGACTCCCTAGCTATGGAGAGGGAAGGAAAAAGATCTCTCATTACCAGAAAGCGAGGGAGAGATGAAGGAAGCTTCCTCTCAGACTTTTGCACAGCAAAAATCAGATCACTGTGCTGCATAACTATGGTATTTCCTAAACTCTAGATAAGCTGCAACTTAGAAACTAAAGGAGAAGAGATGGCTTGGAAACACTGCACACAATTTGTAGTTTCTGATGCAGATCTCTGACTTCATGAAATAGGAACCATGGAGTGACCTTTTTATTTATACTCAGAATTCTCCACTATCTTCCAAAGCTACCCCATGCAGTGTAAATTACTTCAGTTCATGTTAAGAAAGTAAGACTGCACTGTTGTCCCAAATTCCTGAATAGTCCATTATCACCACTTAAAATGGAGACAAAAATGAGCTCATCTGATTAATAAATTAAATAAACAAAGATAACACTCTCTTGCTTTCAAGTGCCTCCTTTTCAGTTGCATTACAAAGGGAGAGTGGGTCGCAAGCTATCTGCAGCAAGATCACTCCTTGTTCACTGCTTTGTTGTTTGTGTAGGTACACTGTTCACTTTCATGGTCATTAGTTGTCACTAATATTTTCAAGTTCTACTGCCTTTTGTTTTTTAAGAAGTTGGGCTTGGCTTATGTTTGGTTGTATTTTTTTAAGCCTACATTTTTTTAAGCAGCTACATACTTCCCCTCCATAATTCCCTTGAAATTATGCAAATAGTTTCAAACACATGCTAGACTCAAAAGTGTTTAAATTCATTCACATGGTTCTCAGAAAGCAGCTCAGTTTAATATATACCAATGTGTCAACACCCATTAACATACATTGACCACTGAAGTTCAGTGTGAGAAGCTCAAAGCATAAATCTAGAAAGCCTAACTCATTTAAGAAGTTCAGTGTTCTGCACAGGAAAAAAAAGCCAACAAACCAAATCACAACAAATCCAGCCTTTGTAAAAGGCCTGAGATAATCTTTTGTTTAGACTGTTTTGAGGATTGTGCTAAAACGAGGACAGAAGACTTCAGAGAAAAGCAGATCAGCCTGGTTTGCAGAGTTAATACAGCTGGTATTCACCTATGAATTTCCAACTTAAAAACATAAAACATTTGCTTACAGAAATAATTTGTTTTATAAAAACCCACAATAAAACTGAGATAAACTTCCTAATGGCTGTCTATCAGCAGCCAGCTGACAGTGTTTCTCTCAATAACCAGAGTCCTACTTACTAAAAGACAGTAAAGGCAATGCCACCTTGATACAGTTTAATCTGCAACAGCTTTATCCAAAACTCCTTTGGTAGAAGTATAAATATTTATGTTCCAGGTATTTGATCATGCTACCACTCACTTCATCTGTAGCTACAATGAGCAAACTAAAACATAGATTTTGCTCTGTCTTAACCAGGTAATTTGATGGAGGAAATCCCCAAGTCTTACTGGAAAAGAATCAGACACAGAAGGAAGAAACTAAGTATTATCCTTCAAGTTTTTCACTCAGTTTTGGGACCTATCATCAAGTGGTGGTTCTTTACCTGTCATGACTGACATACAGACAGCCTATTTTTGGAGCCCTGAACATAGGCTTTTCCACGAGGTTGTGGCTAATTTATCTTCAGAAGCTCAATAAAGGCAGGAAAACTGTGAGAATTCTTGTTCTAGATAAGCACAAACCAGTTGTAAATACCATTACCATTTCAGGAATTGCCCAGCATCATCTTATTCAGATTTAAATCTCACCTTTAAAAAAACCAACTAGAATCTTCAAGAATTAAAAAAAAAAAAAAAAAAAGAAACACCAAACAAATCTGTGAGCTTAGATTTATTATTTTCAGTCATTTCAAAGGATGTCTGGAAGAAAAAATTAACACACACACCCCAATCACTCATGCTTGGTTAATATGAGAAGTTTCACTTTGTGCAGGAATCAACATGCAGAGAAGTCAAGCCTGATTTCCCATAAATTGATCTCAGTACACTGAAACAGGCACATTTGAAATCTTGGAAGCAAAAGAACACAGGCACATAGTTCCATTTAATAATTTAACCCACTGTCCCTTCACACAGAAGGGCTGTGTGATTTGATCTGTACAGGTACAGGGCATCAGAGCATGCCTTTTGGTGCAGAGACAAAAAACTGCTAATAGTTATACTCCTAATTCCCATCAGCTGTAAGGAAATGCTAAGTAAGCATTGAAAATCACAACCAGACCCTGGCTGAAGTTGCCTTTTTTCTCCTTCTCCAAGGGTCCACTCTGACAAACTGTCTCCTTAATTTCGACATTTGTCACCTGTGTGTTTGGGATGCAGGTTTGTTCATTGGGCTGAGCTGAATGTTTTTAAAGGATCTCTTCTATGCTTTCTTTTAACTGAATTACAATTTAAACTTTGCCTGGTATCTGAACTGACAACAAGGAGATATTTTGGATCCAACTGGAATTCTGCAATCAGACCCACTTGAATCACTCCCACCTGAGTGCCCTCATCAAGCAACACAGTCAAGGTCTTAGTACTTTAAAGCTGAACAAATCTTCATGGCTTTTTTCCTTACCTCCCATTTTAGACAGCAGTGTATGTGTCTGCTTCAAGAGCTTTAGTTCTGAACACATTCTTCTATTTAACTTGGACATGCTGGCATACAGCTCAGTAGAAAAATACAAATGTTCAGAGTATCTGCATTTTTATTAGTTCTGTTAACAAGGAATCTGAGAGGCTCCTATAGTATGCCATACTGCACCAGTATAGGGGCAGGTGTCAATCTGCTGGAAGGTAGGAGAGCCCTGCAGAGGGACCCCAACAGGCTGGATGGGTGGGCAGAGGCCAATGGGATGAGATTTAACAAGGCCAAGTGCAGGGTTCTACACTTTGTGTAGACTGAGTGTCTACACGGCAACCCCAAGCAGTGCTACAGGCTGGGGACAGAGTGGCTGGACAGCAGCCAGGCAGAAAGAGACCTGGGGTTGCTGGTAGATAGCAGCTGAACACGAGGCAGCAGTGTGCCCAGGTGGCCAAGAGAGCCCCTGGCATCCTAGCCTGTATCAGGAACAGTGTGGCCAGCAGGACAAGGGAGGTTATTCTTTCCCTGTACTCAGCACTGGTCAGGTCACACCTCGAGTACTGTGTCCAGTTCTGGGTTACTCAATTCAAGAGAGATGTTGAGGTACTGGAACATGTCCAGAGAAGGGTGATGAAGCTGGTGGGGGGCCTGGAGCACAGGCCTGTGAGGAGAGGCTGAGTGAGCTGGGGGTGTGCAGCCTGGGGAAAAGGAGGCTCAGGGGTGATCTCATTGCTGTCTACAACTACCTGAAGGGAGGTTGCAGCCAGGTGGGGGTTGGTCTCTTCTGTCAGGCAATCAACAAGAGAACAAGGGGACACAGTCTCAAGTTGTGCCAGGGAGGTATAAGCTGGACGATAGGAGGAAGCTCTTCACAGAGGAAGTGATTGGCATTGGAATGGGCTGCCCAGGGAGGTGGTGGAGGCACCGTCCCTGGAGGTGTTCAAGAAAAGATGAGGCACTTAGTGACATAGTTTATTTGACTGGATAGGGCTGGGTGCTAGGTTGGTCTCTTCCAACCTGGTTGATTCTATGATAGTATCACCTTCTGCCTGAAGAGAGACTCCAGGAAGTGTTTAGCACTGGATCTACTGTCACTGTCTAAGCCTATCTAAATGAGTTGGCAAGACTATTAACATGCTCACCAAATGAAGTGTAACAGAACTAATGCAGTTACCAAAGGATCCAGAGCAAGTTCTGTGACCTCGATGAGTAATACCACTCCTGCCAACTGTGAAAGCAAGCAGCCCTGCACATTGCAGAGCTGAACTGTGAGTCTTCCTACTAAGCCCGGATTAAGGGTTGGTGGGGCTTTTTTAATTGTTTTGTTGTTGTTGTTTTTTCAAGAGACTTCATTTTAGATGAAGACACACTTCACATTCACTGAACTGCAAACGAAACTTGTCTGTGGTATTTGTGTCCTTTCACCTTTTCCTGGAAAGTATGTTGACTAAAAGCCAAACAAACAGCGCAGCACTTTAGCTGCTTGATAGACAAACACGGCTGACATTTCACTCAGGACACGTATTTTAAAGGACCAAAATAACATTAATTAGATTTTGGATTTTGTTTTTTTAGAAATGCCAAGATTTGTGCATTTGTCTTACTAATGGCTTAAACTGGCACAATTGCAGAATTACCATAGCATTACTTTTAATCCTGTCATAGGTGACATGAATTAAAACACATAAAGATTACTAACTGGTATCTTAAAAACAACAGTCACACTAACAGGAGACTAGTCCAGTCCAGCATTCCCTACCTGCAGCAATATATGTTCATCAATAACATATAGAAGTTCTTAAAACAACTGCCAGAGGAAAAAAAAGCACAGGCTGCAATTCCCAAAGGATTCTAATTTTGTCATGATCATATTCAAATTAGGATGCCACTGGTGAGGTAGAAATCTTAATTGTCTAGGACGCAACAGAACTAGAAACTACCAGAGAAAAACAAGGTCTAGAGCACTAGAACACTTCAGCAAACCACTGTTCTAAGTTTAAAAGATGCAGTTCCACCACAAGGTGTATTTCTGTAACTGAGAAGCTTGCTGTCACCTTCCCGGTATGAAATCACCCACGAAAGTGTAACACAAATCAGAGCCCCTAACCAAAGGGCAACTCCCCAGACTTGCCAATTGGTATGATACATGACCATGCTCCCTTCTCCAGGGAAAGGCCATTTTGCCACGAAGCCAGAGCACTGAAGTTGCCAGCACAGAATATGAGCCTACTCTTAAACCAGAGGCCTGTTCCGGGAAAGTATTTCAAGGAAAATGACAAGGTGCCTATACAGCAGTTCCAAAACACCAACCACTAATCAGTGTGAACACAACCTCACCATCCAGTTAAGCTACTCCTTTTCTCTCTAATGCAAACCAATTAGGCACTATCCACAAAACACCAGGTATTTTAGATAGGAGTAAGGCCATGAAGTAGCCCTAAGGGACAGATAATTACAAAATACACAAGACCTTAGCAACATTTACCATGTGGGTAAGATTGTCATGTGCCACAAAGCTGCCATCTCTCCTAAATCCATCATTTTGACTATCAAGCAGAGGCAAAAAAAAAATGTCAGGCTCTGGGGTATTTTGTTTCTCTAATCTTTCAGGCAATTCTAACAGCTCAGAGAAAGAAAAGCTGTTTTCCTACAACAGCCTCCTAATGGTAAAATAGGGTGGTGTTTTTTTTCTCTTTTCCCCAGAGAGATGGATTTTACCTCCACACATTTAGCACTGTGACAATTCCCTGGGAGGTATCTGATGCCCTGAGTAAGATCACAAGGGATTTTAACTCTGGATTTGTCAAGCTGGAAGATGTTTTTCACAGCTTTCAGCTTGTTCCGCAACACTTCATTGCAGGTGGATGATGAAGCTCAAAGGGAAAAAACATATATACATCTCTCTTGGATGGTGCCAGATCTACATTAAAGTGTTGGTCTTCATTACTAGTAACTGGGTGACCCAAGACAGTTTACAAGTACTGCTTGAAATCAGGAAATAAGATGATCTTGAAAGTTTTGGTGGATGCTCAAAATGAATATTAAAAAAATAGGTAGAATGAGAGATGGCTACACAGAGACAATTTGTTCGAATGCAAAAAATTCAGTGTTAGAGTGGTCTTAAAGTACCAGGTGTGCCTAAAAACATAAAAATTTAAGTTTTTAAAGAGCTCTCCTATTAACTTACCAAGCTCTTTTTACAAATTCAACAACTTGACTTGGCACTTTACAGTATCTCCTAAAAACCACAGTCCATGCAATGAGTAATAGGGAAACAGATGACTTTGTACCCTTGGATTTATCATCGCTTTTGTTATGCTGTTAGTACATTAGGATTACATGCAAAGGGAAAAGGCAGGCTGTAAGAACATGCAGATAAACAATCCTTTCCAAGTTCATTCGAGACTTAAAGCTACAAAAATATCCTTCTAGGATTTACAAAGGAAAATATAATTTGGTTTTTTTTTCAGATCTCTGCTACTGTCCTTGGGCTGCCCTAATGTCAAGTTTGCTGTTGCTGGCATCACATTCCAAAACAGACATTTATATCAGACTGGTGATTTTCATCTACCTAATCTCTTCCAAATAGACAGTTGTGACCTTCCTCAGGAGCAGTCAAATGCACCCACTAAGGAAGACACCCACTGAAGAGAGACAGAAGCCACCTCTTGGTTGCTATTATGGATGCTGCTTGTGTTCTTCAAGCATATTAGTTTTCATCTGCAATGCTCAAACTCATTAGGTTTCTAACTTAGGAGTCAATGTTTCTCACTACCATTTTAGGAATCCAGGCACTTCACTCTAACACTCTTGGGTTGACAGCTGTGTTGGAACAAGTATGTATTTCTTCTTTCAGAAGGGAGGTTACTTCTCTGAGCAGTTTTGTTAGACTCTTACAGGAATGCTTTTGTCTTCCCTGCTCTCTAGAGGCAAATTTTAGAATGGCTGTCCTACCTCATCATTAACACCATAGAAAAAAACAGAATTGTCATTGGACACTGACATCATCTGGAGCCTGGGACGCCAGGCCTGGAAATCATGCATTTCCTGTACAATTTTGGTGGAGAGCCTTTCTAAATGCAAGAGCACATCTAGATTAATTGTCAATGGCCTATTTTCCATGATGACACAAAACCAGAAACAAAAGGATTATTCTTTAGGAGTCAGGACTCCTGGTGTTTGCTGAGCTTTTATTTTCTTGAGCTGGTTTTAAAGTCTCTTACCACCACGAAAACAGAATTAGTCTGCAAGCATCATTTCTCCACCCAGCACTAAACAGAACTAAACTCAGCTCTTATCTACTTTAGAAGGTAAGTAAGCTCATGGGGTTAACAGAAGCAAATAGGAATTTATTTAGAACAGTTTTCCTGTTCTAACTAATACTTAATTCTTACTCAAGTTCAACTAGTTATATATGCCTTTAGAAAGTACAGTCAAAGCAGTTTAAGACACCAGCTTACCATCTGTTATGTTAAAATTAGATTGATTTTTTTTAAAGCAACAAATTTATGCATGAAGTACATCTATACAACACATACAGATTTTGAGGAATACTTTTGCTCATCCAATACTCTTTGCAGAGTGCACCAAATAATGCTTATTAGAACAAGAAATTACTTTGAAGTACAATTTCGAAGTTATTCTTAATAGTATCTCATAGGACTGTGAAGACTTTACACAACGTCAGCTACATCAGCATTTTTTCCAATTTTTTATTAGTGCAGTTACTGCATAGTCTGCAGAGGTGCAGTTGACTTTGACCATTTTTAGATTTCAGTATAGAATTTAGGGTAATTTTTACAGGATCTGTATATTTTCATATCTCAAGGATCGATGGAAAAGCATTTTGAGTGCAAACAGCATGCAAGAAAATTCTTGTGTAATGGAGAAAGGCAACATTCTTGGAGAGCAAAAAAAAAGGGGAAATATGTATGTTAGACAGACTATATGTAAACAGCTTACAAAAATAACAATTAATTTATTCCAGGACTTATGCCTCTCCCTCTGATGAAGTTTCCAGTTTGAGTTCATACAAATCATACACATAATTTTAGTGTAACACAGCCCACCTGAAGTGCCCTGTTGTGTCTGTATGTTCCCAGTGTTTGCTCCATTAAAAAAGCAACAGGGTGATTGGACTAAAAATATTGATTGCACCTAGTTTGTCAAGAGCAATAAATACATATTAACAACATTTTTAGAAGTAATAACATGGATACCACTGAAACCTAGAGACATTATAAAGTGGCTAAATATAGTAATTTGAATTCCTAGCTTAGTCAGCTTGGCAGAAACAGCTGTGTTCAGTATAACCTCTAATTAGTTTGCATATTACAAGAGTTCCAAAGGTTATTTCCCTCTCAGAAACCTACTAAATTAGCCTTCACAGCACAACACTGTTACTATATCAAATGCAACAGCAACAGATTATTCAGACTTTAGAGACTTACCACTATATTTTCTGTAATGTTTCATTTATAAAGGCATATATTCTTATTTGATAAGGTAAAGGCAATCTCCTCTCTATCTGGAGCATTCAGAAGAGCCTGTCTTGAAAGGAAAAGAAAAGGTCCAGTTCATAGCTGCTTGCTTATGAACATGTGCTCCTTGTTTAAAGAGCTCTGAACTCTAGTTTCAGTAATCAATGCACGAAAGCATTCATGTAGCTCCTGCACCTATTTAGCAGCAAAAGCATGGAACAGAGAAACTTCTCAAACACAACACACCAGAACTGCCATGAAGGGTTTTCCCTCCCCGCCCCGAGACCTCTGTGCTTTAGAAATAGTGACCTGGAGGTTGGTGTTTTGGAGTAATCTTTGCTCAGATAATGGAAGAAATCAAAGTTTGTTTTTTTAAAGCCAAACTGTATGTTTAATACTCTGTGTTGCATAAATTTGGGCCGCATGGCCAAGATAATCCTCTGAATACATATTACATAGGGTGAGACTTTCAAAATGCAGACTGCTCCACCAGAAGTCCAAGTATGATTGAATTTACATGGCAGAACTAGTGGCAAGCCAATGTTAAGCATGCTTGAATATGAATTAAGAGTCAGACTTTAAAATTAAAGCATAAGTGGCTCTAGAAGGATCAGATTCTTACTCTGCAGGCACAGTGATGAAGAATGAAAGCTGAGGAGCAACATGCATTAGCACACTGCATTTAAAATTTGCTTTCACAAAACAAGTCATATTTAACCCATTGCCTTTTGATTTATATATATATCATGGTAGCTCTTTTATTAGTACTTTTAGAAACAGGAAAGGAAAAAAATTCCTTGAAAATATATTTCTACTGGTAAAAGCATGTTTTTAGATTCACCTTTTTTCTAGAGACAACTAAGACAAAGCACCATAACATAAAATCCTGTGTTAAATCTTCTTAAAAAGCAGATAAAGCAATACCAGTAAATGTTTAGTAAAGAAAGTCCTCAGCTTTAATGCAAGTGAAGAAAAGAAAGGCCTCAGTTCTAATGCAAGTAAACTCTGCATGACTTTGAGACACTGCACAGTCAGAGTTTACAGTAATTTTTTTCCTCATGGCTCAGGAGTGTCACTCTGTACACATTATTTCATACATATTGGGTACTCCAATAACCAAAAAGCTAAAAGAAAGCTTCCTAATATATTTGCATATGTTAAGGAAATAAAGCCACATCATGATTATGATGTGACCTACCCAGACCACATCAGTATTAGTTTTGTATTTAGCACACTATGGGACAGGCAACAGCCATTCTTTCCAACTTGCTACTAAGTCCAGCAAAATTCTCAGAGTTACAAGCCCATGCATACAGGAAGTACTAAAACACATAAGAAAGGAAGTAGTAGGAATTGTTGAATAGGAAGTTGTGAACTCTGCTTTACCTGTTTTGAAGATATCTACATCTTATTTAGTGGTAAATTTTATTTCCTTTAAGATACTTGCATCATACATTGTTTTACTGGCTTTCTTGAGGTGCCATTTTTAAGTGAAATGCGTGAGGGGAATTAGGACATTTACTTAGTATCCAGAAACCCTCTTCATTCAAAATGATGAACATGTGTTATAACAGGTACCAGCTCCATGATAGAAGTGAGTTACCCTTCTCCATTCTGTTTCTTCCCTGCAATTTCAGGTATAACACAAAACCCTAGCAAGCTCTAATGTATGGTATAAGAAAGCTTCACTCTGATAGCTGTTAGGACGGAACAGAAGCAGTGCATTCATTCTGCCAAAGCATATTCATTACACTACTACCAAAAGCTTTTCACCATTTCTAAGACAACAAGATTAAAGTTGAAGGAGAATGTACAATTAACAGGATTGCACAAACCATGTTCATGCCTCTGCATGCAGGGAAAGGCCAAACTTGAGCTCTGCTCTTACAACAGAACCAGCAAACAGTCATGCTTTTGGTAGTTATGTTTCCCAGCATACCGCCCAAATCTGTTTGGGAACTTTAAGTAGCTGTAACTGCTTAACTACCACTCCCAGAAGTTGCAAGCATCCTTTCTTAAACTCATTTCAAGAAAGGCTTTTAGACTGAAATTTGAAGAAGCACACTGGATTACAGATTCGCAGGAACAGCTTGCTTCAGTTTAACATGGCTGGGGCTTCTACAACCACAGACACCCATTTCACTGTACTTATAATATTCAAATTTGGGAAGGAAAATTTTAGTGATGATTAGAAGCACGCTGAATTCATTGAATGGTGCAACCTACAGGTTGCCAAGCTACTGCAATGCACACAAAAACCTGCTGAGAACAAACAGTACTACTGAAAACAGATGTTAGATAAAGCAGAATTAGGATGCTCCTATTTTCTCACATGACTGTCTAATATGTGTTTAGGAAACCAATCTCAGTTAAGCTAGTTCCATATTAAAACTTAAGAGTTTTCTAAAATGGAAACCATCAGCTCACCATCTACGGATCAAATACAGTTGTAGGGATGAGCCTAACAGTGTGAGGATAGGGGAAATGGCAATAAACACGAGCCTACACATTTGTTTACCTGCCAACGGGACTGTCAGGTCACATAGGGGCCTAAGAGGCCATGTGAGAAATGCACAAGCATGCTGGTTGATGATGGGGACAGAACAGACTGCCCAGCTTTCACATGGCTCCTGGACAAAAGGGTTGGCCACCTCTGCTCTACACCAAGGTTTAAGTGAAAAAATTGCACATAAAGCTGAATGTTTATGCAACTACTTCCAGAGTAGTAAAGCGTTCTAAGAGAAACTTAACCCTTAAACACTGTCAGCAGAGATGTAATATTTACTGAACTGACACTCGGAGAAGTTAAGTTCCTTAGAGCTGAGGTAGGTTTCTGAGCTCTTTGCTTTACTGGCTGCCCTTCACAGACAAATAATAACGCATATTGAATCTTCAGGCACAGTGCATAACTGCAATACTGCAATTCAGTTATGCTAAGCATAGCTTCTATTGTGTGTTAGCATTTAGTCCTCACACAGCAAAAGCAAACAACAGTATGTCTTCAGAAAAGACATCTAAGGAAATCTACCTATGGCCAACAAGCCCAAGAACTTCCTGTGGAAAGATGTAACCCCTCTCTTAATCCCAAACCAGCCATAACTGAAATGCTAACATTAATTCTGCATTTTGCTATTTCACTAAGTTGCAATGGAATTTTACTAGAGACTGTTTTAACTGTCATTGTGGTGAGAGAGAGAGCTTTCACCGGCAGGTCATCTTCTCCCCATCTGAAAGCAACTGAGTTTAGAAAGCAAATGCCAATTAAAACAGACACACCACACTAGCAAAATAAGCTTTCACAGACACCCTAATGCAGGACAGGTTAGCACTACGCATTCCAGCACAAAAAAAGACTGCAAAACTTGACAAGCTAGGCCTTCAAAGGACTATTTCATCTTCCCCATGGTAATGAAACAGATTTGTAAGTGAAAGTAAGTTGCATGGATCAGATAAGACAAACAGCTTTGCAATTGATTTAGCAAAATCAGGTAACTATCCTAACGTTTGCCTAATGACAACAGCATCCTCTCTGGAAATGTAGTACTCCCTACACTCCTCTTGCACAGCCCAGACAGTGCTGCACCCAATGCACCACACCCCATCACTCCCCTAGACTCTTGCTCATCATGATCCATTTCCTGTCAGCCAGAGCCAGTTATCAGTCTTGACTAAACATGCTTGGTAACTTGGTGGCTATCTCAAACCCTCACTTGCAGTCTTAGAGTGTATGTGGAGCACAAAAGTAGAAAATGTAGTAACTTCCAAACATCTTAAAAAAAACTCTTCACTTCTATCACATCCCTTTCCTGCTCTCTTGCCCCTCTAAAGACTGTTACATTGAGGGCTTCTGAGCACTAATCCAGAAACGGAGGTTATCAGCTACTAGAATCACACAAAGTGCCTCTTCTTACATAAACAGAACTGCACTTCTAGCAGAACATTGGATTATTTTTCTCTAAGTATTCCAAGATGGAATTTTGTGTGCAGAGAGATAGTTTTACATGGAGAACATCATGTTAGCAAAGACTTTAGTACACAAACCCCTTAAAGACCCAGACATTATTAAAGGAAAACAATAAATGAGTTCTTGCTCCTAAAAAGGTAGCAATATTAACTTGCTTAGCTGCTCCTGAAAGAGATAAGAAGTACATATTCTCATCACTGCATCTAGGACCAAACTATAGCAGTTGCTCTATCACCTAAGAAGGGGATTCAGGAAAAGGAGAGGAGACCCATGGGTTGAAATGAAAACAGATACAATGCAACAGCAAAACTAACATCAGTATAAAATATACAAAGTTATACTCAGTCCAGCAAATGCACAGTGTGTACAACAGAAGGGTGAAAGGGAAGGCATCCTTGCAAGCAGAAGGAAGAGGAGCGTGGTCAGGAGAAACCTGAGCAAGCAACCTCCCCATCCTCAGCAAACTTCTCCTTTTGCACTGAGTGTGGTATTTCTGTTCTAGGATATACCTGTAGCCAAGTCTGGTCACCTGCCCAGGCTGACTCCAAACTGCTAACAGGCTGCAGACCATGTCTGGCCTAGGACTCTGTGCCAGCAAACCCGGGACACACCCAAAATCCCTACTTTGTGTGGTAGAGAACTTTTAATAGACACAACAGCAAACAAGGAATTTCCTGCTGTCAGTCAGTCCCAGAGAAGCAGCCTGTGAAGTGGATTGCATCAAGCAATCCAGTACAGAAACTCCTAATGGAATTTCTGAGGAGTAAGCTTTCCACCATTATAAACAAGAAATCAATGGCAAACAAGGCCTAAATCAGTAGTTTCCATTAAGTCTCACTGCTCTACTTGCTTCTTGACAAGCTTTAAAAAGACCTGTAAGATTAGACCTCTCTGCTAATGCTCTCATGCCGGCTAATAAATCCAGTAACTTAGCAGTTGTAAAGATTTTACATATTTTCAGCCTCCTGTTCCAGTCTTTCATGTCTACTGAAAACAGGTCTGATGGATGAACAGAACAAACAAGCTCCAGAACATGGGAGCACTCCTTGACAATGGTCCTACTGCTGAGCCCACCTCCCAAGAGGACAGCCGACCCCCTTGGATTTTTGAACCTCAAACTGCTTAGACTGTCCCTTTCCTCAAGCCAAAACTTCCCAAGCTCACCACACAACTCTGCCTCCCCTTGCCTATACAACCAGAGCCAGACTGCCATATTCTCTTTCAGAGTTTAGCTGTCTGTTAATAGGTGTCAATTATCAAGAGTAGTTACTGTAGAACTAAAAGCAATTTCTAGCTAAAGGGAAAGCATCAACAAGCCATCTATGTAATATCACCCACTGGAAAACAAAAAAAATCCAACCCCTTCAACTCAACTTTGCTTTGTTCTGTACATCACCAATTCAACCACAGCTAATGTAATATACAAGGATAAAAAGGATGGGTCTGTTGGTTCAACACATGCTGTCCTTCATGTGTTTATTACACTAGTTTTGAAAGAGTACAAGGGCAGATCTGCTTTAGTCATGAAACACTTCAGTATAATTCTGAGAAAATATCAATACTGAGAATGAAAACATTGTACAAGTTGAAATAGGATTCTTGTTCGTGTCATCTCACAGACTCTGCTAGGCACTGTGCAAATCTAGGCAGCAGTTGCACGTCAGTGTGAAAAGTCTCCATTGTCAGAATGGATACAAGTCCATTTCAAGACATGAGTGACAATATTGCTTTCCAATTTGAACTGCAAAAGGGATAGACAACAACATTTTCTGGAGTTGGGCGGCTGTCCACTCCATTGTCCTTTGGTGGTTAAAACTCTCTCTCTTTTTCTTCCACTTCTGGAAATATGAAGAAAATTTCTCGAATGTGTGTATATGCATTTTGCTGTTTAATGAGCTGTGCAGTATTTTTCCACTTCTCACTCCAATAACCTACCCTCTCCTTCTTTCCAAAAGAAGTTCCTCTCACTACAGCTCATGTCAGAGTTCTTATTTTCCAGTAGCCTCCAACTTCAGCCATTGCAACGGAGAACAAGAACACAGAATTCTACAGAGAGATGGTTGTTTTATTCCTGCTTTGAGCAACTTCAATGACTATACTGAGGAGAATGGCAAAAAAATAGGTCCTGCAGAGTATAACAGAATCAAGCTCTTCTGAACCAGCATGGGTTATTTTTCTTGTCAGAAAAAGGAAGTGTACTCTTCCTTAGTCAAAATGCATTTCTAAAATAGATTTCACATTTTACTTCCTGTGATCACATTAAAAGGTCACACTGTTTATGCTACTGTAACCTGTTACTGTGGGATTAGAAAGGATACAAACAAGCAATCCTCTTTATGTGTAGACCACTTGTTCTTGTTCCAAATAAACATAAAGAATCTGAGAAACAGAGTCTCTTTTGTAGAATCGCTCATAGCATCAAGTACTCGATGAATCAAGCACTTCAGAGAAGCAGCATAAAACTCTGGGAACTTGAGGTACAAGAAAAAGCACCTGAAATCTCACAAATAGAACAGATACTTTTAGTTCAAAATACTAATATTTCTAATTATTTCAGTACAAAAAGAACAGTAAATTTTCTACCCAGAGAAGATAGTTTCCTCTCTGCCTGCAGCATGCTCTACACAGCTTCACATTTGTCACTGGTGCAGCATGGAAGTTTTCCTCTAACTGCATACACTGGCAGAACAAAACTTACTTTGTTGTTGCTGTTTCCTATTTTTACTGATGTAGGAACAATTTTAACCTTCTTCTAAGTACAGGAAAAAGACTGCACCACATGATTCAAATCGCATCCAACAATCTCTTAACAGTTGGTGAGTCAAGGAAATCTTCATCACTGATCTCTTCATCCTCATTGCTGAAGGTGACTTTTTGCCCCTTAAAGTATATGTTTTCAGAGCATCCACAACAACCAAGAGCTGGGACAACTACAGAATTACATAAAGGCTTGGATCCTGATACAACTAAGGTACATGTACCGGTGATACAAACTCCCCCCTCCCCAAAAAACCTGCTTGAAAGCATAATTAATTTATCATGCAAACAAAACCATGTAGGAGACAGCAAGAGAGTATGTGTCAAACACAAAACCCACCAGAAATAAAAAGCAGACACAATTTGGGAAGAACTGCATCTGATTTGATGTTCATAAATATTATGAGCTGAAAAATACAAAGGCTCTAGCTACAATAGTTAAAACCATTCATCCCTCGAGTAGGATGGTTGTATTTATGTTGCTTCCACAAGTAGCTGCCCCTTACCAAGTGGTTACTCCACTACTTACAAATGCAACTAACTTACATAAATAATGCCTAGCATAAAGCACTGCACAAGGTGAAAGCACATTTCTAATTCTGTAGGTTCTGTTTCCATGAAAAAAAGATAAATTCAAAACGTTTCCAGAAGTTTCATGTTATGTTAGCTCATCTTCCTTCCCAACAAGGATAGCAGATATTTTCACTGCTGTTCTAAGAACCTTTTTTCTCAGATGTAGAAAGCACAAACCCCATTTGAAGTAGATCAGCTATCACTATTAGCAGAATTACATGAATTTCCAAGAATCACTTTTATCACTTCTTCAGCATAATATGACAGGCAAGCTGTTGAATCTTAGCTGTGTTTTGCGTGGGTGAGAGAAAAGGCACATCTAAATTCACAGGGTTCGGCAGAAAACGAATTGGCATTTGTACTACATGATCTACAAAGTGAGCACACAAAGGCATTTTGATGCTGTATCATAGTGCCTCTCCCAGCCAAACCAGCAAGGGCATGTCTACTGGCACCAGATAGATAAACAAAAAAAATGTTTCTTGTGCAAATCAACATGAAACAAGTTGACCAATGACTTAAAAAAAAAAAAAAAAACTCAATGGTAAGATCAAGTTTATTGCATTAATTATGAAAATTGCAGAGAATTTGTTTCTACATTTTCATAAACTTGGGTTTCTTTCCTAAAAGAAAGCACACACTGCTTTTCATGAAGGCTGCCTCCCCCTGAGTGATGCTGCACACACTTTTTACAGTCTCTCAGCTAAACAGAACTCTTGGATAAAGTCCATTTGCAAAGCAAGTATGACAAGAAAAGATTTCATTTCAATGTTTAGTTAACTACAGGGTGAACTGCTAATTCAAACCTACTAAGAACATTTAGAAAATTGAGTTCCAAAAATACTTGGTCTGCCACTACCACACTTTATTCTTTACTTACATGGGCTAGTTCTATTTGAATTTAACATCATGTGGCAAACAATGCCATGTCCTTAACTGTCCCTTTCTTTCTGTATGTGCACCCTTACAGCAGGCAGAGAAAGAAAGAGGTCTAAACAGCACGTGGAAGAGCACACTAGAGCCTCAAAAACCTTCCTAAAGTGCTTAGAAGCAGGTATAGTACTGTCTGCACATTGTGTGATTTCTACACATTTAGCAAATTATATTCCCTTAACAGTAAGTCATAAAATATTTTTCAGTCTTCTATTTACAGCAATGCTACCACAGAAGATTTAAATTCAAGTACTCAAAATTTTAAACTCCAGAATCTGAAAACAAAGCAAAACTAAGCGGATCAGTAGCTCCACATAATGGGATGTGCACAAGCTCACATTTGCCATTAGCAGACACAATTGGCCTTGATCTGAACAAGCTAACTTACTAGGGCAGCTAGCTAAAGCAGCAGAGTGTCCTGAACCATTCTCTATAGCACAAAACTTAGTATCATTAGCAAATGAAAGTAAACTCCTTTTTTCATAGAAGACATTATTGTTGCAAGCCATGCAGACTTAGCTACTTCATCACTGTTAGCCTCTCCCACACTTTTATCAGGATTTGATGGGTACAGGGCAAACATGGAGTATCTTGAGCTGTACTGAAGGAAAAAAAGACTCCCTGCAACTATCAGTTCTAAAGTAGCTTTCCATAACCAGAGCCAATTAAGCTAAGCCTCGAATGAATCAACATAGCATGAATTAAGAAGTGGCAAGGCATGCATGCAGAGACCTGCATTTTTAAGTAGCAAGAACTGGCAGAATAAAGCACAAAGATGCATTTATAATCAGTCATGCTCATGCCACAATTTACCTGCTGCACAGAAGTCTTAAGTTTCTGAGCATCAAAGCAAGAGAGTAACTCAAATGCTCACTGACTGCAGCAGCACAAAGTCTGAACTCTCACTGCATCTTGTAAACCAAAAACACTACTAGGACTTCCTGTTCACTCACTTGAAATACACAACACAACCACACCAACATAAAAGACTACAGGGTCAAGCATTTCACAGTTTACATCAACATTAAAATCTATCTACATATTCTACAAATATTTTTCCAGAAACAGTGAATACATAAAAAAACTTCCCAGGCTTTTTCCCCTCTTGATAGAGAGACAAATACTCAAAATATTCATGGTAACTTTCTATCTTCCTCCCATGATCTGGGTAAAGCTCCTTAAGTTTTATAATTAATAATATTTTAGTTTAGCTTAGGGAGTTGTAAGAAAAAAATAAACAATAATAATTTTTAAAAATCATCACATTAGTATTAGACACTCTCAAAAATTCGTGAAGAAACTGAGAACACTTTAGAATTTCTTACAGGATTCAAACCAAACTGTTACTATACTTCAGCTTTCCAGGGTGTACACAGAAGCACAGTTCTGTTTTCAGTACACTTGCTTCCAAACAGATTTGGAAACCTAGATTATACCTAGTTCTTAATTTATATTCTACTGACTATAAAAAGTATACATTTTCATTTAATTTTGCCACCTTACACATGGAAAACTGCACAAGCTGTACCCATAGATGTTTCTGGAAAACCAAATGTCAGCTCTGCCTCCATCTGTACTATATGGGATCCCTAGCTGAACTCAGAGGCATTTTTACTGGTACTGATAAGCACATCAAAGTTAGTATCATCATCCAACATACTAAAGTCAAAGTTTCTAGTTTATGTAAACACAAGAAGCAACTCTACCTGTACTGGAGAGATGTGTTTTTAAGATAGAATGAGATACTATCACCATGTATAAGAAGTCAGAAACTAAAATACCTCCTAAAATTCTGAGAGACTTCTGTATATAAAATTACTATGAAAACCTGATACTGCCCTTCCTGTGAGCAAATGAGAATTTAATGTTCCTTGGATATTCTGGGCAAGTATCTGTCTTTTTCTTCCCTGCTCTAACAGCAAGCAAAAAACTCTGCTTTCCTTAGCTCTGGGCTATTGCTTTCTTTTGTTGTTGTGACACTTCCAGAGCAAATGCTTTTCATTCCTATTGATACTTCTAATGATATTTATGCAGAGTGCACTCACCTGTAAGCATTTGTTTTCTGTTACACAACTTTACCACAGCCATCACAGTGCAAAGCACACAGTTAATCTGCTGCCCATTTTCCTTTAACTTATTATTTTATGGAAGAGAAGTTTAATTTGAAGGGACATTTTCTTATGCTTACATCAGGTCTCATTTAATTAGTTTATCTTCCAAGTGCATTTCTCTACAACACAAGCAACAGACAGAACCAGAGTGGTCCTCTTCATCTCTTGGGTCTCTGAACAATCTCTCTAACAGAGTCTCATGATTTACAATTCTTGTAGCAAGCAAAATCTAGACAAAAGTAAGGGACAGTACTGGGTATTTGAAAAACTGAACAGAATCAAAGAAAAAACAATAAAACACGGAGAATTCACCAGTGTTCACCCTGTTTTGACCAGCTGTAGCTGAGAATAGTTCTACCACAAATGCAGTACCCAAGACACGATTATCACAAAATCACCTATATAAGGGCTTAATGCTGAAATGTTATTTTGTCTCTATTCTATGATTATTTACATTAAAAAAAACCCAACATTTTCTTCCTTCACAGATGTACTATTATCACAGCTGAACATAGCTTCCCCTTGTCCAAGAAAAAGAGGCTTGGACAATTTCAACGCTTCAGAATCACGTGGCACCCAGACAACTCTCCCTGCAGCCATAATTTCAGTTGGCTTTACCTCCCTGTGGTATTCCTCCGTACATGCTGTCCAGTTCTATACCTCTAAGTAATAGATTTAGCCAAGAAACGAGAGAAAGTGACTTAGTAAATTTCACCATGCCTCACTTGGAATACTAGGGAGTATATCTGGATTTTAGAAGCTACGATCCTAACACCTAGATATGAGAAACCTTTGATACAATTAACTTCTTCCTGCACCAGTAACATATGTTGTTCCATTTACTGCATTCTTCATGTAAAGACTGTTTTTTGCTGGAAAACTGCATTGTTAATGTCCCGGCCTAGACATCAAAAGCATGGATTACAGTAAAGTGCATTGTTCTTCCAGATGTACATGATCTGCCAAGATGTCATTTTCAACAGCTGGTATTTAAAATTAACCACAACACAGTTGAGAAACTGAGTTACAGGACATAGATGCATATACTCGACGATCAGTTTTAAGGGGAAAAAAAACAACAAACACCAAAAAACACCAAACCACCCCACCAGCCTCTTTTGTGTTTGTCAATAGTTGGATGCAAATCAACGAATCACTTCGGTCTTCCAGATTTTTTTTTTCAGTTGAATTTTAGTCTTGAGTTAAATCTTACACTGTGCCACACTGAGCAGGCTATTGAATCACAATATTTAAAAGAAAGTAGGACAAGAATATCACTGAATGCTGAACCCACTTTGAAAATATGCTACAGGCCCTCATTCTCCTTATACATTTCACTTCTGTAATTAAACCGTACCCACTGAAACACACCACCTCCACTACAGAGCTATATTACTCAAAGTAATTTCCTGAACACTAATCCTGCAGCATACCATATCATCAAGAACAGATTAGCAAAAACATACACAAGAATTTCAAGTGATACGCAGCAAGCACTGAAACTCTGCAGGAAACTAAACACTCTAACAAAAAAAGAGAACTTTCTGAAGAGCATGTTCAAAATCTCATGCTTATTCTACAAATGCCAAACCAAAGATGCTCATCCTGCAAGCTCCTGTTTTTAGAACTTGCCTGCTGTGATTCTGAAAGTAGAGTTCATCTGTTTCACTTTTATAAAACTCTTCTCTTAAATGTCTCCTGCTAGAGAAATTCAGAGTGAAAGCGATGCAAAGCCCAACTTCTATGTTGAAGTATGAGCTTAAAACTCATTAGTTTATGCAATAGACCAGCTTAAACATTCAAACAGATTTTGCAGCAGTGTTGCCTGATCTGACTGAACGCATCCACCCAGCCACCCCTGTACTTCATCTTTTCTGAAGCTGTATTTTGGATAAACGAGCAAAGAACGTTTTGTAGAGAAAAGCCCTAATTTCTGATGCTTCTATGTGTGAAGCTGGATGCGGTCTGCAAATATTCTTACAGACATTCACATTTGCCAAACAAAACAAAAAAATCCCAAATATGTTAAATGAAATAATAAAAAACGGTACAAGCATTACTAACAAGCTGTTCTCTGACTCTATTCTATGATTACAGTAACTAAAAAGCTAGGTGTATGCAGTGCTGCCCATCACTGCTTTTCGGTTAAAAAAAAGGCAAATACGATACCTAGATTTATTGCCTCACGGCTAGGAAAGGGGACTGCCGAGAATTTACGTCCGTGCTTAGCTCCAGGCAGAACGCAGAGCGAGAACAGCGCGGCTGAGGGACCCCGCGGAGGAAGCTCCCCCGGGCTCGCTGCCCCGCTGCCGCCCCGGGCAGCCCCGCAGAGACACGGGAGCGCAGCAGGAGGCCCCAGCCCCACCGCGGAGCGGGGTCCCCGAGGCACAGCCATGGGGGGGAGGCGGCGGCCGACTCTCGCCACCCACGAGAGCCCCTGCGGGAAAAGAGGCGAGAGGGGCTTCGCTCCGCGGAGAAGAGGCTTTGCCTTGGGAGAGCAGAGCAGGGCCTCTGGCCCCTCAGCATCGAGCGAAAGGGGAAGGGGAACGGAACCGAGCGGCGGGCCATCCCGCAGCGTGCTGCGGGAGGGAAGCGGGAAAGGGGGAAGAGAAAGCTCCGACTCAGAGGAAGGAGAGGCAGAGGAAAGCACTTGCCCCGCAGGGCCCTCGCAACTGGGGCACATAGCGGCGGGGGCGGGGGGATGCAGAACTAGGCGACAGCAAAAGGAGGGTGAGGGAAGGGGAGCTCCCAGCTCAGCGCCGGGGGTAGAGACGCTGCGGACGGCTGCCCCTCACCTGGTACATGGCGGCCCAGCTGGCGGCCTGGTCGAGCCGGTGGAACTCCTTTTCAATCTCCATGGTGGGGGCGCCGCGCCCAGCCTGGCCCCCCAGCGCCGCTCCCGCCTGCCGCTCCGGCAGCTCCGGCTCCAGCTGCTCCCGAGGCCGCGGCTGCCTGCTCTGCATGTCACCCCTCCCTTTTCCCTGCCGGAACTACGCAGCCCGCCCCGGCGACGCGACGTCCGGGGCGGCCCTCAGCCGCGGGCTCTGCGGGCGGCGGGAAAGGGCGTGCGGAGGTGCTTAGAGCTGGTAACGGTAGCAGTGCTGAGCTGCGGGGTGCTGCGGGCCCGCCGAGGCGACAGCCCAGCAGAGAGATGCTGGCGGCGGCTAGCTGGGCCGACTGGGGTGCCTGCTTCCTTCATCACCGGCACCCAACCCTTTGCCCTTAGCTCGCACGGACAAGTAGTGCGGCCCCGGCGGGGCAGAGGAACAGAAAACTGGAGATGGCAGCGGAATCCTGCCTTGAGCCTGGTGGCGGCATCTGGATGGGAAAACTGCGGACGGGGCCATCGGTTGTAGCTCTTACGTTCCCAAGGCTGGCGTCTTCTGGTTTCTGAGCCGTAAGGAAGGGCCTGGAGCATGTTTTCAAGCTGCTTGTCTGTGAATAGAGGCTCAGAAACTTTAAAAGGTTTTCGTGCTTCCATTTGATAGCAGGGGAAGGGCTGTGAGGAGAAATGTGGGCTGGCAGCAGGTGTTTGATCCAGTAGTGCCGAGTACCTGCATCTTCTCTCCCAGTCTGGCTGCTCTGAGGCAGTGTCCTTATCCTGAGTCCAGGTGGTGAATTTTTAACCTACTGGACCTGGGGACATAATAAATCTGACAGCTTTATTGCTTTCCCCTTTCTCTTTTATAGCAGGGTCACGAATTATGAGTGCACGTGGTGAGTCTTCTTGTGTTTTAGTGATCACGTACCAAGAGACGAGTCTGTATGTCACCACAGAGCGGTTCCTGTGGATTCCCATTTATTCATGCAGGCATAACCCCGATCCTACCTAGAAGAGGTCAAAGCTTGTGACAGCACAGCTAAATGCAAGTGAATGGCCAGAGTGTATAGTATCTTGTAAAAGAAGACAGCATGCAATCTTTAATGCTTATGTCACTTGAATGGACATCATAAAATCAGTACAAGTTCTTCAGTCAATGATTCATCGGCAGAAATAATTGCCTTGAAGGACAAACCTCATACAGGACATTCCCTGAGCAAATTGATATTCAGCTGAAGATTTCAGAGAGTAACAGAAAATAAGAGATTATAAATGTAACGTTTACTGGTGTACCTTACATTTCTCCATTACCCAACCACAGCAGCAATATGTGTGCCCAGTAATATTTAAAAACGTGTCAGTCTTGTTCAATGCATGTTTTCATTAAATAAATGTAAATTTTGGAGAGGATAGATTATGTAGGAAATAATTACTTCTACATGCCTGTATAGAAGAAGTGAAAAACAGTTTGCAGCAGCAGTGATGCACCTTATGACTCCTATTTTAGCAAAAACACAAGTAATGGCTGCATGTGTCATAGAGGTTTTTTAATTTCCTTTTTATATACTATTTTAGCAATAGTACCTGCAATGACATTTATAACTGAAAACCTGAGACTCTTAGAATATGTGCTTAGATACTAGTTTATGTCAAATGATAAGCTTCATAACACTGGCACCTTGTACTGCTACAGCAAAGTAAAGGGCACACAGGTCACTTCATGGAACCATCAAGTGCATTCTGAAGGTGAGAGAATTATGGAATTCCTCCTGCTGATTAAGGAAGAACACCCCACCCAGTTTATTGCTTTCTAACAATTGTAGTAGTTTTTATTTACCCTTTAGTATACACTAAACTCTAGCTGCCCATGAAACAATGTGAAATAGCCTGGCCTTGAGTTTAGAAATGGGCATTATCAGGAAAATGTGACCAACTCCATTGCTTTTAATTAAAACCCATAAAATGACTTAATCTAATCCTGTTGAAGTCTTTAATTTGCCTTTTTGCCAACAATATTAAACATTTTGAAATTATGACATTTAAAAACCAGCCAATATCATAGATCTTTGTTAAAGTATCTTCAGATATATTTCTTGTTCCTTCACTGTTTGATTTTTGAATGTGACTTGTAGTTACATGAAGCAAGTCCTAGCAGGCTGCATCTCCTCTGTGTACCTGGGAAGTTTGTCACCCACATTCAACACACAGCGCTATGGCACAGCACGTACTGTATAGCAGCTATAGAATCCTGTGTGAAACAGCTTGGCCTTGGATCCTCTTATATGACCTTTGGGTATTAGATCTCAGCCTTTCATTCTGATTTTCATTGTATCTATGTGTTCAAGATTGTTACTGTGAAAAGTTCAGTTCTGTCTTGCTTTTCCTCTCACCCATATTACAGCATCACACAAGGCTTAACAAGTCTGATGTTACATATTGGTTACTTTGACGTACCTGTTCACGGGCAAATTCCAGTGCAACTGAATATTGTCAGATGGTGTAAATAAACTGGTTTGCTTCTGATTTTGTTCTCCTGGTAGCTTCAGTTTTACTGTGATAAAAATATTCTCGATTTATGTTACTGTGCTGGTGGTGAATGTCTGTGCAAAACAGCGTGATACATGTAAGAGAAGCTAAAAGATCTCCATATCAGACTCCATGACCTCACAGTGAGGGCACTGCTGAGATGTGGAAGTGTTTCCTTCATGCAGAGGCAGGAGATGAGCACAGGTCTGCCACATCCCGGTGTAGTAAGAGATCTAACCACTGCAGCATTAGTTGAAAGGTGATTGGTATGCATAGCTCCCTTTGTTTTCAGAGTACAGTCTACTGGTGCTTTGAGTATGTCTTCAAGATGAGGTTTCTCACTGTATCTCGTGTTATTGTGCAAGTGTGGAAAATATTTGTGAGTTGGAGTCTTAGACTACAGAGGAAAGCAACAAAAGCACTGAAGTTCTGCTGCAATTTAGCATCTTTGGCGGCATGCAGGGGTGATCTTATTACTGTCTACAACTACCTGAAGGGGTATTGTAGCCAGGTGGGGGGTGGCCTCTTCTCCCAGGCAACCAGCAATAGAACAAGGGGACACAGTCTCAAGTTGTGCCAGGGTAGGTATAGGCTGCATATTAGGAAGAAGTTCTTCACAGAGAGAGTGATTTCCCATTGGAATGGGCTGCCCAAGGAGGTGGTGGAGGCACCGTCCCTGGGGGTCTTCAAGAAAAGCCTGGATGAGGCACTTAGTGCCATGGTCTAGTTGATTGGTTAGGGCTGGGTGATAGGTTGGACTGGATGATCTTGGAGGTCTCTTCCAACCTGGTTGATTCTATGCAGCACCACAGAAAACAGAGTCCTCAGTCGAAGGAGCATGGCACATGGGGGCACTGGCTTGGGATGCCCAGTCTGACAAGATCCATCTTCGTGGATGGCTGGGGAAGGGATGCAGCACAGAAAAGGGTCTGGTTTGCTAACCCCTCATTGGCTAAACACCTAGGGAGCGACAGCAGCCATCAGGAGCTGTTTTTACTTCAGCTGATGTGCAGAGGCGGCCTCCCGGGAGCTTTATAGAAACCGGTCAGTCAGACACCATGATCGGGGCCGGCCTAACATCGGAGTTCAGCAAAAGAAGCTGCAGAGTGGTAAATGAGGATGGATAACAGCGGTGGAAAGGAGGTGCAGAGAGAAAAACCCCGAACCCCGCCACGTTTCTGAAGGCACAGACCAAAGGCACTCAGAAGCGGCGCCGCCGCTGCTACCGGCGAGTTCGCGCCCAGCTCTCGCGCAGCACCCGGAAGTGACGCCAAGCCGCCAGTAACGGTTCGGCTGGCGCCATCTAGCGGCTGAGGGCCCTACCTGCGGCAGCGGCGCCGTCTGGCGGGAGCGCGCTCCCCGCGCCTCGCACGGCGCCGGAGGGGCCTGGCGGTGGTACCTTTGCCATTAGCGGCGGCTGCGCATGGGACCCAGCCTCGCCTGGAGCTTCAAGATGTCATTGTGGGTCTCCATAGCCGCTTACCGCAGCCTAACGCCTTGCATGACTCTGACCTCTTCTCAAACAGCTGGGCCCCAAAATGATCACTGGTAAAAGGCCTTTGACAGAAAACGACCTGTAGCAAGACTTACCTGCACCACTGACAGTGACCACTTGGTGTCGCTCTTTCCCACCGCTAACACCATGCCACGTTAAGGACCTTTCCTTCTGGACGCCTTTCTGCAGTCAGCTGAGTATGAGCAGAGACCCATGTAATGAAACCAAAGTCTTCATCTTTGCAAAGCTGCAACTTGGAAAGGGACCTGGGGGTATTGGTTGTCAGTCGACTGAACGTGAGTCAACAGTGTGCCCCGGTGGTCAGGAAGGCTAAAGACATCCTAGTTTGCATTAGAAACACGGTGCCCAGCAGGAACAGGTAGGTGATCATTGCCCCGCACTCAGCGCTGGTGAGGCCACACCTTGACTATTGTGTTCAGTTCTGGGCCACTCACTGTTGGAAGGCTGTTGAAGTGCTGGAGAGTGTCCAGAGAAAGGGCAGCAAAGCTTGTGAAGGGCCTGGAGCACCTGGCCCACGAGGAGTAAGTGAGGGAGCTGCCGTTGTTCAGTCTGGAGGAGAGGAGGCTGTGGAGAGGCCTCGTTGCTCTCTACAGCTGCCTGAAGGGAGGTTGGGGCGAGGAGGGGACAGCCTCTTCTCCTTAGTGTCAAATGACAGGACTAGAGGAAATGGTTTCAGGCTGCACCAGGGAAGGTTTAAGATAGATATTAGGAAATATTTCTTCACAGAAAGGGTTACCAAATATTAGAATGGTCAGCCCAGGGCAGTGGTGGAGTCACCATCCCTGAAGGTGTTTAAGCCACATGGAGGCCTCGTACTTAAGGACATGGTTTAGTGTTGACTCTTCAGTGGTTGGTTGAAGCTTGGACTGGATGGTCTTGAAGATTTCTTCCAACTAAACCTATTTTGTGATTATGTGATCTCTGAAACAAACTGATTTTTTAAATAACTATAGCAATATCTCTTATCACCCATTGCAGTGCCTCTGATTCTCCAAACATGAGGCTGCATTTAGAACCTGAGCAATGCGGCATCTAAACTGTGGGCAGGTGTGCCTGCAAGAAGGCTGCAACCCTGCTGCATGTCTTAACTACCAATATCTTGGCTCCAACAGAGGCACTAGAGCAGTTGCTGGCTTTGCTTTGGAAGCTATGACTGTCAGTTTTCATTTTATGGAAAAAAAATACTGTTCCAGCGATGATGTAGAGGCTCATACATAGAAGGATTCATGTGTAGGCTGTCCCTTTCCAATTTAGCCTTTCTATAAATGCAGGAGAAAAAAGAAACATTTTTGACCGATTTAATCGAGTAATAAAGTTGTGTTCTCTTTTCCTTCCATTTAGGTTCTTTAAACTGTCACTATTTTTGAAAACTTTAAGTGTCAATGGAGGGCTATTAAGAGTTGAGTCATTTAGCTTTTTGCACTGTTCCTTTCCATTCCTCATTGTGAAGATGCAGTTTTCCACTGGCAAGATATTTCAGTCCAAAATGCTTTTGCAAGAAAAGTTGCCCCTTGCATAGCTTGATTTGTTTAGAAAGATTTTTTTTTTCAATGGCTCCTGAAGTATTTACTTCCTGCTAGGCAGCAGTACAAGTGTAAAAAAATATAAACCAACAAAAAAAACCCCAAAACCTGAAAAAAACATGAACAAACAAGCAAAACCGCAACCAAAAAAACACCTTAAAAAAAGTCTGTTGATGATTGGGGTAGAATGGAATAAGAGTTTGAACTGATATTTTTATGAGATCTGTTTTCATGACATTTAAGTTCTGGCTTGCAGTGTAAAGAGGATGAATTAATCTTAGGGTTTATAATTTCAATTGAAGCCAAACCCAGCAATACCTCTTTGCCCTAATGCTGATTTGGGCTTCACAACAGCCATGCATGGCCCAGGAGAATCAAAGGTCTTACATTTATTCCAGTCAAGAAGATGGGCTGAAAAAGGCCACTTGAATCACAGAGACCTGTGCTCTATTTAGTCCTCAAATTGCAGTCTCCACACAAATCCAGAGTAGAGAAACATTTGCTAACAGCCTATATGAAATTTATGATCTACCTTACAAAATTCTAAAAGTTGCAAAATCTGTCAAGCATTGCGAGAAAAAAAAGCACAGAAGAGATTAAAAGCATTACTGGTGACTTAGATCCTTATAATAATGGAGGATTAGGGAACAGAAAATGTTCTGTGATCTCAGTACACAACCCTCCTTGCACTTCAGAGAGGAAGGCGATCCCTCTCCAAAGCAATTCCAGCCCATGTAACTTGAGGCACGTTGCTTTTCATCCCAGTATACTCTGATTCAGGATTTTTAGTGGGTAAATTGTCCATTAGCACTTGGCACTTGAAAAGAAAATAAGAATCCAAAAGAAAGGGTTGGATCTTGTTCCTTATTCCACTCCATAGAACAGACTCTCCTTGTTCTTCATAGTTCAAAGCAACTTGAAGAAAGTTATGAAGACACAAAATCTGTTCTATGGAGTGGCAGAATGTGTGGCTTTTCATGGCATAGTTGCTCCGTTAGCTGTCAGACTTGGATAACCAGAATGCTCTTAGCAGCAGCAGGATACCAGAGCCCCTGCTTACTGCCTCTGTTAAAAGAGAGTAAGAATATTTTTTTCTTCCCCAAAACATCAGTGTACACTAAAATAATTCATCAGATTTCTTTGTGAGAAGCAAATAAGGCATATCTACCTCATGCTTGTCCATTGATGTTTCAACCACCAGTGATGGTGTGGTGGAATGTGCCTATGGAAGGAGTAGTGTACAATATGTGTGTGCATGAGCACTTTTTGCTGCTTCTGGTAGTTTTCAGCCTTCATGGGTTTGAAGAATGTGTTTAAGGTTAACGTCAAGCTGTGGGAGAAGGAGCTAGAGATTCTAAGACCTAGCTGCCTGAAGACTGTTTACCATTGGATGGCACTGTAGTCCTTACTGCTCATAGTACTCGCAGCCCTGAATAATTTTTCTCCTCATGAGAATTTTAGGTCGAGCAACAACTAATATGGAAATAGTTGCTAGAAGGTCTTTTTTATATGGCTAACACAATGATGATAAAAAAATTACGCTTGCAGAATGGGCATTAGAGTTTAGGAAGTCTGTGTTGAAATCTTGCCAGATTGCTTGGTTTTCTAAATAAAGATTTCAAAATGCAGTTGATTCTGTCATGTGAGGCTCAGGTGCTGTGCGCGCTCTTCTGTCACAGAAGGTATTATGTGTGTGTTTTGTGATTATAGAGTATTTTACACCAGGGCTTTCTCTCACTGTTTTATGCTTTATACAATATTTTGTATTAACAAGAGGATGTTTTCAGCAACCCTTTCTTTAATCCTTTGCTCTTAGAGTAGATATGGCATATCTCAGTTTGGTCTTGCCTTATCCCACAGCTGCAAAATGGGTGAATGCTTACATTTGCAGAGCTATAGTCTTGCAAGCATAAATATTTTTCACATCAAGTTGGAGACATGAACATTCAAGATTCAAGAGAGTGTCTGCAGTTCATTACAAGTTGTGGCTACTGGTTTTACATATGCAAGGGAGCATTAGCTTAAATTTGAGTTATCAGTGCAGCATTAGTTTAATATTGAAACAATGATGTCATTGGCCTGACTGTGGCCATAGGATTGCATTCAGTGCCAGTGAGCCAGTTGTAAATTTGCCCGAGTTTCCTGTAGGGTTTTGCAGGCTGCTCTGAGTTCCTCACTGCCGCTACACTTAGTTTGAAGCTATGTGAATTACATACATGAAGTGCTGACTAGACTTGAGGCTCTGTATCCAAAGGCAAAGAGTTTGGCGGCAATATTGACCTAACCTCACCTCCTTTGCCACCTGCTGCTGGTTTCTGTGGTATACCACCCCTTCAATTGTGCCAGCCCAACTATTTATGCAGCTACATTTGGGAATGGAGCTGGAAACATACCTACTAAGAAAAACCCCAACCAACTGAGGTTTTCTTCTTGGTTAGTTTTAAGGAAGATCAGGTCTCCATAATAGTGAACAACAGGCTGTGTGGATGCTGAGGATATCAATACTGTAAGCCATTATTGCCACTAATGACTTCATCTTGAGACACCACAACTAAATCTTTGTTTTCAGTGATTCACAGTAAACTGTGCTTTAAGTTAATGTCATATTTAAACTATTCTATTTGGAACTACTTCCATATGCCATCTCCTGGTGGCACACAGACTTAGTATGGGCCCTGACCAGCATAGTTGTAAGCACATCTCAATGTTGACCTTAGTATTTTTATTAAAAAAGAATTCCCAAACCATAAGTAAGATCACTGTAGTGACAGGAAATTTCCTATGTGGAAAGAGTGTAGTTAAATTCTTTTTACTTAGGAGTAGAATGAGAGCCTTTTTATTTCAGGTAAGATTTTAAGTGGAAAAAATAGCAATAGAAAAATGAGAGCATGTCCGTTCTAATCAGTATTTCATTGAAATAAGTGTAATTATTTTCATATTGTTCCATAAAGAGCAGTTATTTCTGAAGGCATATAATTTCTTTTGTATTATGTGAGGTTTATCACTCTATTTCCCATAATGGAAGAGAAACTCATCAGATCAACCCTTTTTTGCTTAGGCTGAGAAGGGCTCAGTAAGTCTACTTGAGAAGCTAACATCACATTTGAGATGACGCTAGGTAGATTTACACATTGTACTTCCCCAGAACTGTATATAAACAAGTATCTTTCAAGCAAAACATTTTTTCCAAGTCAGATATAGTAAAATTTACAAATCTGGCTTAGTTTGATAAGCAGACAAGCCAGAAAAGTGCTGCTGCAGGGGAAAGAAGCCTCAGTGTGTGGTTGGCCTTGATGACTACCTGCCAGGAGAAAAGAGACCTATGAAACTTTCTTCTAACTTATTATCTGAATCTTATCTGCTCAAACACTTCAGAGTTCAGAAAGAGCAGCCAAAGTCAATTTTTGCTTAGAGTGTTTAAAACAAAAAATAAACAGAAGGGAGAATTTGTGCGTGTGCAGGAGGAGGTGTTGGGGTGGAGAACAGACAGGGTGGTGGGATTGGGGAGGGAATGTTTTAACCTACATTGACTCTTCTGAAATCCTCTTGGAAGAATGCACTGTTTTCTCAAATTACAATGACATTGCACAATACATAATTGTGGTGATGGAGAGCTGCTGGCACATACCCAGGGGCCAGTACTCTGTCTGACCCAAACAGGTACATGAAACAATAGTTAATATAAATTAGAGAGCAGCTTTGTCATTACTGTGTGCTAGTTGTCTGATTCTACAAAGCCTGAAAAAAATGCCTTCTGAAGTGTCTAAACAAGAAACTGGATTTTCAGTTCTTTGCTGTTAATATTTTAAAATACAGAAATATTTGAGCTTGTATATATGTTTAGATTAAAAAAAAACACCCTACTTCATGCACCAGGCAGCAAGTATACCACACAGGAGTAATTTTTGAGTGCTCTAGCTAAAGGATTAACTCACAAGCTTTCCTTATTCATAAAGTAAGCCCTTCTGGCAGGGATAAATCTCCCTTTTGTAACTGATAAAATAGGAGGAAATTCAACCAAACCAATTTATTCTGGTTCCTTCAAAAAACATTGTCTGTGGAAGGATGAAAGTACTTACAGAATGTCAATGTTTCCCTCCTATCTGAGTGTAGATCAATATGAAGGGGTCACAGTGACTTCTCAGAGAGCAGGTCTGCATGACAACCAAAACTAATATGTATCTAAGGTTCTTTAAAAAGCCACAAACCACCTTTGTCCATGGAGTACCTGTCTGCTCCCAACAGGATAATTTCTATCAGATAGGTCTGAATGATCTTGTGCTGAGGTGGCTTCTTTAAAACTTGCATTGTAGCAGAAATATAACTTTCATCAATATGGGCATATTTAATCTAGAGATATATTTATTCTGCATTGCTTGTTGTTTCACTTTCCTCCTTTGCCAAGTGACTAGCTTAATAGGATACTCTTAAACATTTTTAACCAGCACAAATGTAGGAAAACTTCCCAAATTATATGTAATTACCACCACTAAAGACACTGAGTTGTTCACATCTCTAGCTTGGAATATTTTCAGAAGCTATTGACCAAGAAGTTTAAAAGGCACATCTGTGCCATGTGCTGCTACGAATAGAGGAGATGCCAGACTGACACAGGAGCATGGTGCAGCACACTTCTGCCAGCTTTAAATAATAGAACTTAGGTGTAGCAAAACTTCATAAGCCCTGCCCCATTTCTGATTGCATCACAAGTCTGCCATGATTCAGCTATACCATTTCTGGCTGAGGTATGTGTTCCTTTGTGTGATGTGAACATAACAGAGATTTGTTTGGAAATTTAGATTTAGGCTCCTAAGTATTAATGTTTTTGAAAGTCACAGAGTAATTCTGTAGAATGTCTTTGCAGATCTTGTATGGTATGCTGAAAATCTGAATCCAGATGGGAACTAAATGATAAAACAAGTAAAAAGACCTTAAAACATTGTCCAACCTTGATATCTTGGAAAGAATTCTAAATACCACCCAGAGAGGTGGTGGAGTCACCGTCCACGGAGGTGTTGAAAAGAAGACTGGATGAGACACTTAGTGCCATGGTCTAGTTGATTGAATAGGGCTGGGTGATAGGTTGGACTGGATGATCTTGGGCATGTCTTCCAACCTGGTTGATGCTATAATCCTATGATTCTATGAACAGTAGCGCAATGAGACACAGAAGTACATTGGACAAATAGAAACCTCCATCATTGTAAGCAGCTCTTGTATTTCTTATGCAGCAAACCTCAAGTGCCTAAATATTTGATAATGGATATTTCTCACAGCTCTCTGTAGCATCTCTTTTTAGTTTGAGTGCTGTAAAGGCACAATGTTGCAGTTCAGATGTAGCCACATCACCCAGAGCAGTCAAGAATCATCATGGTGCATGAATGGTTGTCTGTGTGCTGAGCTGTAGTCGCTGCTCACAAAGCCATTTTTAGCCTTTGCCAATTCTGTAGTAAAGTGTGTTTGATGAAATCACTGTAAAAGTTAAAGGTAGGGCCTCATGTTAAATTTTGGAGGTTTAGGGTCTAATCCTTTTTAGCTATCTTGATTGCATTCTTGTAGATTGGAGTAGACCTTTAAGAGGAAGTTAAATGGCAGGACCTTTGCAGAAGCTTATATAAGACAATGTGTAATGGCAGTCCACGGTTAGGTGAAGGGAGGGAGTGGTCATTCACATGCAGCCATAAGGTTTATTTTAGTTGCACCATTTGCAGGACCCTAACGACTGAGAAAGGAAGACAAGTTTTATTCCTTTGATATTTGAAATGCATATTAAACAATCCAGGATTAGCCAAAACCATGAGAGTTTCAGAGTCTTACATTTTCTGGTATGTGTATACAGATATAATTTTTGCTACCTGCCATCTGGAAATCTCTGGTATCAGTGAAGAGCTACGAGTGTCTGGTTTACATTTTATGGGGTTTGTATATAGTATATCTTGCACGATGTTTGCTGGATCAATTCCAATGGCTTCTCCAAAGCTTTATGCACAGGGTGATTACTGGAAGAATTGATGTTGAACATCTTGGTAATGGGGTCAGAGATGCAGACTCTTGCCTCTGTAGAAGATACCTCATGGGCTGCTTTCTAATGCTGAATGCAGAAAGCAGTTGCCACTGAGACATGTCCTGTGCTCAGTTATAATCAAGAAATTACACATTGGTGGTGGCTGTTCATGTTAGATCTTATTTAAAGGGTTCAATGTCTTAAGCAGCTATGCAGCAGTGTTGTGTATTCCTTACTAACAGCTGTAATGTTGCAATTTACAACAATACTGGTTCACATCTGACAGGGCAGAAAGAAAGAAAGAGGGTTTGTTGTTCCTTTTTCTCACTGGGAATTTACACATACATAACTGAATGAACACCACTAGTGTTGATCCTGTTCTCTCTGTGTGTGATAAAAACTGGGCTATTAAGGAATAACAATTAGAAAAGAAAAATCCTATTTTCCCAGAAGAAGAGAATGAAAGGGTGAAGAAGGAAATAATGCTTGATTAGGTCCAGTGAAATGTGTACTTTGCTACAGAAATTTGGGCTCATGTGGATTGCATTAGGCAAACAAGCTGCCTACAGGAAGAACCAAATGACACCACCGGGTGTTAGCTGGTCAGTTGCTGGCCCAAACAAGAAAGTAAAACATCCTTTGACACCTATAGATCATGGGTGTTTGATTGATATAGTGCTTATGTCCAGGTGTGGTGCAAAGAATTAGTTTCTTGACAAGTTGAAAATCAGATGAGATAGTGCAGAAATGTTATTATCTGTAAACTGTTTTGATCAGTTTGTAGAACTTAATTGATGCAGATCTTAATCTGGTGAAGATTTGACTGACACTTCTGTTATATGTGTGTGCATGTAAAATCTTTCAAATATATTTTCTTCCAGCATAAAAGAAAATCTCCTGAAATAAAAACTATGGTAATTTCTCAATACAATGAGAAATTGTTTCAAGTATACAAATATTCAGTATGAACTCTTTATTAATGCCTTTATTCACATTATTGTTCATAAATATTCTTGCTTTTTTTATTACAGAGGGGGTTTTAGTACTTAATCAATAAAGGCAAGTTTTTGTTTGTTATTTTAAGCAGTCTGTGCTTTTACCTGATGAAATGGAATGGCATTCATATTCCCTAATTGCAGGCACATCTTACAGCCCAAATACATACCCAGCTTTTAGCTGCTTGTACAGTAAACAAAAAAAGATGATGATTTGGAGTTAGGTGCATTGAATTGTGTCCCAAGGATACTGCTACTTTGTGTAGACAGTGGATTGAGTAAGTACAGCTAACTTCCATTTAGCTGTCTGGTTGATCTTGTGCATCAGTGGTCTGAATTTCCACCTCACTTCGTAATAATAAACTCAAAATTACTGATTCTTTGTGCCCACAAAGTACTCCCATTTGTGGCAGTTTGATGCTGGTTTTGATGAATACAAAACTTATTGCAGGTTAGGAGACTTTGACAATTATTTCCTTAGAGCAATAATTCATTTATTCTAATAAAAACTGCCAAGAACTCCAGAAGGGAAGAAAACAAACAAAATTCCTTTTAAATTGTCTTTTTATGACTGTGCATGGCTTTCAGAGTCAGCAAAATCAGATCAAATATTCATTTTTAAATGGAATTGCAGTGTAACTACTTTACAGTTGGTTTCAGGGTTTTTTCACAAAGAACTTTAAGATGGAACAAGGGACTTAATTTTTTTGCTACAGCAGAACAATTTCAAATATTATAACATGTTGTTTTATGAGGTGAAAAATCTCTGCTGCCAGAGCTTAGTTCTAAGTGCTGGAAAAAGCAGTGTCTTCACAAAAGAAATGGGACTGTTTTTGAGTGAATGCATTTCATGTAGATCTGCAAAAATACATTCCACCCTTCAATATTTCAGTGAATGACAAAATTCTGTGG